>NC_084736.1:24998159-25130659 GCF_033978785.1 Entelurus aequoreus | reverse complement strand
GTGGCTTTAACACGCACCAGGGTAATGCTAACCTAGCCGGTTAGAGAGTTAGTTAGTTGTTTAGTCTGCATGTTGTGTTTAGTAATCACTACTGGTTAGCCGCCATTGCTGTGCGCCTCCTCGAGCAACAGAAGCCGCATATGTGCTGACTGTACCCCCCAACCGACCTTGAATGTGTCCCCGGATTAAGGCTCTGCTCCGATTGGCCGTCCTCACCGGGCTGCGTCATCGTCCTGGGACGTGATTGGCGGAGGGCGTTTTTAGCAGCCGCATATCCAGCCCCCTTGTGTTAGGTAGGACCTCTTCTGTCCGCGGTGGTCTAAGCCGCTGTCCCGGCCTGCATGGTCCCCTCCCGAGTCCTAATTTGATTCATGTCCCCTGTGTAGCTTCGACCGCTCAGCGCCTCTACCGCGTCCCCCCCCTTTACCTCTCTCGCTTCATTTCGCCCCCACCCCTTCCCCGGCATTGACCGCCAACATGGCTGCGGTGGTGAGCGCCTCGTCCGGGCCGGTGGCGCGGCTGGAGGGCCGCGAGTTCGAGTACCTGATGAAAAAGCGCTCGGTGACCATCGGGAGGAACTCCTCCCAGGGCTCCGTGGACGTCAGCATGGGCCACTCCAGCTTCATCTCGCGGCGGCACCTGGAGATCTTCACCGCCAGCGACGACGGCACCGGCGGCGGGGATTTCTACCTGCGGTGCCTGGGCAAGAACGGGGTGTTCGTGGACGGAGTGTTCCTCCGCCGGGGCGCCGCTCCTCTGCAGCTGCCGCCAATGTGAGTGCTCCATGCGGGGGCTAGCTTGTTAGCTGGCGGCTAAGTAAACATTATTATTGTTATTAACGCTGCGGTGTTTGCTAACATGGCGGGCCAGAGGAGCACATGTTTTAGCTAGCTAGCTTAAACTGCATCCTTCCTCCTCAGTCATCGTCTTTGTTGACATTCTTGTTAGCAACAGTAGCCATTAGCCTTCACTCGCAGCGTGTTAGCCGCGTTAGCCGGCCTAGCTCACGCTAACGTCAACACTCATGTCAATACTCCATAATAACAATAATGGTGCTTGTTGGGTAACATTAGCGCATGTTTTCGTCGTTGCGTGCGTGTCGACGTGCTAGCCAGCGTTAGCTTGGCCGTGTTTGTGAATGGAGCTGCTGAACGTAAACAAACCCGAGCGTCTCCGCCCTGCGGGTGTCGTGCCAAAAAGTCAAAAATGGATTGACCCTTTAGCCAAGTTTGTTTTTTAGGTCCAATAATGCAGAGTTTGCAAAAAAACAAACAATTGGATTTGATTTGATATATTTTTATTTCAAATATGCAAAAAAACAAGAGCAAGCCTGATCCAATACAGTGCTATAGCCTTAACAGCCGTTATAACAAAATGAAAACAATGGAGAATAAAAAACGAAAAAAAAATAAACAAAATGAGCAATGGACTTTATTTTTTTTACATACCGTATTTTCCGCACAATAAGGCGCACCACTCCCAACAGGTGTAAAAGAAAGGTCATCTTTATCCTCCTTCAAAACCGCACTAAAAGAACACCTCCAGGCAACTACAACCCTAAACTAACACCCTCCCTTCCACATAATACCTCTTCGGACTATAAATAATCAAATGTAAACAATCAAATATAGACACTTTTTCTTATACTTTCTGATCTCTCTCTAGGTCTACTACTTGCTATATATATCCTACCAAGTCAGTCCTACACTGTTTCAATATCCATTTCTCTGATGATGCAATTGTTGATGCTGATTGTTGATGTCTGAAGTGTTGATACCAACCAAACCCTACCCCCCTCCATATCCCACTTCCCGGATTGTAAATAATGTAAATAATTCAATGTATATACTCTGATGAGTATCTTGTGTGATGACTGTATTATGATGTTAGTATATATTTGATAGTATTTGATAGTATATATCTGTATCATGAATCAATTTAAGTGGACCCCGACTTAAACAAGTTGAAAAACTTATTCGAGTGTTACCATTTAGTGGTCAATTGTACGAAATATGTACTTCACTGTGCAACCTACTATTAAAAGTTTCAATCAATCAATCAAAAACCGGATTATAAGGCGCACCTTCAATGAACGGCCTATTTTAAAAGGTTGTTCATATATAAGGTGCACTGCATTATAAGGCGCATAGAATAGACCAGGGGGCGGCAACCCGCGGCTCCGAGGCCGCATGCGGCTCTATGACCACCCTGATGCGGCTCAGCTGCGTACTTGCCGACCCTCCCGATTATCCCGGGAGACCTACGGATTTCAGTGCCTCTCCCAGAAATCTCCCGGGGCAGATATTCTCCGGTTTTCACCCTTACAACAATAATAAGGGCGTGCGTCATAGCACAGCATTTAATGTCCTCTACAACCTGTACAAACAGCGTGCCAGCCCAGCCACAAGTTGTACACGTAAGTGACAGCAAGGCATACTTGGTCAACAGCCATACAGGTTACACTGACGGTGACCGTATAAAACAACTTTAACACTCTTACTAATATGCGCCACACTGTGAACCCACACCAAACAAGAATGACAAACACATTTCGGGAGAACATCTGCACCGTAACTCAACATAAACACAACAGAACAAAAACAAATACCCAGAATCCCATGCAGCCCGAACTCTTCCGGGCTACATTATACGCCCCCGCTACCACCAAACCCTGCCCCCCACACATCAAACCCCCCTCACCCATCCTCCGTACGTCGGTAGACGTGGGCGGGGTTTGGCGGTAGCGGGGGTGTATAATGTAGCCCGGAAGAGTTAGAGCTGCATGGGATTCTGGGTATTTGTGCTGTTGTGTTTAAGTTGAGTTACGGTGCAGATGTTCTCCCGAAATGTGTTTGTCATTCTTGTTTGGTGTGGGTTCACAGTGTGGCGCATATTAGTAAGAGTGTTAAAGTTGTTTTATACGACCACCGTCAGTGTAACCTGTATGGTTGTTGACCGAGTATGCCTTGCTGTCACTTACGTGTGCAAGCTAGAGCTGCATACGACATGTGGCTGGGCTGGCACGCTGTTTGTACAGATTGTAAAGGGTGTTAAATGCTGTGCCATCAGGGCACGCTCTAATTATTGTTGTTTGGGTGAAAATCAGCAGACATTCAAGAGAATAGTTGCCCTAAAATTCGGTAGTCTCCCGGAAAAATCGGGAAGGTTGGCAAGTATGACGCTGTCAAGCGCCATTCATACAAAACTCGCGGGCCGCACTAACATTAAATTTTAATATTAAGGTGCGGGCCGCGTGTCTGAGATCCCTGGTTTATACATAGCACAAAGCAAAAAAAAACTTTGTATGCAGTGTTATTTCATTTTAAATTTCAAAAGAGTTTTGTGGCTCCCATTGTTTTCTTTAATTTGTGAAACTGGTCAAAATGGCTCTTTGAGTGGTAAAGGTTGCCGGCCCCTGGAATAGACGCTACAGTAGAGGCTGGGGTTACGTTATGCATCCTGTTGTGGCTCAATATTGGTTCATATGGCGCACCGGATTATAAGGCACACTGTCAGCTTTTGAGAAAATTGGAGGTTTTCATGTGCGCCTTATAGTGCGGAAAATACGGTATTTGAAAAGGAGTGAGAAGAAGTTTACACTTATATAATCCCACCCCTTTTCTTTAAATCATAAATTACTCTGAGCTATAACCACCTGTCACTCTATGTAAAAACTTAATGAACTTGTGTATATACATAAATTATAAATATTTACATACATATGCACACTACACACATACATAGCCACACCATTACCACTAGTGATCATGGAAATGGCATCATGCCACAGCAGCAACACCACTGCCTCAATGGGCAACCCCACACTCTTCTGTAACACAAACAACCCAATATCAAAGTCCTTCTTCATCTCTGTACCTCTGACAATAATATTACAGCGCTATAATTACTGTCAACTTGTTGAAAAACATACTTCATTGTATTTTTCATTTATTTCAGGCAATGACATAAAAAAAAGTACAAGGTAGACTAGTGTTTTTTCAACCTTTTTTGAGCCAAGGCACGTTTTTTTGCGTGGAAGAAATCCGGAGGCACACCACCAACAGAAATCATTAAAAAAGTTGTTGTCGCAATTGTTGGACCGCGACCCCAAAAGGGACAAGCGGTATATAATGGATGGATGGATGGACTTTAAACCATCACCAAGCATGCATCAATATAGCTCTTGTCTCAAAGTAGGTGTACTGTCACAACCTGTCACATCACGCTGTGACTTATTTTGAGTGTATTGCTTTCTTCCTGTGTGTAGTGTTTTAGTTCTTGTCTTGCGCCTCTATTTTGGTGTCTTTTTCTCTTTTTTTTAGTATTTTCCTGTAGCAGTTTCATGTCTTCCTTTGAGCGATATTTCCCGCATCTACTTTGTTTTAAGCAATCAAGACTATTTCAGTTGTTTTTATCCTTCTTCGTGGTGACATTGTCATGTCATGTTCGGATGTACATTGTGGACGCCATCTTTGCTCCACAGTAAGTCTTTGCTGTCGTCCAGCATTTTGTTTTTGTTTACATTGCAGCCGGTTCAGTTTTAGTTTCGTTCTGCATAGCCTTCCCTAAGCTTCAATGCCTTTTCTTAGAGGCACTCACCTTTTGTTTATTTTTGGTTTAAGCATTAGATACCTTTTTACCTGCTCCCGCTGTTTCCAACATCTACAAAGAAATTAGCTACCTGCTGCCACCTACTTATATGGAAGAGTATTACACGGTTACTCTGCCGAGCTCTAGACAGCACCGACATGCAACAACAACACATAATTTGCAGACTATAATTACTGGTTTGCAAAAAATATTTTTTACCCCAAACAGGTGAAATTAGATCATCTCCCACGGCACACCAGACTGTATCTCACGGCACACTAGTGTGGCACCGTGGTTGAAAAACACTGAGGTAGACAACACGTAATAATAATTTAAATTAATATAATGCAAAAGGTGATGTACAGCAGGGGTCTCCAACCTTTTTTGCACCAGGGACCGGTTTAATGTAGGCATTATTTTCACGGACTGGCCTTCCACGTGTGGCATATACCGTAGATATAGCAAAAGAGTGCATGAAAAATGAATACATGAAAAATCTCACCATAACATTAAGTTAGTGGGAGCGCCTGGCATTTTCCCTTTGCAAAAAAGCTCTCCGTAGACTTTTGTTTTTTGCTCATTTTTGCTAGTAGTAGGCTTTGTTTTGGCTTTAGTATCTGATGGGTTATAGGTGATACATCACATTCCAGGACAAGAGCATGGATATATAACAAGGCTAGAAATACTTGACATTAGTTCCAATAGATATCTGTGGATTACTATTTCCATTCTAAAAGTTATGTATTCATATTTTGTGCAATATTTCATGTGTAGATACACGGTTAGCTTTTTTGGTCCAATTTTCCATGCGTAAATACATCCGTTATTGCTTACTACTTATGTAATAGGTCGATGTGCAATAATACCAGCACTTTAACTTAAAGGCCTACTGAAATGAATTTTTTTTATTCAAACGGGGATAGCAGATCCATTCTATGTGTCATACTTGATCATTTCGCGATATTGCCATATTTTTGCTGAAAGGATTTAGTATAGAACAACGACGATAAAGTTCGCAACTTTTGGTCTCTGATGGGAAAAAAAAGCCTTGCCCCTACCGGAAGTAGCGTGACGTAGTCAGTTGTTCGCTTCCTCATATTTTCCTATTGTTTTCAACGCAGCTAGAGCGATTCGGACAGAGAAAGCGACGATTACCCCATTAATTTGAGCGAGGATGAAAGATTCGTGGTTGAGGAACGTTACAGTGACGGACTAGAATGCAGTGCAAAAGATATATTTTTTCGCTCTGACCGTAACTTAGGTACAAGCTGGCTCATTGGATTCCACACTGTCTCCTTTTTCTATTGTGGATCACGGATTTGTATTTTAAACCACCTCGGATACTATATCCTCTTGAAAATGAGAGTCGAGAACGCGAAATGGCCATTCACAGTGACTTTTATCTCCACGACAATACATCGGCGAAGCTCTTTAGCTACTGAGCTAACGTGATAGCATCTGGCTCAAATGCAGATAGAAACAAAATAAATAAATCCCTGACTGGAAGGATAGACAGAAAATCAACAATACTATTAAACCATGTACATGTAACTACACGGTTAATAATTCTCAGCCTGGCAAAGTTTAACAATGCTGTTGCTAAGGACGCTGAAGCTAACTTAGCAACCGGACCTCAGAGAGCTATGATAAAACATTAGCGCTCCACCTACGCCAGCCAGCCCTCATCTGCTCATCAACACCCGTGCTCACCTGCGTTCCAGCGATCGACGGTGCGATGAAGGACTTCACCCGATCACAGATGCGGTTGGCGGCTAGCGTTGGCTAGCGCGTCTGCTATCCAAGTAAGTCCTCCTTGATGTGTTGCTACAGCCAGCCGCTAATACACCGATCCCACCTACAACTTTCTTCTTTGCAGTCTCCATTGTTCATTAAACAAATTGCAAAAGATTCACCAACACAGACGTCCAGAATACTGTGGAATTTTGAGATGAAAACAGAGCTTTTTGTATTGGCTTCAATGGGCTACCGATACTCCTGTTTCACTGGCTACGTCACGCGCATACGTCATCATCCAAAGGCGTTTTCAACCGGAAGTTTAGTGGGAAATTTAAAATTGCACATTATAAGTTAACCCGGCCGTATTGGCATGTGTTGCAATGTTAAGATTTCATCATTGATATATAAACTATCAGACTGCGTGGCCGGTAGTAGTGGGGTTCAATAGGCCTATACTAGGCCAAAGGAGATGCTTATTTTTTTCCTTCAGCACAATTATATGCAACAATTTAGCACTTCTCCATCTTCCTTAAGCACATTAACTCCTATGGTCACTTTGTTCCTGATCTGCCCCGATCTTAGGTCATCAACCTGACGCGGACTGCAGATGGAAGCTAGCTTTTGGCTACGTTTTGGCACCTTTACATTTTATATGCTTATTAATGTGCATTGTCCCATGTAACAAAGATGTAACAAATATAGCAAATGACGACTTCCTATTAGAAGTTTTATAATACATCTATGAACAAACTTTTTGGTGTGTCTGGTGGGACTGGCGAAAGTTAAGTAGGAGAAAATGCAGTCGGTTATAAATTATTTAAAGCCTCTGTGCGGCCCGGTAGCAAATGCGTCAGGGACCGGTGCCGGTCCCCGGACCGGTGGTTGGGGACCACTGATGTACAGTATGTAAGCATGATGGTCCAGTTTTGCCTGAAAGGGAGTGGGAAGAGGTTTGGGGGTTGTCGTTTGTCATGAAATAATAATAAACGTGAATCCACTGTGTACTCACCTGTGATATATTTTTAACAGCAGTCTCTCCTAGCAGTAGACGGCAAATGTCTTTAGCGACAGGAAGGATCAATTCTTCACCAATAGTGAATGGCTTTTTAGCCTTAGCCATACGATTAGCCACTAAGTACGATGCTCTCAGTGCATTCTCATTTACTGATGTGGTGTAATTTCTTGTTTTTCATGTTCATGTTTTTTTCTTTAAAAATACTCCGGGGGCTTGTCTTTTAATCCAAGGTGCTTGGTCTCTAAGTGGCGAAGCAGTTTTGAAGGCTTCATTGTCTCATTAGAGAGCTGGTCGCCACATATTATGCAGAGCGGGCTCGGTGCGTGGGAATCACCTGTTGCGATAAATCCATATTTCAAATAGGACTCCTGGTATTGTCTGTTAAAAGCTTTCTTTTTGTTGGAAGTCGTAGGCTGTTCTCTCTCTTCCCAGTGCCTTTTTGTCTTCACAAAGAAACTTTCCAAAGACGTCAGTTTTTTACTCATTTTCGTAGCTGGGTTAAATGTTGCCGCTCAAGTGACCAAGATATAACCGAGAGAATCCGGTCATTTTTCAAAATAGAATAAAAAAATCATTCGGACTCAGATAATAAATAAAACGGAAATAACTAATTATTTCTCGTCCAATCGATCCACAGACTGCTACCGGGCCGCGGCCCGGTGGTTGGGGACTACTGCTCTAAAGGGTGAGCGCGGCTAAGGTGGTGGTGCCTTGCATTATTTAATCACTACATTAGTAAAAAAAAAAAAAAACTGCCATACTAAGGGATCCCAGGTGTCCGCTGTTTAGTGGAATTCCAAATTTTTTCTAGCCAGAGTGGAATTAATTTTTTTAGATTTTTGTATAAAACCGCTAATACACAACACACTAATGAAGTCGGGTTTGCTTTCGTATGTGTTGGTTGGTATCAGTTGCTTGGCCGTGTTTGTGAATGGCGCTCCTGAACGTAAACAAACCCAAGCGTCTCCGCCCTGCGGGTGTCGTGCCAAAAAGTCAAAAATTGATTGATCCCTTAGCCAAGTTTTTTTTTTTTGGTACAATAATGCAATGTGTGTTGCAACAATAATATTATAGCACTATAATTACTGCCAACTTGTTATACCAAAGACTATAAAAATGGGACCCATTACCTCCCTGCTTGGCACTCAGCATCAAGGGTTGGAATTGGGGGTTAATTCACCAAAATGATTCCCGAGCACGGCCACCGCTGCTGCTCACTGCTCCCCTCACCTCTTAGGGGGTGATCAAGGGGATGGGTCAAATGCAGAGGACACATTTCACCACACCTAGTGTGTGTGTGTGACAATCATTGGTACTTAAACTTTTTAACTTTAACTTAGGAGGTGAACATGGGGATGGGTCAAAGGCAGAGGGTAATTCACCACACCTAGTGTGTGTGTGACTATCAGTGGTACTTAAAAAAAAAAAAAAACATACTTCATGTTTAATTGGGCGATATGGCTGAAAACCGCATCACGATGCAAGTGTTTTATATCGGTCGATATCTTTCATTATTTTTACGACCTATCGAAAATTAGGACCAAGAGAAAAATATATGTAATGTAAAAAAAATGTTTTATATGTAACCTTCATCTGATTATCGCAAGACAAAATGTAATATGTCAACACAAGCATGGAACTTTCACTGTAAACATTTTAAATCACATTGACCACCTAGCAATAACCTCTTAAAATGAAGGTACAAAAGTAAGGAATATGTACGAAATGCTTGATACAGTGTAACACAATAGTGCAAAATGTAAACAGAAACCTGAGAAGAACTATTTTCTACGGGTTTAGTGCCAGGAAGTTACAGCTGTGCTCTAAAGGGTGAGCGCAGCAAAGGTGGTGGTGCCAAAAAGTCAAAACTGGATTGACCCCTTAGCCAAGTTTGTTTTTTTGGTACAATAATGCAGAGATTGTAAAAACAATAATATTATAGCGCTATAATTACTGTCAAATTGTTGAAAACATACTTCCTGTTTAATAGGGCGATGTGGCTGAAAACCGTATCACGATGCAAGTGTTTTATATCGGTCGATACTAGGGATGTCCGATAATGGCTTTTTGCAGATATTCCGATATTGTCCAACTCTTAATTACCGATACCGATGTATACAGTCGTGGAATTAACACATTATTATGCCTAATTTGGACAACCAGGTATGGTGAAGATAAGGTCCTTTTTTAAAAAGTTAATAAAATAAGATAAATGAATTAAAAACATGTTCTTGAATAAAAAAGAAAGTAAAACAATATAAAAACAGTTACATAGAAACTTGTAATTAATGAAAATTAGTAGAATTAACTGTTAAAGGTTAGTACTATTAGTGGACCAGCAGCATGCACAATCATGTGTGCTTACGGACTGTATCCCTTGCAGACTGTATTGATATATATTGATATATAATGTAGGAACCAGAATATTAATAACAGAAGGAAACAATCTTTTTGTGTGAATGAGTGTAAATGGGGGAGAGAGGTTTTTTGGGTTGGTGTACTAATTGTAAGTGTATCTTGTGTTTTTTATGTTGATTTAATAAAAATAAAAACCCTGTTACCGATAATTTAAAAAAAAAACTATACCGATAATTTCCGATATTACATTTTAAAGCATTTATCGGCCGATATTATCGCACATCTCTAGTCGATACCTTTCATTATTTTTATGACCTATCGGAAATTAGGACCAAGAAAAAAAAAATCCATCCATCCATTTTCTACCGCTTGCCCCTTTTGGGGTCGCGGGGGTTGCTGGAGCCTATCTCAGCTGCATTCGGGCGGAAGGCAGGGTACACCCTGGACAAGTCGGCCCCTCATCGCAGAAGACAAAAATATATGTAATGTAAACTTTTTTTTTTTCAAATGTAACCTTCCTCTGATTATTATCGCCTCAGCTATCAAGACAAAAGGGAATATGTCAACACTGTAAACATTTTAAATCACATTGAACACCTAACAATAACCTCTTAAAATGAAGGTACAAAAGTAAGGAATATGTACGAAATGCTTGATACAGTGTAACACAATAGTGCAAAATGTAAACAGAAACCTGAGAAGAATCATTTTATACAGGTTTAGTGCCAGGAAGTTACAGCTGTGCTCTAAAGGGTGAGCGCGACTAAGGTGGTGATGCCTTGCATTATTTATTCACCACATTAGTCCAAAAATACTGCCATACTAAAGGATCCCAGGTGAATTCCGAAATGTTTTTAATCCAGAGTGTTGTTTTTTTTTTTAGATATTCGTATAAAACCACTAATACACAACGCACTAATGAAGTCGGGTTGCTTTCGTATGTGTTGGTTGGTATCGGTTGCTTCCATTGATAGTCGAACGCTCTGTAGTAAAATCCCTCGAGACTCTGCGCTATTAAATGGGGAAACGAATAATGGCAGTGGTCCTAAATAAACATCATCATATTTTTAAGTACTTGTGTGTTTAACATGGTAATCCCCTCAATTCCCCCCAAAACGGATGAACTCACTGGAATATAAAGACATTATAACATACATCCATAAATGTGGATGCATATGCAAAAGTGCAATATATTTATATGTACAGTAATCTATTTTAATCTGCACCTTATTGCTCTTTTTTCCTGCACTACAACAAGCTAATGCAACTAAATTGTGTTCTTATCTGTACTGTAAAGTTCAATTTGAATGACAATAAAAGGAAGTCTAAGTCTTAATATAGATAGTGTGGGATTGATGAATATCATGTGGTGATTTTGTTTTGAAATAACACATGTGTTTCGTGTAATTGATTGCTCACAATTTTTCCAAGAAGGAAGACAGATATCCTCCATAAGAGAGATAGCGGAACGGTGTCTGGGTTGGATGCGAGGATAAAGAATTCTTGGAATTTGTCGTGGTGAGAAAAAGAAGTGTACGGGTGCCAGCTTTCGGAATTCATTTTCAAGTACAAAGATGCGGGGAAAGCAGTTTGCAGTGTTTGCGGTGGGAAAGTGATCGAAGATGGTGCCAAAGGTTGGCTGTTGAAACAGCATGGCGAGGGCAGCAAACATGCAGAGAAGGAAAGATTGAGAAAACAAAACTACAAACTGCCTGCTAGTAATTTTCATAAGTTGCGCATATTGCTGGTAAAAGTAGATACTGTGTCTCATGATTTTTATCATGATTTACAATACAAAATAACTAACGTGTAGTAGATCTATTGCTGCATGGCCAGCGTTGCCTAAAAACACTTAACTATTATCAGGAATTTATTAAGATTACATGTAATAAAAAGCTTCATATTACAAACCCCGTTTCCATATGAGTTGGGAAATTGTGTTAGATGTAAATATAAACGGAATACAATGATTTGCAAATCCTTTTCAACCCATATTCAATTGAATGCACTACAAAGACAATATATTTGATGTTCAAACTCATAAACTTTATTTTTTATTTTTTCAAATAATTAACTTAGAATTTCATGGCTGCAACACCTGCCAAAGTAGTTGGGAAAGGGCATGTTCACCACTGTGTTACATGGCCTTTCCTTTTAACAACACTCAGTAAACATTTGGGAACTGAGGAGACACATTTTTTAAGCTTCTCAGGTGGAATTCTTTCCCATTCTTGCTTGATGTACAGTTTAAGTTGTTCAACAGTCCGGGGGTCTCCGTTGTGGTATTTTAGGCTTCATAATGCGCCACACATTTTCAATGGGAGACACATCTGGACTACAGGCAGGCCAGTCTAGTACCCGCACTCTTTTTTTTTGTATCCATACCATTACCATCACAGATGCTGGCTTTTCAACTTTGCGCCTATAACAATCCGGATAGTTCTTTTCCTCTTTGGTCCGGAGGACACGACGTCCACAGTTTCCAAAAACAATTTGAAATGTGGACTCGTCAGACCACAGAACACTTTTACACTTTGTATCAGTCCATCTTAGATGAGCTCAGGCCCAGCGAAGCCGACGGCATTTCTGGGTGTTGTTGATAAACGGTTTTCGCCTTGCATAGGAGAGTTTTAACTTGCACTTACAGATGTAGCGACCAACTGTAGTTACTGACAGTGGGTTTCTGAAGTGTTCCTGAGCCCATGTGGTGATATCCTTTACACACTGATGTCGCTGGTTGATGCTGTACAGCCTGAGGGATCGAAGGTCATGGGCTTAGCTGCTTACGTGCAGTGATTTCTCCAGATTCTCTGAACCCTTTGATGATATTACGGACCGTAATATACGAACTGGGCTCCCTGTGACTTGTTCTGTTTTATCCACAGTTTCTCCATTTTTACTTTCTCTTGTCACTCCATGCAAAGGATCAATCGCCAGACAAGATGGCGCACTTACTACTATTACCTGATTGGCTGTTAGCGCGTCATGCCCGCTGATCAGTGATGACTACCTGCGTTGCTCGGTTACCAGAGAGCGATTGCTTTCGTTCATGCAACCAACCTTGCTTTGCAACTTCCGCTTTCTTACTTGAAAAAATATCAAAACGTTTTATCGTATGCATTTTTTATTGGTGTCAATTACGTTTCTATCACGATATATATTGATATCCTTTCATCGCCCCGCTTAATGTCTAAAACGACCCTTAAATTGCAGTATGTTTGCCATTAAGTATTATCCTATTACTGACACATATTCCGCTTTAAAAAGACTGTCAGTTTGGAGAGTTACATAATGCATATTACAGCACCTTCAGTACTGTTCAGTTGTTGACATTAGTCTAAATATAATGTCCCCCATGAGCACTATAACACATGTTTACTTTTATTATCACTTATCATAATCTTTTTGTGTTTTAAAGGTGTCCTGTTATGATTTCTTGTCCACATGCAAAGCACTTCCTTGTGGTCTACACAACATGTAATGATGGTTCTTTTATCACAAACCGACCATCTTCAAGCCGCTTTCTGACCGTCTCTTCAGAATGCGCTGATTTTTGTGGGCGGGTCCTATTTACGCGGCTTCGACTTCGACTGCGTCCTCTCCCCGTCAGCAATGTTGTAGTTGTTAGCGCTTCCATTGGAGTCTACTGACAAATACCTAGTTGGAATTACAACTGAAACCGATTTCCTTCCTGGAAAGTCGGAGCATTCTCACCAACCCCGAGTTGGATTCAAAGATGGCTGCTCTGGATGTAAACAATCATATTTGCGTCTATACTGGTTAGTTTTTGTAGCACTAAATCAGCCATATGCGATGTATTGTTGGATGTTTATATATGGTAACTAGAGGTGGGGGAAGTAATTGGTTTTTAGATGCATTGCAATTAGGACATGGACGATTATAAAATCAATTAGTAAACATCAATAGTCGGTAATCCATTTATTTATTGTAAATAAAGTAATGCAGACAGTTGTACAATTTAGCTGACTGCAGCGAGCCACCTCACAGAGCGATCAGAACAGCTCCTTTTTTATAGGGTACTTATGTTCCAGTTTTGCACATATTTCCAATAATTTAATAAATGTAAATAGAATTAATTTAGCCGTTTCTTATTACAAATGCACTGTTTTTTGAAGTTGCAAGTGATAAGGGGTTATTTAGTGAAATGAAAAGAATTGTGAAAATGCATCAATATAAATAAATTACAGATGCATCAAAAATCGATTTTTAATCGAATCGTAGCTCTTGAATTGTAATCGAATCGTGAGGTGCCCAAAGATCCCCCACCTCTAATGGTAACGTTACTCTAGTGTAAACTACATTTATTTCATTGCTAGCAATAGCGTCTGTGTTTCCTCTTCATCCACTGTGGGGGTTTTTGGCTCATACATTTTTATTCAATGCAATTGTCAGCATAATTTAATGTAAAAAAAAAAAGACACAAATTATCTTTCATAAATGGGCTACTAAGAGCTGGCAACTACACAACAGCTAAGCACACAAGCAAGACATGCGTGATAACAATTGAAGAATATTGCAGTGTAAAAATACCACATTTGTCAATATAAACAGTATCAATTAATTGTAGTTGCATATTACTTACACATGCAAAGTCTCCAGGCAGACTCCAGTAACAAACGTGTCCGCATCATTCAACTTACTGCATCATAATCTTAACTAATGGTAAAATACAGTAATATAACATTGTGTGTAAAAATTCAGTGCAGCAAAATTCAGTGCATAAACACTCTTTGCTTCAAAACTCACCTTATTGGCTGGTTCTAAAACAGTATTGATTGCTTCAGTCTTAACTTACCAGAAGTGAGTCTTGAGTTTTTTTGTTTTTGTTTATTGAATTCTTTTGACACACTGTTAACAGAAATACAATACAATACAAATCAAATTTTCTTTTTTTCATTCACCATTGTTGGAAGGTTGCAAAAAGAGTGAGTATTTTCCCATAGGTTGTTTATATTCAGACCAGGCAAGCGCAAAAATAGCTTTCATGGAAGTGGCCGTCTTGATTTCTGATTACTGGTACGCTCGCAACTCTGCTGTGACGTCATTCCAAACTCCCACTTCCAACAGCCGAGGTAAATGGAACGCACCATAAGTGGAGGATGCGTGTGCATGTATGAGCCAATCTGCCCCACAACAAGAGGATAGAGGAAAAAGAAGGAACTTATTGACTGCAATGGCGGACTCGCGCAAAGCTCTTCGGGTAAAATTGTACCATATATGGAGATATCAGATGACGTAACTAGCCACAAATACGCCACTAGCTAACCAAATTCCAAACAGGTCGTTTGGAAGGAGTACAGTATAGCAGAAGACAAGACTGTTCAAGTCGCTAGTAGCGACATGTTGGCGACACGTTTTGTAGATTACTGTCGTTTGGTCGATGTCTGACTTGTTTAAACCAAACAAATAACTTCCTCTTTCTTCCATTTGGCACCAATTCCTCTTCATGTTTTGTTGGTTTAGCTTCCATTGTGCTTTCCATCTCTGCTACATTGCTGGTATCCATACTCCTGCTGTCATCGTAAAGTTTAAACAAATGAGAGTGATATCGTACGATAAATATTTTTTATGGCGTACTACGGTATTTAGAGTTCTTTTGCACAGCACTACTGCACGTAATAAAGACAAGTAAAAAGAAACCGTAAATAATTTTGCTTTCGCTTCTCCTGCGAGCTGGTGAAAAATAGCCACCGAGCGCTGGAGGACAACCGTGCAGCGAGTCCTTGAGTTTTTGATGCAGCTCATTAAGTAATATATATTTTTTTTTTTAAAAGTCATCCATCCATCCATTTTCTAACGCTTCTCCCTTTCGAGGTCGCGGGGGGTGCTGGAGTCTATCTCAGCTACAATCGGGCAATATTATAAAAAAATTGCATATTAGTGGGAATTGATTGATTGATTGATTGAGACTTTTATTAGTAGGTTGCACAGTGAAGTACATATTCCGTACAATTGACCACTAAATGGTAACACCCGAATAAGTTTTTCAACTTGTTTAAGTCAGGGTCCACTTAAATTGATTCATGATACAGATATATACTATCATATATACTATCATCATAATACAGTCATCACACAAGATAATCACATTGAATTATTTACATTATTTACAATCAGGAGTGTGGAGGGGGGGTGGGGTGGGGGGGTGGGGATATGGACATCAAGTAGTGGACATAGAGAGAGAGAGAGAGAGAGAGAGAGATCAGAAGGCATAAGAAAAATAATCTGCATTTGATTGTTTACATTTGATTATTAGCAATCCGGGGAGGGTGTTAGTTTAGGGTTGTAGCTGCCTGGAGGTGAACTTTTATAGCGGTTTTGAAGGAGGATAGAGATGCCCTTTCTTTTATACCTGTTGGGAGCGCATTCCACATTGATGTGGCATAGAAAGAGAATGAGTTAAGACCTTTGTTAGTTCGGAATCTGGGTTTAACATGGTTAGTGGAGCACCCCCTGGTGTTGTGGTTATGGCGGTCATTTACGTTAAGGAAGTAGTTTGACATGTACTTCGGTATTAGGGAGGTGTAGCGGATTTTATAGACTAGGCTCAGTGCAAGTTGTTTAACTCTGTCCTCCACCTTGAGCCAGCCCACTTTAGAGAAGTGGGTAGGAGTGAGGTGGGATCTGGGGTGGAGGTCTAGAAGTAACCTGACTAGCTTGTTCTGAGATGTTTGGAGTTTAGATTTGAGGGTTTTGGAGGTGCTAGGGTACCAGGAGGTGCATGCGTAATCGAAAAAGGGTTGAACGAGAGTTCCCGCCAGAATCCTCAAGGTGCTTTTGTTGACCAGAGAGGAAATTCTGTAGAGAAATCTCGTTCGTTGGTTAACCTTTTTGATTACCTTGGTTGCCATTTTATCACAGGAAAGGTTAGCCTCTAGAATGGAACCTAGGTAGGTGACCTCATCTTTCCTGGTGATGACACTGTCACCTACTTTTATGGTGAAGTGATTGACTCTCTTAAGTTTGATGTGGGACCCAAACAGTTGAGACTGCAACTGTTGTGTCCAGCCCAACTTTTGATGAACAATGAATGATTTAGAACAGAAGTAACCCTAAAATAATGACATGATTCACATGTGATTTGATGGAGTGATGAGCACATTACACACAAGTCAGCCAAACTACCTCCTAGGTAATGTTTTTTTTTTTCAAAAAAAAACGCTATCTTAATGCTAATACACATTGTCCTTGCTTTTGACATGCTACTGATTAGCAATAGCGATTTTACATTTTAGATTTTATTTGTTACACACTTTTCATTCAAATAAATATTAATAGTGCTACAGTATAAATACATATTTGAAACAATAAAAGCTTAGCCATTAAAATTACAATACTAAGACTAAAACACTATCGGTGAAGCATAACACAACATGCAAAATAGTGTTTTTTTTTATTTTTTATTTTTTTTTATAATGTCCTGCCCAGCTTCTCGGGCAAATCATATAGCACAGTGATTTTCAACCACTGTGCCGCGGCACACTAGTGTGCCGTGAGATATTGCCTGGTGTGCCGTGGGACATTATGTAACTTAACCTAATTGGTCCAAAAAATATTTTTTGCAAATCAATAATCATAATAATGTGCCGTTGTCTAGTGCCTGTGCTGTGTAGCGCTTGGCAGGGTAATCTTGTAATACTCCATACCAGTAGGTGGCAGCAGGTAGTTCATTGCTTTGTAGAAGTCGGAACGCGTCGAGGATGGTTTGTCGTGATCCCAATATGCAGAGCACAGCGGCAGACAGTGTGCAGGTAAAAAGGTATGTAACGCGTAAACCAAAAATGATTAAAAGGCACTGAAGCATAGGAATGGCTATGTAAAACAAAAGTAAAACTGAACTGGCTACAAAGTCAACAAAAACAGAATGCTGGACGACAGCAAAAACTTACAGCGTGTGGAGCAAAGACGGCGTCCACAAAGCACATCCCGTACATGACATGACAAATAAACAATGTCCCCACAAAGAAGGATAGCGTACGCACAACTCAAATAGTCTTGATTGCGAAAACAAAGCAGGTGCGGGCAATAACACTCAAAGGAAGGCGTGAAGCTGCTACAGGAGAACACCAACAAAACAGGAAGGGTCACCAAAATAACAGCGCAAGACAGGGACTAAAGCACGACACACAGGAAACAACAACAAACTCAAAATAAGGCACGACAACCTGGTGGAGTTTAATTTTTTAACCTTTTCTGCTGGTGGTGTGCCTCCGTATTTTTTTAATTTAAAAAATGTGCCTTGGCTCAAAAAAGGTTGAAAAACACTGATATAGCAGATGTAGATACCCATATCGGCTGTTCAGATTTACTTTACAAAAGAGAAGTGTAGGATACTTCTCTTGTTGCCTTACTTGTATTTTGACTTTATTAAATGTATTTATATTATCATTTGGTGCAGCCGGGCCGGAGCAGGAGGGGATAGAAAGAGAGAAAAAGGAAGACAGAGGGGGGAATTGTGGGGACAAGAGGGGGATTAGACAGAGAGACAAAAACAACAGCAAACACAACAACAACAACAACAACAGAGCAACATCAGCAAATACGACATGTACAAATATGATGGTAAAAGTAATAGCAAATAAGCAATTAGCGAAAATAAAAAATACAGAAATGACAATGAGCATTATTACACTAAAAATGGAGCAATATGAATACCAATAGAAATAGTGCTATTGATAATAAACAATACCAGTACTTTACCTTTATTATCAACAATACAATTGTTCAAATGCAACAATACATATACGTAATGATAACTTGAGATACGAAAGAATGCAGAAAAATGGAGGGGAAGAAAGAGAAGCAAACTACATTAACCTTGTAGATTGTTATAGTAACAATAGGTTAAGCTTTGTCAGTGTGCCATGTGTTATACCCAGTTTACCCTAGGGCAACAACGTTAATATATGTTTGATGAAACGTGATTATGTGCATGAATGTATGTGTGCATATGTACTTGTATATGTACAGTATGTGTATGTGTGCTTGTACAGTGAATGTATATGTACAGTATGTGTATATGTGTGTACAGCGAATGTATATGTACAGTATGTGTATATGTGTGTTTGAACAGTGAATGTATATGTACAGAATGTGTATATGTGTGTTTGTACAGTGAATGTATATGTACAGTATATGTATGTGTGTGTTTGTACAGTGAATGTATGTGTAGTATGTGTATGTGTGTGTTTGCACAGTGAGTGTATATGTACAGTACGTGTATATGTATGTTTTTACAGTGAATGTATATGTACAGTATGTGTATACAGTATGTCTGTATAATGAATGTGCGTGTGGATGTACGAACTTTGAGTGTGTAAATATGTACTGTATTTATTTGTATATGTATGTGGGAGCGTAGGTACCTATGTATGCCTGTTTGTATGTGTGTGAGTATATGTGAATTTGCATGTACAATACATTTGACTCCCAGTGTGTGCGGGAGCCAGAGTACGGCCCCAGCCTCCCCGAGAACCCATCCCACAAACAGTAGGTGTGGTGCCCAGGGAACCAGGGGCCACCGCCCCCACGCAGCCAAGCCGGACAGCGACAGGAACCCCAGAGCCTGGCCCACCGTGCCGCCCACAAGGGCCAGCAGCAGGCCGCAGACAGACGCACCCGGCAGAGGACAAGGCACGAGAAAAACAGGGGGCAGCCAGACCCCAAGCCAGCGAGAGACCACACCCCACACGGACAGAAAGGCGGGACGCCGCGCCCGAGGGGCCCGGAGACCCCCCGCAACCGGACGGGAAGACCGCCCCCGCCCCACCGGCAACAGGGCCCCCAAGACCGCCCACCCCCCCACCCCCGGAGAGCGCGGCGAGGCCAGCCCACGGCCACCCCACCCAAACCGGCCGCCACAGGACCACCCAGCACGGGGCCACAGGAACCACCCACCCCACCCGCAGGGACCCCAACGATGGAGATGGAACAACCAGCAACCGCCCCGCCGAGCCCCCCCCCCCCCCCCCCCCCCCCCCCCCCCCCCCCCGAGGTAGGGGAATAAATAAATACATAATAATAATAATATTAATAAAATATATTTTTTTTTAAAAAGGAAAAAAATAAATAAATAATTAAATGTATTTATAAAAATTAAAAAAATTAAAAAATAAAAAAATTTACAAAAAAGAATTAAAAGAAGATCACAGACATG
This sequence comes from Entelurus aequoreus, assembly GCF_033978785.1. Classification (NCBI taxonomy): domain Eukaryota; kingdom Metazoa; phylum Chordata; class Actinopteri; order Syngnathiformes; family Syngnathidae; genus Entelurus; species Entelurus aequoreus. The sequence continues at coordinate 25,110,782 of NC_084736.1, read as the reverse complement.
CTGACACACAAGGTCGCTACCCCAACAGCCGACTCGCAGCACCTTGGAATACCCTGCAGCACCAAGCCACCACAGTAGACGCAGGGACCAGACCCAGCAGCCCCAACCAAGACGGGCACCCGGAAGGGATGGACGGCGGGACCCAGGAGCTCCAGACACGCAGTCCGGATGCAGTAGCCTGAGGCGCCGACCCCCACCCGACAGGCAGGCCCAGAACGTACCCCCAGAAATATACATACATATATATATACATACACATGTACACATACACATGCATACACATACACATATATATACATACATACATACATACATACATACACACACACACACATACACATACATATACACAGTTTGTCAGCCCCGACAACCACCGCGCGCGCGCGCTGCCACCAGTCACAACATCAGCCACCCCCCTGCACCAGACCCAGCAGCCACGGGCGCCCACACCACAAACAAACGGCAGCAGAAACAGCAGCCACAACACCCCCAGACAGCCAGCACCACCCAATCAAATCAAAGCGATCAAAAAAAAAACCGCGACCGGCAACCACACGCCAACAGGATCACAGATACCAGCCAGCGCCAGCCCGCCAGCAAGCCCAAACGGCAACACGCAAACAAGAGACACCAACCCCCCCACCCCACCAAAAGACCCCACCACCCCGACCCAAACCCGCACAAACACACCACCGCCCAAACAACCGAGACACAGTATCCAGACCAGACACGGGCGCCGCGCCGCCACCACATCAAGTCGCCAACAGAGACCCCACAGCGCAAGGTCGGGCCACACGGGCACGGACCCCACCCAACAGGAAGCGAGACCCGCGCGACGCCACACACAAATAAATAATAAGATTAAAAAAAAATAACAATAATTTTAAAAAAAATAATAATAATAATAAAATGAAATACAAATTAAATTAAAAATAACAAATACAAATAATTAAATAAAATAAAGTAAGTAAATAATACAAATTATTTTTAAAATAAATAAATAAATGTATATATATATATATACATATATATATATATATATACATACATATACACATAGTGTTTTTTTAACAGTGTGTTTATTCATTTTATTTATTAAAAAAAAACTTTTTGAAAATAATTAATTTTGTGTATAAGTACTTTTGAGGACATTCAACAATACTGTGATAATGATTTTGGTCGCAATAACCGTGATATGAAATGTTAATATTGTTCTATACTTTATGCCAGCAAAGAGCTGCACTTTACTCATGTTTCTTCCTGCTCTCAAAAACTACTTGATCGTAGCATTTTGATTCTTGAGTCTCCATGTCGTTTTAGCACTGCATCGTTTGTGTGTTTGCTGCGAGGTCACATGTATCGCCGTGTTTACGTCCTCCACGTTTAGTAGAAAAGCTGTGAGGTCAGTCGTGGTTACGGCCCAGGGGACACTTGGTATTCCTGGGATTCCTCTCGGCTGATGTAAACACAAGAGGCTCCCCTCCCCCTTCCTCACACGCTGTCCTTTCCGTCTCGCTGCCCTCTTTTGTTGACATTCCTTCTTTTCATGAGGCAAGCGGGGGTTTAAAATCGAGTGAAAGTTTTCCTCAGTTGGTCAGTTTGTTTGCTGGCGTTCTTTTTGTCGTTGGACACAAACATGTCCTGTGACAAACTACCTGTGGGTGGTTTCAGTGAGGGGAAGGGAATGGATTAGTGGTAATATTGTTGTTGTTGTTGGCTCACACACTCGCTTTAGTGATTTATTTTAGCCGTTGACATTTTTTTGCTGATGTTTGTACAGCCTAAATACAAAACAAGTCCAAATGATGGAAGTTGGGCTTTTTCACTATTCTCTCCTGTTATCCTTCCACCATGTTTACTTCTCACAGTAACGACCTGCTTTGAATGATTGAGTGATTGAGACTTTTATTAGTAGATTGCACAGTACAGTACATATTCCGTACAATTGACCACTAAATGGTAACACCCCAATAAGTTTTTCAACTTGTTTAAGTCAGGGTCCACGTTAATCATTTCATGGTAATGTGTTGTATGTTGTTAAGGGGTGTGAATCTTTGGGCATTTAACGATTCGGTTTCGATTCCTGGCGCGACAATTCGATTCAGATTCTATTCAACAGGATTTGCGATTCAAACCGATTCTCGCAATGTATTATTTGGTATATTTATTATAATGAAACTTTTTCAAAACAATTTGCAGTTAAAACAGCTCCTTCTGGTTACAAGGCGATGGCCTAAAAAGGTATTAAATATATATATATATATTGTAATGAAAAAAATAGTGTTTAGTAAAAATATAAATGTATGTACATTTTTGGGAAATTATGAATCAATTTAGAATCAGGATGAATAAGATTGGCGATTCAGATGTGAAACATTATTTTTTGTGCACCCCTAATGTTGATATTGGAGAATGAGGACGTGTTGTGTTGCTTGTGGGGTTAGCGACAGAGAAACGCGTGTGCTTGGGCTCCACAATTTTGAGAGAAAACCTAATTGCTATTTTCCTTCAAAAATTGTGATTGCAGTTCGGTTTGCAATTTTTATATTTTATCCATAACAATGCAGAAAGCTGCAAAAATAACACGTGAAGGCGGACTATTTGGCTTTATACAGGCATACTCAGAGCTTTTGTCTACATCATGCTCTTAAACTGAAGAAATAATCAATAAAAACTATAGTTTTTATAATGTAATATAATCATAATATATAATAATAATAAAGTGATCACGCATTCCTGCTCGTTCGTCCGAGTTTATGGGCTCATAATGCCCATCCGATTTGAAGCTCCTTTTTGTTACTTTGCGAAACTTCTCACAAGCGAGTAGAGAGCTGGTTTTCTCGCTGTCCGCCCACTGAGACAAAAACTGTTAATGACTGAAAAGACATTAACTGCGTGCAGTTAATTGTACTGTCAAACACGCTCAGGTGCTTATAGCAATGCACAGACTTTCCCGCTCAACAATTTTAATTGGCGGAGAAAAAAAGAAAACTTCAGGCTCTTGCGGTTACGTTATTGCAGTAATTAAAACCCCAGTGTTGATTCAATGTCGATTAATCGACCTAGCGTGTGCGAGTTTAGGAATACGATTTTGAGCACTGCTGTTGGCGTGTTAAGGTCATCGAATAAGTTTAGGAAGAGCCATAAACTCTTGTGTGCCTCTGTTGGGACATTACATCACATTGGCCTTTTGTTGTAGTTTGTCGCTCTTAATTATGCGCGTGCACAGGATCACGGTCAATAAAGGGGTATTGTGCCGTGCAGGATTATACCAAGCATTGTTGCTTCCCTACTGTTTACGACTGCTGTAACTTCTATCAGTCAGTTCCGCCATGTTTGATCGAGGAAATATGCTAACAGCTGATCACCGAGATCGAACTCTTATTAATCGCGATCAACGATCACAATCATATAATCGCTCAGCCCTAAGAACAAGTATGTTAATACTAATGAACACAGAATGTTTATAAAAGAATACATTTACATATGCATAACAATTTTTTTTCTTTTGTATTATTTTTTTAATGAATTAACGTTTATGACAACCTTTTTCCAAAACACAATATAGAATGTATAGAACAGGATAATGGCAATTTAATATTTGTTTTCAAAACGGATACAAAAAAGTGGGACCCCAAAAATGTACTGTGGGACCCCATTTTTATGACTTGATGGGGTCCCTTGGATCCCATTTTGAAAATTCCCTAGCGCCAACACAGCAACTGTTGGTGTGTCAGTATTGTCACAGTCAGTACATGCAGAGGGAAAATCCAGAAAATCCATTATATGATCAATAATAGAATAATTAGATATTTTTATTTGTTTATAATTTGTTTTATTTATTTGCACATTTCTTGTGCAGAATTAGCTTTGTTTTGTTCAAAAAATTGTGTGTAATAAAAGAGAATAAGGAAGTAATTTTAATAATGTTATTGTCAGCACTCACCATAAATAGAAACATTTACAGTTAATACGATCCCCATCAATTTGTAAAGAGCGGTGTGTTTGTTCCCTCTCGTGTTTACATTTGATGTTTTCATCAAGTTTTGGTTATGAATGTGATTTAGAGTAAGAAGGAAACATGAAAAAAACGATTGAAAAAATGGATTATGTTTCCAGCAGCTGTTCAATGTTACTGGCAAGGACACTAATTAAAGCAGCTTTAACGAAGTCCTCACTGAGCGATAACGCTGATCATGTTCCCTCAGATGCACGTTCAGGTTCCCCAGCACCAACATCAAGATCACCTTCACGGCGCTCTCCAGCGGGAAGAAGATGAAGCGTGAAGCTCCCGAGTCTCCCGTCAAGCCGGTCCAACCTCACATCGCCCCGCTCACCATCAACATTCCAGACAACATTGCCCACCTCATGAGCCCGCTGCCCTCGCCCACCGGAACCATCAGGTATTTGTCGGACCTCAACCCATCAACAACACACACACACATGCTGGCAGCAAAGAGGATGATTGTAAGCATGTACTTGCACTACTTCTTTGACACAATCACTTCCTTTAGCTCTTGTACTGCCATTACTCTGACTTGATGGATTACATCCATTCTTATTTTCAGTCTCTGGGATTCTACTATGCAAGGTGATTGTTAATTAATAGGCCTGATTAAGACAGAATGATAACCTTGGGCAAAAATATCACCATTTCACTGTATGGTCTAGGGTTGTACGGTATACCGGTAGTAATAAAGTACCGCGGTACTAATGAATTAAAAACGGTTCTATATTTCTTCTGAAAAATACTGGTACTTTTTTTTTCTTTGGAAAAGTCGCGTCATTGCTGGTAAAACGAGCAGATGCGCATATTAGGCAACGCATACACATGGAGTACTTACAAGCAGACAAACCGTGGAGACATCTGAACAACTCAACTGTAACCTGCATTTAACCCACAGCCGCCAAGATTGGTGAGAGGCAAAATAATTGGGTTAAGGCTATGCTCAGGTGTGCGTGGTAAAGGTGCTCCACATTGGTCTGACTATGGTCCCTTTGAAATAATCCATTAAACTGCCATAATGTTGAGGTGATTTTACCTCTTTTACCAACAATTTCTTTATTTTTACTTTTTACCATGGAGCCTAATGTTTTTTTGAGTGTGTGTGTGTGTTGTTGTGCCAACAAAAAAAAAATTACTTGAATTGATTTAGACAAAGTTTAGCTAGGAGACTTTACTTTAAAATAGTTATCTATTTTTCACACAACTTTGTCTCACACTTGTTAGCGAGCTAGCAAGGCAACAAGCTAACTATCTCACCAAGTTGAGATGGCAAACTCCACATGTCCGACATCAGGCCCCCCATTTTAACTGTACTGCCTTAAAAAACGAGGTACACTTCGACGCATGAGCAAAGTATTCATGTCTGAAACAAGATTAGACTGAAATGTTCCCACACTAGGAGCGATGACATCATCGACGACTGTCGACAATACAATTTTTATTGGCGACAAATATTATCTTGGACAAATGTTGGCACTCATAGTGCGAACTCAGGCCAGCGGGAGAAGGAGAGGAAGGAACGATCATACCTTGCTTACTAGAGATCGACTGATAATATTTTAACGTATATTGGTATCAACCTTTTTTTGTTTATTACAATATACCTACATCAGCAGATACAATATATACACATCGAGAGGGACAAGTGGTAGAAGATGAATGGATAATACAAGTATTTAGTATTTGAAAAAATCTATAATTGGTGAAGTAGATAGTACTAACCACTGCTTAAGTACCAGCTCCTTTGCCCTGCATCAGTCAGTTATTTTGTCTCTAATTCAATTAAGAATAATCAAAACTCTCATTGTCAATAATTGTCCCCAAATATGTCTTGATATCCGATTGGGCATTTAAGTTCTTGTGAGAATTCTTCCCCGGTGTGCTCAGCTGCTTTCAACGCAGCGCTCACGCGGCCACGTCTCCTGTGCTTACCTGTCAAAATTTCCATTTTTTGCCAGGAAATCCAGTTTTTATCCTTCTTTCCTGCCGTCTTCTCGGTCTTGTTTGTTTTTGCTACTGCAGCGATGGAGTCGCTCGACAAGCCTCGGTCCGCAACACTCGAACCGTGGGCTCATCAAAGTAGTGCCACAAGTTTCATGTTCTGGGATTCAGTCACGTAAAAAAACCTGCGACAGACATGGATGACAAGTATGACACTTGTTATATAGGAAAAGAACAGCAGGCAGCAGCTCACACCTTCTCATACTTTCTGTAACATCCAGGAAGAAATTATGTTTGGCAGCTTGAAAAATGTCCCAACTATATGTAAAAAGAGCCCAAAATGTTTGCAGTATTTTAGGGTTCCTCACAAGGAAACCTTACAAGTAATAAATCCATAAACTGCTATAAAATTGAGTACAATAGATGAGCTATTGTGATGTAGAGAAATGCCATATTTTTACCAAGTTTCCCAGGAGATTTGCCATATTTTGAAATGGAAATGTTGATGCTCCTCTTAGACAAACGTAATAAAGGTGTTTGATGTTTTTGCTGTTAACCACAACATTAGTGCCGCATTAAACATTGTCGCTACTGGTCCCACGTTTCCTAAAGAATAATATTTTAAAAAAACAACTTCAAGCCTTGTCCAGCTGTTTACTTACTGCAAATTAATATCTGCTTCAAATTTCGATTATCGGCCTCCTTGACTACTAATAATCGGTATCCCTGGTATAAGAGTGTGTAGTATTCTGACTTGCATGAACTTTAAGGAGTTTTATGCACGGACCTTGAAGAGTGAGGACTTAGTTCCAAACGGTGCAGTGATGGCCTTGTTGTTGTTCTACCCTTCAGTGCTGCCAACTCGTGCCCCTCCAGTCCGCGAGGTGCCGGTTCCTCTGGCTACCGCATGGGAGGCCGCATGGTGAGCTCTGCCGAGCTGCAGCTCATCAACGACAACTCTCAGCCTGACAACGACAAGGAGGCGTCAGGAGAGGACAGTCCTAAGGTGAGAGCAGCGCTGCTCTTAATACAAAGTAATGTTCCCCGCAGCTAAGCTGTTGTCATTCCCCATGCAGGACGACTCCAAACCTCCCTACTCGTATGCTCAGCTGATAGTCCAGGCAATCACCATGGCGCAGGACAAGCAGCTCACACTAAACGGGATCTACAACCACATCACCAAGAACTATCCCTACTACAGAACTGCCGACAAGGGCTGGCAGGTCAGTTGGACGGACGGCACCATCAACACGCCGAAGCGACTGCTAACGTCTCTCTTCCCCTCCTTCGCCGCAGAACTCCATCCGTCACAACCTGTCGCTGAACCGCTACTTCATCAAAGTGGCTCGCTCGCAGGAGGAGCCCGGCAAAGGTTCCTTCTGGAGGATAGACCCGTCCTCAGAGGGCAAGCTCATCGAGCAGGCCTTCAGGAAACGAAGGCCCCGTGGCGTCCCCTGCTTCAGGACCCCACACGGACCCCTCTCCTCCAGGTGCGACAAACGCTCTTTTGCCATGGAAGCGCAGTACAGTCCTTCCTTGTTTATCGCGGCTAATTTTTTTTTGTTCTCCGACAGGAGCGCACCCGCCTCTCCCAACCACTTGGGGGTGCTGTCGGCTCACTCCAGCGGCGTGCAGACTCCTGAGAGCCTGTCTCGAGAGGGCTCCCCCGTTCCCCTGGAGATGGACACCTCGGCCCCCGCCGTCATTACCACGGCGTTGCAGCCCAAGCTGGCCGTGATCCAAGAGGCTCGCTTTGCACAGACCACCTCAGGTGGGCGTTAGGGGGTCCACGCCCGCCTTTAGGTGTCCCTTTAAGACTGACAACCATGTTCTGTGGTCTTCCAGGCTCCCCCGTCAGCAGCCAGCCGGTCCTCATCGCCGTCCAGGGTCAGTTACCTCCTAGCATGAAGCCCGTCACGTACACCATGGCGTCCCCCGTCAGCACCAGCGCCTCCCAGCCGGCGGTCCAGACCGTCCATGTCCTGCAGCAGATCCCAGCAGGATCCACCGTCATCGCCCAGCCGGCCACCATCATCAGCAAGAGCGAACTGCAGGAGAACGGCGAGCACGTCGAGGTCAAAGGTGAGCGTTTGATCGCGGCAACACTTAGCATTAGCATTTCGGCTAACGAGCGTTTTTCCTCAGTCAAAATGGAGGGTGTTTCCACCATCACCTCCACGAGCGGAGCCAGTCGCATCATCCAGAGCACCCAGGCGGCCACGCCCCTGCAAACCGTCACAATCGTGCAGCAGGCGCCCATTGGTCAGCACCAACTGCCCATCAAGGCCATTGTGCAGAACGGCACCCACAGCATCACCACCGCCATCCAGAGCGCCGCCGGTAAGAGCCCCCGACACGCCACACACATCGCTTTGTCCTGAAACACTAGGGTTCCTGCGAGTCATTAAAAAGATTACAAATTCATTAAAAGGATATTGCCAAAAATATGGCCTTAAAAAGCATTCAATTCGATGTCCAAAGGCATTAAAAAATGTATTACAATTCCGCCTGGTTTAGTCCCTGCTTCCGGTCAGCCCGGGACCAAACCTGGGTCTTTCGGCTGAGGATACAGGGTGCTAGCTACCGAGCTAAAAGCTCAAAAGAATGCTACATCCTGTGAAAATGCTCATGCTGTGGCAAAAGCGGGTAAAGGAATATATGTCGGGAAAATGCAAATTTCAGCGAAAGTGGCCGGCTGACCTTTTAAAATCTGTTTGAAGCCCAGCAATGGTTAAACCCCGAGAGGGTTCCACAGCGTGTGCAACTAGTCCTACAAACGTTGCTCAGTGGGTATCAACGTGGTGAAATCACAAATGCTATTAGCTAATCACAAGTCGACTATTAAAGGCAGCCAGCAGTTAACGATAAAGGTAAATGATGAGATCAAACAGTCTTGCTACTTAACTCTAATTTACTAAAGAATAGGTGTCAAACTCAAGGCAGAGGGGCCAGATCTGGCCACATCATTGTCACACACACACTAGGTGTGGCGAAATTATTCTCTGCATTTAACCTGCGCCCGGGAATCCTTTTTGGTGATTAAACCCCCAATTCCAACCCTTGATGCTGAGTGCCAAGCAGGGAGGTAATGGGTTCCATTTTTATAGTCTTTGGTATGTAAGCCTCAGATATATACGTTGGGAAATTAGTTATTTACACAAAAAGATTCTGTAAATGTTTATTTACATAGCTGTAAAACGGCTGAACAAACAAAACAGAAGTCATCGTCATAGACCCACTAGCTGGGGAAGTTAGCTCTCCAATCAGCTAAACAGACTCAATAACTCCACGGTGACGTTTTGATGAATTTACTGAGGATTTTTTTGTAAGAGGAACAATACAAAACAAATGCCATTCCAAGGTAATAATACTAACACAGACACTAGTAAACGTGTCAGCATATTAGCTAATGCTAATGATGGTATTTAGGATAGCACGTACACATATGCATGAAAACGCTCTTACAGACATCACACATGAGATGGTTTAGTAAGTAATTGTTTTAGTTATGTTTAAAAACTTACAAACGTTGCTTGGAGTGATGAATGAAGAATCCATACGAGTAGAAACGCTATGGATGGCTGCAAGATGGAACGGCACTCGTACTTCTGTTTGAAAGCTCAGTCTAAACAGATGGGCAAAGCAGCACCTGCAGTGAGCAAACTCATTTAAAAAATGGCACCGTTACACCTTTCCAGTGTCTTTGCTTTTTATTTAAAATTTTTGTTTTATTTTAACTATTTGTATTATGGCCGTCAGCGAAGAAAAATACATAAACTAACCGCAGGGTTTAGAGCGTAGGAAAAAAAAAACTGCTGTAGTTTGGAATTTATGGTAACGGCTATCTGCAATAGGACCTGGGCATTACATTTGTTTTAAGTGGCATTGAAAATCATCAAATTAGATTTGCTGCAGAAATATGCTGTGGTACCGTTTTTTTTAATCGCCGCCATTTGTCGCTCTTCTTCAGCTGCGGCGGTGGCGAGCCCGCTGCATCTGCTGGCGGACCACGCCTCCGCCTCTGCCTGCCTCCCCACCAAGCGACAGAACGGCGACCAGCAGGCGGCGGGAGCGCCCGATGCTAAGCGTGTCAAAACAGAGGACGAGGCGAGGCCGGCGGTGGACTCGTCAGCAGGTAACGACCCGATCAGCCGCCTCAATTAGCTCGTTAATTACACGCCACACACCCCTCCAGCACCGCGACTTTTTCCCCCTCGCATCCCTCGTTGTTTCTTTTACTTGTCCCGCCTCCCGATCTCGAGGTGCCAAACGAGGAGGAATCTCGTCATTTTCACTCTTGTGGACTTAAAGAACTGAAACTTAGAAAAGGGGCGAAGCTAAACGGACATGGCCGCTGACGAAACTCGACTGCAGGAAGCCTTAAATCCACCTTAAGAGCTGACTTTCGTCCTGAGTGGTCCCGCCTCCGCTCGAGACGGACGCCGCCTCTCTGTCGCATCTACCTCAGCCGATAGGAGACCCCGGCGGCCCCTCCTCTCCCCTCCAGTGTCACCAGAACCTACCGGGCCGGCGGCGTGGGTGGCGGCCATCTTGACAAACCATCGACACAATCAGAACGGGAGTCCATATTCCCGAACGTTTGGCAGCTAGCCCGCTCAGCTCGGAACTTCCTGTGCCGCAGCCGCGTGGAGCACAGGACTGTTTTTTTGTTTGTTTGTATTTTTTTTTTACATCTTTTCATGAACTTCCATCATCGATATAAAGACGCCAGCTCGGTGACTAATCTAGAAAAAAGAAAAAATGACTTGTACGGCAACAGACCCCGCCCCCTTGTGACACGAAAACGCCACGTTGATCCTGCATGAGTGCGAGCGCCTTCGCCCCGACGGAAGAAAAAGACAAAAAAAAAAACAATCCAAAGCTGACCTGCACTTGATGAAATGTTTCTGTTCTTTTTTACGCCTCCTTTGTCCTCTTCATCGCCTTTTCTTTAACTTTTTCTCCTCGTCGTCGTGTTGACCCCGCCCCCTCCCAGCCCCGCCCCCGTGACGTCGCTCTGATTGTACACGTTCCAAACGTAGTCAAAGAAGAAATGTTTGTTCAGCTTCAGTGGAGGAATGCTTTTTTTTTAAATAAATTAATTTAAAGTCTGTCTTTTGTCCTTCATTTCACCACTAGAGGGCAGTTCCTTTTTCTTTTCTTTTTACTGCTCAGTGGCGTACAAAATAATTCAAGATTTACTTTGTGTTTATAAATATTAGGGATGGAATAATGGCTCTTTGAAAGGATTCATTTCTTCCAAAGAGCCGTTCAAAAGACTGGGTTGTAATTATAGTTATTTTTTATTCTTCAAGGGAACAATCACAAACGTCAATTATACGGCAAAATGTAGATAAGAATAATTTAAAACAAGGAATAAGAACAAAAAATATTACTCTATTTGTAGAAATTATTCTGAAATATTAGCTATAATTTTTGTTTTTGTTTTCATTGTAAACATTGCATGAAGTGGTGCCATATTTCTATGCTTTTGGCGGTGACATCTCAAGTGTTTTTGGGGGGGGGGTTTCCCAAAAAAAACAGTGTAGCATTTTAACAATACAGAAAACCCCACACATAATAAAATAAAACAACAGTGAAAATGTAAGAAAAAACAACAAAAAATCGAGACCTAATGAGAAAAAGATCAAATGTACAATTAATAATATACTCTGTCACCTATAACTCAAAGCTGACACAAAATGTTGTCTTTAAATATAAATACATATTTTTTAACTCTTTCACTGTTCTTTTAAAATTCTGTGTGTGTGTGTGTGTGTGTGTGTGTGTGTGTGTGTGTGTGTGTGTGTGTGTGTGTGTGTGTGTGTGTGTGTGTGTGTGTGTGTGTGTGTGTGTGTGTGTGTGTGTGTGTGTGTGTGTGTGTGTGTGTGTGTGTGTGTGTGTGTGTGTGTGTGTGTGTGTGTGTGTGCGCGCATGCATGCATGTACAGTCGTGGTCAAAAGTTTACATACACTTGTAAAGAACATAATGTCATGGCTGTCTTGAGTTTCCAATAATTTCTACAACTCTTATTTTTGTGTGATAGAGTGATTGGAGCACATACTTGTTGGTCACAAAAAACATTCATGAAGTTTGGTTCTTTTATGAATTTATTATGGGTCTACTGAAAATGTGAGCAAATCTGCTGGGTCAAAAGTATACATACAGCAATGTTAATATTTGGTTACATGTCCCTTGGCAAGTTTCACTGAAATAAGGCGCTTTTGGTAGCCATCCAGGATTAAAGCCCTCACCATTTCTCCTCCAAACATATTGCTGGATATTGTGGCCAACAGCTCAATTTTTGTTTCATCTGACATCACATGGACAAAGATAAGACCTTCTGGAGCAAAGTTATGTGGTCAGATGAAATTAAAATTAAGCTGTTTGGCCACAATACCCAGCAATATGTTTAGAGGAGAAAAAGTGAGGGCTTTAATTCCAGGAACACTATTCCTACCGTCAAGCATGGTGGTGGTAGTATTATGCTCTGGGCCTGTTTTGCTGCCAATGGAACTGGTGCTTTTACAGAGAGTAAATGGTACAATGAAAAATGAGGATTACCTCCAAATTCTTCAGGACAACCTAAAATCATCATCCCGGAGGTTGGGTCTTGGGCGCAGTTGGGTGTTCCAACAGGAAATGACCCCAAACACACGTCAAAAGTGGTAAAGGAATGACTAAATCAGGCTAGAATGAAGGTTTTAGAATGGCCTTCCCAAAGTCCTGATTTAAACATGTGGACAATGCTGAAGAAACAAGTCCATGTCAGAAAACCAACAAATTTAGATGAACTGCACCAATTTTGTCAAGAGTGGTCAAAAATTCTACCAGAAGCTTGTGGATGGCTACCAAAAGCGCCTTATTGTAGTGAAACTTGCCAAGGGACATGTAATCAAATATTAACATTGCTGTATGTATACTTTTAACCTAGCAGATTTGCTCACATTTTCAGTAGACCCATAATAAATTCATAAAAGAACCAAACTTCATGAATATTTTTTGTGACCAACAAGCATGTGCTCCAATCACTCTATCACAAAAAAATAGGAGTTTTAGAAATGACCGTCTGTCTGTCTGTCTAAAATACTGTACTGGTTAGTATTACATTCTGTTGCATTGTTTTATATATTTCTTATCCAACAGTAAATATATATATTTTTTGTATTTAATTTATTCATGTATTGAGGCAGTATTTTTTCTTTCCTGTGTCTTATTGTTGTGATTTTACGTAATATTATGTCTTAAAAAACTGTCAGACATTTGGACACCTCTGGTCCAGTTGAAAGATGATGTGCAGCCAAAAGAAAAAAATGAGGGGATATTATTTTCACAGCAAGTGGGAAAAATCAGACGTGTGATTCATGGCATGTCGCACGTGTTTCATCATACCAAAGACTATAAAAATGGGACCCATAACCTCCCTGCTTGGCACTCAGCAACAAAGGGTTGGAGTTGGGGGTTAAATCACCAAAATGATTCCCGGGCGTGGCGCCGCTGCTGCCCACTGCTCCCCAAGGGGATGGGTCAAATGCAGAGGACAAATTTCACCACATCTAGTGTGTGTGTGACAATCATTGGTACTTTAATCTTAATCTTAATGACGCACATCACTCGCAACGCATGAAATCCGTCCATTCGTCAAATATGCAGAATGCGCTCAGTAATTTGGCGTTAGACACGCAACGCACACTTTGGCCACTCGGGAGCGCCAAAGTCAATATGTTTGCTTTGTAGCTTGACAGTCATGTGAGCTACTTCCTGTAGGCCCCAGGATGCAGCAACAGTGTCTCAACTTTTGAAAACAATCATTTTGGAACATATTTAGCAATACTGTAGCATTTGACAGCGTGTCTCAACTTAAAAAAATATCAGATCATGTTTAGTAGCATTTAGCAGCATGTCTCAAACAAAACATAGATCATATTTAGCTTTTTTTTTATTTGAGGCACGAATCTAATGCAACACTACTGAATATAATAGAATACAAAGTACTTTATTGATCCCTGGGGGAAAGTCAGCACCACAGTTCGCTCACAATAAACACTTAGGCATTTTTTACATTGAATAATATAAATACAGTCTATTATACAGCATTATTCACATGTGAATAATGCTCTATGATAGACTGTATTTATATTATTCAGTAGTGTTGCATTTGGATGCATACCTCAAACTAAAAAAAAATGTTTTAGATCATATTTAGCAATATTGCAGCATGGATCAAATTTTGAAAATTACTTTTAGATCATATTTAGAAATAGTGTAGCATTTATAAAATAAAATAAAAATAGATATTTCGCAAATTATATCACTTAGCATGTACCAAATCAAAAACAATTTTTAGATCATATTTAGCCTTATTGTAGCATTTAGCAGCATGTATCAAATTAAAACAATATTTGAAATCATATTTAGAAGTAGTGTAGCATTTAAAAGCATGTATTAAATAAAGTCAATCAAATTTAGCAATGGTGTATCAAATTTTCACAAATACTTTTAGATCATATTTAGCAAAATTTAAGCATTTCATAGCATGTATCAAATGAAATAAAAAATAAATCTAATTTAGCAATATTGCAGCATGTATCACATTTTCAGAAATAATTTTAGATCACACTTACCAATATTTTAGCATTTAGCAGCATGTATTACATTTTCAGAAATAATTTTAGATCTTATTTAGCAATATTGTAGCATTTAGCAGCATGTATCAAATGTAAAAACAATTTTAGATCATCTTCAGCAATATTGTAGCATTTAACAGCATGTATCAAATTTTGAAAAACATTTTTAGATCATATTTAGCCATATTGTAGCATTTAGCAGCATGTATCAAATGAAAAAATAATTTTAGTAATATTGTAGCATTTAGCAGCATGTATCAAAATTTTAAAAAATAATTGTAGCTCATATTTAGCAATATTGTAGCCTTTAGCAGCATGTATCAAATTTTGAAAAATAATTTTAGATCATATTTAGCAATATTGTAGCATTTATAAAATAAAATAAAAATAGATATTTCGCAAATTATATCACTTAGCATTTACCAAATCAAAAACAATTTTTAGATCATATTTAGCCTTATTGTAGCATTTAGCAGCATGTATCAAATTAAAACAATATTTGAAATCATATTTAGAAGTAGTGTAGCATTTAAAAGCATGTATCAAATAAAGTCAATCAAATTTAGCAATGGTGTATCAAATTTTCACAAATACTTTTAGATCATATTTAGCAAAATTTAAGCATTTCATAGCATGTATCAAATGAAATAAAAAAATAAATCTAATTTAGCAATATTGCAGCATGTATCACATTTTCAGAAATAATTTTAGATCACACTTACCAATATTTTAGCATTTAGCAGCATGTATTACATTTTGATAAATAATTTTAGATCATATTTAGCAATATTGTAGCATTTAGCAGCATGTATCAAATCTAAAAAAATTTTTAGATAATCTTTAGCAATATTGTAGCATTTAACATCAAATTTTGAAAAACATTTTTAGATCATATTTAGCCATATTGTAGCATTTAGCAGCATGTATCAAATGAAAAAATAATTTTAGCAATATTGTAGCATTTAGCAGCATGTATCAAAATTTAAAAAAATAATTGTAGCTCACATTTAGCAATATTGTAGCCTTTAGCAGCATGTATCACATTTTGAAAAATAATTTTAGATCATATTTAGCAATATTGTAGCATTTAGCAGCATGTATCAAATAAAAATAATCATTTTAGAACAAATTTAGCAATATTGTAGCATTTAGCAGCATGTATCAAATTAAGAGAATTTTAGAACAAATTTAGCAGTAGTGTAGCATTTAGCATGTATCAAATAAAATAAAAAAATGTTTAGATCATATTTAGTAATATTGTAGCATTTAGCAGCATGTATCAAGTGCATTTTTTTTACATCATATTTAGTAATGTAGCATTTAGCAGCATGTATCAAATCAAAACAATAATTTTATATCATATTTAGCAACATTGTAGCATTTAGCAGCATGTATCAGCGATGACGACCCACACAGGCCGGCTGACTAACGCGCTCTGCAGCATCTCTCGCCGCTGTGTAGGTGGCGTCGCCATGGCAACCACCTTGTTGCGACTGCCTCCGTGGAATGTTAATACAGTGGACGAGGAAGAAGAGGCCATCTGACAATATCAGAAGAAGCAAAGCAGCGAGTGAATGCGCTTTTTAAAGTCTGCAACATGTGACCAGGCTTTTATTAGATGACCTCTGACCTCTTTGTGTCCTCTGAAGAACAACTATTTCTGAACTCTAATCCTCTGGAAATGACCGTCTGCTGCCACAAATAACTCTGTGTAGCGTGGAAGGACGGCAAAAGTGTACATCTGGCTTGAAACTTCTCCGTTATGAAAAACACCAGCGTTGTGCATGAATGAACAGAGTTCATCAAGAAAAAGCAGCAGTAGATGCTGAAAATCCAAGGTCTAACGAAAGTGCTAACAGGTAGCATGCTAGCCAGATAAAAAATACCACTCTTTGTTGTGTACCGGCTACAAAAGCCTGCACGGAACGTTAGCATGCAAACTGTTGCGTCAAGCACCAAAATAGGACTCTTGAGGTGTACACCTGCAAAGATAGTCAAAGCTAACATGTTAACGTTAGCATAATGTTAGCATGCTAACAGCTAATATATGTCAAATACCAAAATATCTGACTAACTAATTTTACAGGCATACATGTAAGAAAGCTAACACGCTAACCGTTGACTGTTAACTTGTTAGCTTTTTTTAAAGCTAATTTTACAGGTATACACCAAAGTGGCAGGTGGCAGAATACATGACCCTGAGGCGTATACCTAGAAGATAGCATGTTAATGTTGGCATGCTTACTTGTTGCAGTTGCAATGTAAACATGTTAACTTTAGCACGCAAACAGCTAATATATGCAGAGGTGGGTAGTAACGCGCTACATTTACTCCGTTACATCTACTTGAGTAACTTTTGGGATACATTGTACTTCTAAGAGTAGTTTTAATGCAACATACTTTTACTTTTACTTGAGTATATTTATAGAGAAAAAAACGCTACTTTTACTCCGCTCCATTTATCTACATTCAGCTCGCTACTCGCTACTGATTTTTATCGATCTGTTAATGCACGCTTTGTTTGTTTTGGTTTGTCAGACAGACCTTCAAAGTAGGATCTATCACATACCTGCGTTTCACCAATCAAATGCAGTCACTGGTGACGTTTGACAATATAACAACAAGCTTAAGCTTACATGAACTCAATGTCAAATTAGAGGAAGCACATCGCGATAAGTAACGTTAGTAGATATTTTGGCTGTCACCGTAGGCTGATGTTAGCTTCCCTGCTATGAATCACTGTCAAATGTACATCGTGTGGGGACATTTATTAACGCACTGCAGCCTCATAGACACGCACAGTCGCACACACACTCACGCATGCATACAAACACCAATCAGAAGTGCACAGTGTGTTCTCAGGTGCAGCCCACACCTATCAGTTTATGGTTTGCGTAAAGGCTAACTTGTTATTTTCCTTTGTAATCTCTGCCTACTGAGCCTATGGTGCTGTTAAGTTATTGTGGCTCAATTTGCCTTAATTTTTTTTTATGTTAATGTATTATTATTTAATATAGATTATTGTTTTAGTTGCTTAAGAGATATTCCTGGCTCTGAATTTGCTCATTGCAATTTTTATGTTTTTGTGCATTATTTGTTGCCGTCATCGAACAGGTTACTCATCAGTTAGTGAGTACTTGAGTAGTTTTTTCACAACATACTTTTTACTTTTACTCAAGTAAATGTTTGGGTGACTACTCCTTACTTTTGCTTGAGTAATAAATCTCTAAAGTAGCAGTACTCTTACTTGAGTACAATTTCTGGCTACTCTACCCACCTCTGAATATATGTCACGTACCGGGATATCTGATTTACTTGTATGCCTGTAAAGTTACATTAAAAAGCGACTATGCTAACAGTTAGCTAAAAAAAAACTAACATACTAACAGTTAAGTGTCAGCTTTGGTAGTACCAAATATATGCAACATACATTTGTACCTGTAAAATTTGTTTAAACAGCTACCATGTTAATAGTTAGCTAGCAAAGATAACAGTTAACTGTTAGCATGGTAGCTTTTTAAACACATTTTAAAGGTATACAGGGGTGTAAGTACCAAAATATAGGACTTTGAGGTATATGCCTGTAAAATTAACAAAATGAAAAGCTAGCATAACGTTATGCATACGCATGTAAACTTAAGCATGTTTACTTGTTAAAGTAAACATGTCAATGTGAGCATGCTAACAGCTAATATATTTCACATGCTAAATTATCTGACTTACATGTTTACTTGTAAAATTAGTTAAGTCCGATATTTTGGTATTTGACGTATATTAGCGGTTAGCATGCTAACATTAACCGTTAACTTTAACAAGTATGCATGTTAAAATTAACATGCTAGCGTATGCTGATGTTAACATGTTAGCTCTAACTATCTTCACAGGTATACATGTAAGTGGCAAGAACCAAAACATGACTGAGATGTACACCTTTAAAATTAGTTAAAGCTAGCATGCTAACAGTTAACTGTTGGAATGGTAGCTTTTTAAGCTATGTTAAGCCGTTTTGAACTAATTTTACAGGTGTATGTGGCGGTAAGTACCAAAATATATGACTTTGAGGTCTGTGCCTGTAAAACTAGCTAAAATAAAACCGAGCATAACATTAGCAAGTAGATTTTAGCATGGTTACTTACTTGTTAAAGTTACCACGTAAGCATGTTAATGTTAGCATGCTAACAGGTAATATATGTCACATGCCAAAATATCTGACACTTAATAGTTAGCTAAAATAGTTAATACCTGTAAAATTTGTCTAAACAGCTACCATACCAGCCGTTAGAAGAAAAAAAACGCTAGCATACTAACAGTTAACTATTAGAATTGTAGCTTTTTAAACTAATTTCACAGGTATACATGCAAGCAAATATGACTTACATGTACACCTGTAAAATTTGTTTAAGAAAATGCTAAAAGTTAACTCATAGAATGGTAGCTTTTTAAAAACCTTTTACAGGTGGCACTAAAATATATGACTCTGAGGTGTAAGCGGTAAAGCAAGACAGTATTGGTATGCTAGCATATTAATGTTAGCATTTTTACTTGCTAAAATTAACATGTAAACATACTAATGTTAGCATGCTAACAGCTAATATATGTCACGTTCAAAAATATCTGACTTGCGTGTACACTTCTAAAATTAGCTTAGAAAACAGCTAACTTAGCATGTTAGCTTTTTTTTTTAACTCATGTTACACGTGTACATGTAAGTACCAAAATATACACCTGTAAAGATAGCTAGCATTAGTATGCTAACGTTAGCATGCTAGCATTGAGTATCATTACAAGGAGCGTGTGAAACTTAGAAATGGTGTGAGTACGTTGAAACATGTGGAACTTTGTGAAATTGTTTATTCATCCATCCATCCATTTTCTACCGCTTGTCCCTTTTGGGGTTTTAAATGGAAAAAAATTGGGATTTCTGTAAAATAAGCCGTTCTTTTTGGAAAGTGCAGTGTTTGAATCGGATGGGAGAAGAAGGCACATGAAAAGTAGAGTATAATCATAATTACAATCCTTATTGTTGGATTATTGTTTCAAAGTAAACACGATAGAAATTGATTAGATGGTGTACCTAATGAAGTGTCCAGGGTCTGTAATGCTCATGTTGGACCACAGGTGGCAGTGCTGAGTTGGCAGCATGAATCACAAGTAGGGATGTCCGATAATGGCTTTTTTGCCGATATTCCGATATTGTCCAACTCTTAATTACCGATACCGATACCAATATATACAGTCGTGGAATTAACACATTATTATGCCTAATTTGGACAACCAGGCATGGTGAAGATAACATACTTGCCAACCTTGAGACCTCCGATATCAGGAGGGGGGGCGGCGTGGTTGGGGTGGGGGGCGTGGTTAAGAGGAGAGTATATTTACAGCTAGAATTCACCAACTCAAGTATTTCATATATATATATATATGTATATATATGTATATATATGTGTATATATATATGTATATGTATGTGTATATATATGTATATATGTATATGTATGAAATACTTGACTTTCAGTTAATTCTAGCTATATATATTTATTTTATTATACATATAAATAAAATAAATACTTGAATTTCTGTGTTCCGGAGGCTATCCAGTAGATGGCAGCATTGTCCTGTTTAACTTCTCCGTTCATGAATGAGTATATCATTTCGGCCACCGTGTTCAATGGAGAAGTCTGTTCTACAAAATGTACAGGCAACATACATACCCCTTCCCCTTCGAACTGTCCTGAATGAACTTGAATGAAATTCTTGTTTCCATACGTTTTGGAACTTGCAAGCGTATTTCTTCATCTTGCTCGTCGACGGCGTTGCCATGTCTGTAACTTCCTCGTTCTTCTGCTTCGTCTCCTTGTTGTGTGCGCAGTTGTGCACTCTTCTCTCTAAAAGCAGTGGATATTATGACGTCATTGGGCAGGCAAGCTGTTTATATCGTGGGAAAGCGGACGTGAGAACAGGCTGTCCCCACTCAGGTCCGCATTGAGCTGGAGGGGGCGTGGCTTCCAGCTCCGGCTGAATACCGGGAGTTTGTCGGGAGAAAATTTCTGCCGGGAGGTTATCGGGAGAGGCGCTGAATACCGGGAGTCTCCCGGTAAAAACGGGAGGGTTGGCAAGTATGGAAGATAAGGTCCTTTTTTTAAAAATTAATAAAATAAAATAAGATAAATACATTTAAAAACATTTTCTTGAACATAGAAACTAGTAATTAATGAAAATGAGTAAAATTAACTGTTGAAGGTTAGTACTATTTGTGCGTGCTGCTGGTGCACTATCATGTGTGCTTACGGACTGTATCCCTTGCAGACTGTATTGATATATATTGATATATAATATAGGAAGCAGAATATTAATAACAGAAAGAAACAACCCTTTTGTGTGAATGAGTGCAAATGGGGTAGGGAGGTTTTTTGGGTTGGTGCACTAATTGTAACTGTATCTTGTGTTTTTTATGTTATAAATAATAAAGAAAATACATTTTTAAAAATATATTTAAAAAAACCTGATTCCGATAATAAAAAAAAAACGATAACGATAATTTCCGATATTACATTTTAAAGGCCTACTGAAACCCACTACTACCGACCACGCAGTCTGATAGTTTATATATCAATGATGAAATCTTAACATTATAACACATGCCAATACGGCCGGGTTAACTTATAAAGTGACATTTTAAATTTGCCGCTAAACTTCCGGTTCGAAACGCCTCTGAGGATGACGTATGCGTGTGACGTAGCCCGGCGAACACGGGTATGCCTTCCACATTGAAGCCGATACGAAAAAGCTCTGTTTTCATTTCATAATTCCACAGTATTCTGGACATCTGTGTTCGTGAATCTGTTTCAATCATGTTCATTGCATTATGGAGAAGGAAGCCGAGCAAGCAAAGAAGAAAGTTGTCGGTGCGAAATGGACGTATTTTTCGAACGTAGTCAGCCACAACAGTACACAGCCGGCGCTTCTTTTTTTACATTCCCGAAAGATGCAGTCAAGATGGAAGAACTCGGATAACAGAGACTCTAACCAGGAGGACTTTTGATTTGGATACACAGACGCCTGTAGAGAACTGGGACAACACAGACTCTTACCAGGATTACTTTGATTTGGATGACAAAGACGCAGACGTGCTACTGTGAGTATGCAGCTTTGGCTTTTTTTTGCGTATGTACGTAACTTTTTTAAAATATATAAGCTTTATGAACCTTGGGTTAGGTGAACGGTCTTTTGGGCTGAGTGATTGTGTGTGTTGATCATGTGTTTGAATTGTATTGGCGTGTTCTATGGAGCTAGGAGCTAGCAGAGGAGCTAGGAGCTAGCATAACACGTACCGTACGTGCGCGTCACGTACGTAACTTTTTAAAAATATATAAGCTTTATGAACCTTGGGTTAGGTGAACGGTCTTTTGGGCTGAGTGATTGTGTGTGTTGATCGGGTGTTTGAATTGTATTGGCGTGTTCTATGGAGCTAGGAGCTAGCAGAGGAGCTAGGAGCTAGCATAACAAACACGCAGGTGTTATTATGCAGGATTAATTTGTGGCATATTAAATATAAGCCTGGTTGTGTTGTGGCTAATAGAGTATATATATGTCTTGTGTTTATTTACTGTTGTAGTCATTCCCAGCTGAATATCAGGTACCGTGAGTATGCAGCCTTGGCTGCTAAACATTCGATAACTTGACCGTATGTGCGCGTCACGTACGTAACTTTTTAAAAATATATAAGCTTTATGAACCTTGGGTTAGGTAAACGGTCTTTTGGGCTGAGTGATTGTGTGTGTTGATCAGGTGTTTGAATTGTATTGGCGTGTTCTATGGAGCTAGGAGCTAGCAGAGGAGCTAGGAGCTAGCATAACAAACACGCAGGTGTTTTTATGCAGGATTAATTTGTGGCATATTAAATATAAGCCTGGTTGTGTTGTGGCTAATAGAGTATATATATGTCTTGTGTTTATTTACTGTTGTAGTCATTCCCAGCTGAATATCAGGTCACCCCCGGCTCTCACAGCATCTTCCCTATCTGAATAGCTTCAACTCCCCACTAGTCCTTCACTTGCACTTTACTCATCCACAAATCTTTCATCCTCGCTCAAATTAATGGGGAAATTGTCGCTTTCTCGGTCCGAATCTCTCTCACTTCATGCGGCCATCATTGTAAACAATAGGGAACTTTGCGTATATGTTCAACTGACTACGTCACGCTACTTCCGGTAGGTGCAAGCCTTTTTTTTATCAGATACCAAAAGTTGCAATCTTTATCGTCGTTGTTCTATACTAAATCCTTTCAGCAAAAATATGGCAATATCGCGAAATGATCAAGTATGACACATAGAATAGATCTGCTATCCCCGTTTAAATTTAAAAAATTCATTTCAGTAGGCCTTTAAAGCATTTATCGGCCGATATTATCGGCAGGCCGATACTATCGGACATCTCTAGTCACAAGTTGTTTAGCCAGCGGGATGACGGTGGGCCGTGTGAGATATGAAGTATGAAGTCTGCCGTGTTAAATAGCACACTCCCACAATGCACCTCTCTTCCTGCTAACGGCGGCTGAGAGCCCCTTGGCATCAACTCGGACCACGCTGAGGTCATGGGTCAGGGATGGACACCCGCAGTCTGTCTTTAGGGGCGGAGCCAGCTGACTTCCTGCCGCCGCCGCCGCCATGATACTTTTTCCTCCCAAGGGGCCCCTCTGAGTGCTCCCTCGCCAGTTGCCACGGCAACCCCGCCCCCAGCACCACCCATGTGAGGCAAACAAACACGCCTTTGGCTCCTTTTCCAGCTTCCTGTTGACTGGCACGCCGTCAGCTGACCTCTCAGAATAGTCCAAGATGGCCGCTTTGCCTCAAGGCGTCCTCCGCCGTCATTTTATTTCCTTTTTTTTTTTTAAAACTTAACTTAAGTGCACTTCCTGGGGCGCCGCGAGTATAAGTTGACTCTCTGACACTTGTATCCGGGTAAAATATGACTCTTCACGATACAAATGTTAAGTTTGTCCACAAAACTTATGAAGGAGCTAATGTTAGCCAAACATGCTAACGCTAGCAGGCGCCCTTTTACTGTAAACAAAATACTCCCATCAGTTTACTTCAATAAGTACACTGTGTACTTATTTATTAGTGTTCTGATACAACTTTGTCACTTACGGTACGTAACTGATGCGATACGATGTCATCAGGAATCATACATAATGTTAAGGAAGGTTTTATCAAGTGAATTGAGCCAAACAGAACACTAACCTATTTATTATTAACCATCTGGAATGGACTTGTGCTGTATTTAAGTTGAAGTGGAGTGGCAATTGTCCATTAAGTCAAGCTCATGATGAAGTAAGTTGAATGGTGTGGACACGTTTGTTACTGGATACTTTCTACTACGCCTCTGCCTTGTAGACTTTGTATGTGTAAGTAATATGCAACTCAAATTATTTGATACTTTTTTGTGTTGACACATGTTTTATTGTTCAATGATTATTACCTATGTCTAGCTTGTGTGCTATTGTGTGCTTAGCTGTTGTGTAGCTGCTATTGGCCTATAGCCTAGCATGTTTACCTTTTGGTAAATGACTTGACTGAAATAAAATAAATTGTGTGCTTATTGGAGGACATTTAGATGTTAACTGGCTGTTCAGCTTTGCACAAGTAAACGCTGCAGGACTGCTTATATGGCACATGATATAACACACAAGTAAACACGCTGCAGGACTGCTTGTTTCGCACATGATATCACACACGTAAACACGCTGCAGGACTGCTTGTATCTCACATGATATCACACACAAGTAAACACGCTGCGCGACTGCTTGTATCGCACATGATATCCCACACAAGTAAACACGCTGCAGGACTGCTTGTATCGCACATGATATCCCACACAAGTAAACACGCTGCGGGACTGCTTGTATCACACATGATATCTCACACAAGTAAACGCGCTGCGGGACTGCTTGTATCGCACATGATATCGCACACAACTCAAGATGCTGCCGGACTGCTTGTATCGGACACGATATCACACACAACTAAACACACTGCAGAACCGCGTGTATTGCTTACGATATTGTACAGACATGAACATGCTGCAGGACTGCTTGTATCGCACACGATATCGCACACAAGTAAACACGCTGGGGTCCTGATTGTATCGCACATGATATCACACACAAGTAAGCGTGCTGCAGGACTGCTTGTATTGCACATGATATCACACACAAGTAAACACGCCCAAGACTGCTTGTATCGCACACGATGTCGCACACAACTAAACACGCTGCAGGACTGTATCGCACATAATATCACACACAAGTAAACACGCTGCAGGACTGCTTGTATCGCACATGATATAGCACACAACTAAACACGCTGCAGGACTGCTTGTATCCCTTACGATATTGTACAGACATAAACATGCTGCAGGACTGCTTGTATCGCACATAATATCGCACACAAGTAAACACGCTGTGGGACTGCTTGTATCGCACATGATATCACACATTTCCATCCATCCATCTTCGAAGTGGCTGGGGAGAGGGAAGTCTGGGCTTCCCTGCTTAGGCTGCTGCCCCCGCGACCCGACCTCGGATCACACATTTCATGCAAGATAATCATCACATACATTTTCATAATATCAGACCAATATCCGATATAAGTATTGGATGGGAACACCCCTATAGGTGTTTCCTGAGTGTGTTGACAGTGTAGTACTGTACTAAATACTTGACTGTACCTCTACTACTATTATACTAAGATTACATCATCATTTTTCATGTTCGCTGTTCACGTAGCCAAGATGGCGGCTATTGAAGGTGGTAAGTGTCCTTCACTGCACACTCAGTCTTTTGAGTACGACATCCAAGTACTTACACTTTACGGCATTTTCACCTGCTTGTCAGTGTGAGTACACTTGGTATGTACTTATTGACTGAGTGTACACAAGTACAACTACGGACACACAAGTAGTTTTGCTACAATAATGCAATACAATACAATAATAAAGTACAATAATACAATACTATACAATAATACAGTACAATAATACAATACAGTACAATAATATAATACAATACGAGTACAATAACACAATACAATAATACAGTGCAATACAACAATACAATAGAGTACAATAACGCAATACAATAATACAGTACAATAATACAATACAGTACAATAATACAATACAATCATACAGTACAATATAATACAATAGAATACAATACAATAGAGTACAATAACACAATAGTACAGTACAGTAAGGCAATACAATACAGTGCAATAATACAATAATGTACACCAATGCAGTACAAAAATACAGTACATTACAATACAATAATACAGTACATTACAATACAACAATACAGTACAAGAATACAATAGAGTACAATAACACAATACAATAATACAGTACACTAATACAATACTATACAATACAACAATATAATACAATACAGCACAATAAAACAGTACAATACAACAATATAATACAATACAATAATGCAATACAGGACAATAAAACAATACAACAGTACAGTAATACAATTCAATAATACAATACAATAAAAAAAATCAATAATACAATCAATCAATCAATGTTTATTTATATAGCCCTAAATCACAAGTGTCTCAAAGGGCTGCACAAGCTACAACGACATCCTCGGTACAGAGCCCACATACGGGCAAGGAAAAACTCACCCCAGTGGGACGTCGATGTGAATGACTATGAGAAACCTTGGAGAGGACCGCATATGTGGGTAACCCCCCCCTGTAGGGGAGACCGAAATCAATGGATGTCGAGTGGGTCTGACATAATTTTGTGAAAGTCCAGTCCACAGTGGATCCAACACAATAAACCAGTACAAAAATACAATACAATATTAATATTTTCATTGGTCATTAAAGTTCCTTTTAAAGACTGTCTGCTGTCTTCTTGCTTTTTCACCTTTCTTCCAAGATGTTGACGGCAAAGAAAGATGCCAGCAGAAGAAGTCACATGACTCGGGTTAGGTGAAGGTTAAAAGTGCTTCAGTGATGCAAGGCCGCCGCTTTAGTCGCTCCAGGTGGCTCTCCTGGAGACGCTCTCCATGGCAACGTCTGGCGCTCTCCCAGCGTCTGGTGACCCTCAGAGCTCAGATCACACGCCACGTGTCATGTACACATCCACGTGCCGAACGCCAGCCTCTCAGAAACGACATGCTAATGCTAACGCCTAGTCAGCAAACGTATTGTGAGCAAGTTAAGTGTGGAGGACAAAGTGACGACCTTGCAGATTCCACTCTTGTAAAAACCATTTCTGAACGCGTCCTTGTGGAAACTCTTCCACACCAAACTCCTCCAAGCACTTCTTTTATTCAACTCCTTTGTTGGAGGCACACACTTCTACTAAATGTCTTCTACCACCTACTGACCACTCCAACTTCAGACAAACTTCACTTTTATTCATTCATGCCTTCATCCATTCATTCATGCATTCATCCATCAATCCATTCATTTGTGTATCCATCCATTCATGCATTCATTCATTAATACGTGCATTCATGCATTAATATGTGCATTCATGCATGCAGTCATCCATTCATTTTTGTATTCAACACTAAATTGGCCCTAGTGTGTGAATGTGAGTGTGAATGTTGTCTGTCTGTCTGTGTTGGCCCTGTGATGAGGTGGCGACTTGTCCAGGGTGTACCCCGCCTTCCGCCTGATTGTAGCTGAGATAGGCTCCAGTGACCCCAAAAGGGACAAGCGGTAGAAAATGGATGGATGGGCATTCATTTGTGCATTCATCAATTCGTGCTTACATTCAATAATTCATCCAAGAATGCATCCATTCATGCATGCACTCATCCATCTTTGCATTCATCCATTGTGTGCATTAATTTATTAAACCATGCATTAATTTGTTCATTAATATATTCATGCATGCATGCAGTCATTTATTCATTTATGCATGCATTTAGCCATTCGTCCATCCATTATTGCATCCATCCATTCATGCGTGCATTCATCCATTCATGCATGCATTCATCCATGTATTTGTTTATTAATTCCTTATTGTGTGCATTAATCCATTCATGCATTCATCTATCCATTCTTGCATCCATTCATCCAAGAATCCATCAAATAATTAGTCCATTCCTTCATCCATTCATACGTGTATCCATCCATGCATTCATCATCCTTTCATCCATCCATTCATTCGTGCATTCATCCATTTATGCATGCATTCATCCATCCATTTGTGCATTGATTCATTAATTCATCCATCCAAGACTTCATCTATTCATGCATTCATTCATTTATCCAGGAACGCATACATCCATCCATTCATTCATTCATTCATGCAGTACATCCAGTACAGTACTTAGCGTTGTGCCAGCCAACATTTACAACATGGCAGGATACAATGTGGGCGGAGTCTGTGTGTGTGTTGGTGGGTTTTTATGTGTGATGTCATAAAGAGGAGGAGTCAATCATAGTCCAGTAGTAATGAAGTTCAAGTCACTTTTTGAGCCTTTGTGTTTTAAGTGTTAGCGTGTATTTAGTGTGTGTGTTGAAGTGTATTTTATGTGTGTTTTATCTGTGTTGTGTGTATGTTCATGTGTGTGTGTTAAGTGTTTCTGTGTGTTTAAATGTGTTAAGCGTGTGTTTAAGTTTATTTGAACTGTTTTGTGTTTGTTAATGTGTGTTATTGTGTGTTTAAGTGTGGTTATTCTGTGTTTTGTGTATGTTGATGTTTGTGTTTAAGTGTTTAGTGTATGTTGATCTGTGTGCTGTTATGTGTTTTATCTGTGTTTTGTGTATGTTCGTGTGTTTTGTGTGTTTAAGTGTGTTTATTCTGTGTTTTGTGTATGTTCTTGTTGTTTAAGGTTGTTTAAATGTGTTTGTGTTTTTAAGTGTGTTTCAGTGTTATCTTTGTTTTGTGTCGGTTTTTGTGTGTTTAAGTTTGATTGTGTGTTTAACTGAAATGTTGTGTTTGTGTGTGTTTTATCTGTGTTTTGTGTATGTTCATGTGTTTGTTATTGCCTGTTTAAGTGTGTTTGTGTTTTAGTATGTGTTTAGTGGTGTGTTACTTTGTATTTAAGTGTGTTTTGTGTATGTCCTTGTGTTTTTGTGTGTGTTGTGTGTTATTGTTTGTTTGTGTGTTTATTTTGTGTTTGTGTGTGTTTAAGTGTGTTTTATCTGTGTTCTGTGTATGTCCTTGTGTGTTTTTGTGTTTAGTGTGTGTTATTGTTTGTTTGTGTGTTTATTTTGTGTTTGTGTGTGTTTTATCTGTGTTTTGTGTATGCCCACGTATGTTAATGTGTGTTTTTGTGTTTAGTGTGTGTTATTGTTTGTTTGTGTGTTTATTTTGTGTTTGTGTGTGTTTTATCTGTGTTCTGTGTATGTCCACGTGTGTTAATGTGTGTTTTTGTGTTTAGTGTGTGTTATTGTTTGAGTGTGTTTTATATGTTTTGTGTGTTTGTTCATGTGTCTTATTGTGTGTTTGATGTGTTGGTGTGTGTTTTGTGTATGTTGATGTGTTTTTAAGTGTGTTTCTTTGTTTGTACTTGTGTGTTTAAATGCGTTTTTGTGTTTGTTCATGTGTGTGTTTAAATGTGTTGATGTGTGTTTAAGTGTGTTTTGTGTTTGTTCATGTGTGTATTAGTGTGTGTTTTATCTGTTTTTACTGTGTGTTAAGTGTGTTTTGTGTTTGTGTGTGTTGTGTCTTTAGTGTGTGTTTAATCTGTTTTGTGTATGTTCATGTGTGTCTAAGTGTATTTAGTGTGTTGATGTGTGTGTTTAAGTGTGTTTCATCTGTGTTTTGTGTATGTTGAAGTGTTTTTTTAATGTGTCTAGTGTGTCTATGTGTGTGTTGTCTGTGTGGGTTTTATCTGTGTTTCGTGTACGTTCATGTGTCTAACTGTGTTTGAGTGTTAGTGTGTTTGTGTGTGTTGATGTGTCTAAGTGTGTTTTATCTGTGTTTTGTGTATGTTCTTATGTGTGTTTAGTATGTTTTATGTGTGTTTTGTGCATGTGTGTTAAGTGTTTTTCTGTTTCAATGTGTTAAGTTAAGTTAAGGGACGACGTGGCGAAGTTGGTAGAGTGTCTGTGCCAGCAATCGGAGTGTTGCTGGTTACTGGGGTTCAATTCCCACCTTCTACCTTCCTAGTCACGTCCGTTGTGTCCTTGGGCAAGACACTTCACCCTTTGCCTCTGATGGCTGCTGGTTAGCGCCTTGCATGGCAGCTCCCGCCATCAGTGTGTGAATGTGTGTGTGAATGGGTAAATGTGGAAATACTGTCAAAGCGCTTTGAGTACCTTGAAGGTAGAAAAGCGCTATACAAGTATAACCCATGTATCATTATTTATCATTTAAGTGTGTGTTTTAGAGTTTTTGTGTGTTTAAGTGTGTTGATGTGTGTTTCATCTGTGTTAAGTGTGTGCTCATGTGTGTTAAGTGGGTTTGTTGTGTTAATGTGTAAGTGTCTTCCGTGTTTGTTTGTGTGTGTTTAAGTGTTTTATCTGTGTTTTGTGTTTGTTTATCCATCCATTTTCTACCGCTTCTCCCTTGTTCATGTGTGTGTTATTGTGTGTTTAAGTGTTTGTGTGTTTCAGTGTATGTAGTGTGTGTTAATGTGTGTTTCTCCTATTTTTTGTGTATGTTCATGTGTGTTTTACCTGTTTTGTGTTTGTTCATGTGTGTGTTTGTGTGTTGTGTGTTTAGGTGTGTTTTATCTGTGTTTTGTGTATGTTCCTGTGTGTTTAAGTGTGTTTGTGTTTTAGTGTGTTTATGTGTGTGTTTAAGTGTTTTTGTGTGTTTTAATGTGTTTAAGTGTGTTTTATCTGTATTTTTTGTGTACATTCTTGTGTGTTATGTGTCAGTGCATTTTGCAGCATGTGCACCATCCAGTTTGTCGCCGAGTGTTGTGTTGCATTTTGGTCATGTGTGTAAGTGTGTGTTTGTGTGTATGTGTGTGTTTTTGTGTTAAGTGTGGTTTGTGTGTTTATGTGTCGAGACTGTTAGTGTGTGTTAATTGTGTGGTTGTGCGTGTTAGTGTGTGTTTAGTGTTTTAGTGTGTGTGCCAGTGCATCTTGCTGCGTGTACATCGTCCAGTGTGTCAGTGAGTGTTGTGTTGCATGTTGGTCGTGTGTGTGTGTGTGTGTGTGTGTGTGTGTGTGTGTGTGTGTGTGTGTGTGTGTGTGTGTGTGTGTGTGTGTGTGTGTGTGTGTGTGTGTGTGTTCAGCGTGTTTGTGTGTTTAAGTGTGTTTCGTATGTGTGTTGATTTGTGTTTAAGTGTGCTTTATCTGTGTTTTGTGTATGTTATTGTGTGTTTAAGTGTTTTTTTGTGTGTTGATATGTGTTTAAAGGCCTACTGAAACCCACTACTACCGACCACGCAGTCTGATAGTTTATATATCAATGATGAAATCTTAACATTATAACACATGCCAATACGGCCGGGTTAACTTATAAAGTGACATTTTAAATTTGCAGCTAAACTTCCGGTTCGAAACGCCTCTGAGGATGACGTATGAGCGTGACGTAGACCGGCGAACACAGGTATGCCTTCCACATTGAAGCCAATACGAAAAAGCTCTGTTTTCATTTCATAATTCCACAGTATTCTGGACATCTGTGTTCGTGAATCTGTTTCAATCATGTTCATTGCATTATGGAGAAGGAAGCTGAGCAAGCAAAGAAGAAAGTTGTCGGTGCGAAATGGACGTATTTTTCGAACGTAGTCAGCAACAACAGTACACAGCCGGCGCTTCTTTGTTTACATTCCCGAAAGATGCAGTCAAGATGGAAGAACTCGGATAACAGAGACTCTAACCAGGAGGACTTTTGACATCGATACACAGACGCCTGTAGAGAACTGGGACAACACAGACTCTTACCAGGATTACTTTGATTTGGATGACAAAGACGCAGACGTGCTACTGTGAGTATGCAGCTTTGGCTTCTAAACATTTGATCGCTTGACCGTATGTGCGCAACTTTTTTTTGCGTATGTACGTAACTTTTTTAAAATATATAAGCTTTATGAACCTTGGGTTAGGTGAACGGTCTTTTGGGCTGAGTGATTGTGTGTGTTGATCGGGTGTTTGAATTGTATTGGCGTGTTCTATGGAGCTAGGAGCTAGCATAGGAGCTAGGAGCTAGCATAACACGTACCGTACGTGCGCGTCACGTACGTAACTTTTTAAAAATATATAAGCTTTATGAACCTTGGGTTAGGTGAACGGTCTTTTGGGCTGAGTGATTGTGTGTGTTGATCAGGTGTTTGAATTGTATTGGCGTGTTCTATGAAGCTAGGAGCTAGCAGAGGAGCTAGGAGCTAGCATAACAAACACGTAGGTGTTTTTATGCAGGATTAATTTGTGGCATATTAAATATAAGCCTGGTTGTGTTGTGGCTAATAGAGTATATATATATCTTGTGTTTATTTACTGTTGTAGTCATTCCCAGCTGAATATCAGGTCACCCCCGGCTCTCACAGCATCTTCCCTATCTGAATAGCTTCAACTCCCCACTAGTCCTTCACTTGCACTTTACTCATCCACAAATCTTTCATCCTCGCTCAAATTAATGGGGAAATTGTCGCTTTCTAGGTCCGAATCTCTCTCACTTCATGCGGCCATCATTGTAAACAATAGGGAACTTTGCGTATATGTTCAACTGACTACGTCACGCTACTTCCGGTAGGGGCAAGCCTTTTTTTTATCAGATACCAAAAGTTGCAATCTTTATCGTCGTTGTTCTATACTAAATCCTTTCAGCAAAAATATGGCAATATCGCGAAATGATCAAGTATGACACATAGAATAGATCTGCTATCCCCGTTTAAATAAAAAAAATTCATTTCAGTAGGCCTTTAAGTGTGTTTTCTGTGTTTTGTGTACGTTCTCGTGTGTGTTGTTTTGTGTCTGTGTGTTTAGTGTGTGTTTTATGTGTGTTAATATGTGTCAGTGCAGCATGTGCATCATCCAGTGTGTCGGCGAGTGTCGTGTTGCATGTTGGTCGTGTGCGTTTGTGTTTAAGTGTGTTTCGAATATGTTTATGCGTGTGTTGATGTGTGTTTAAGTGTGCTTTTATCTGCGTTTTGTGTATGTTCCTGTGCATGTTTAAGTGTGTTTAGTGTGTGTCTAAGCGTGTTTTGTGTATATTATTGTGTGTATATGGGTTTTTGTGTGTTTTATCTCTGTTTTGTGTATGTTTTTGTGTGTGTTTATGATTGTTTAAGTGTGTTTTATCTATGTTTAGTGTATGTTCATTATGTGTTCGTGTGTTTAGTGTATGTCTAAGTGTTTTATCTATGTTTTGTTTATTGTGTGTTTAGTGTGTTTTGACATGTTTTGTGTACGTTCTTGTGGGTGTTGTTTTGTGTTTGTGTGTTTTTGTATGTGTTAACATGTGTTTTGTGTATGTTCTTGTGTGTTGTTTTGTGTCTGTGTTTTTGTGTGTCAGCGTGTGTCAGTGCATCTTGCAGCATGTGTGGTGAGTGTGTGTGCTTGTGTTAAGAGTGTGTTAACTGTGTGTTAGTGTGTGTGTTTTTGTGTTAGGTGTGTTGAGTGTATTTGTGTGTCTAAGTGTGTTTTATTTCCGTTTTGTGAATGTTTTTTTGTGTTATTGTGTGTTTTGTATGTGTGTTGTGTGTTTAAGTGTTTTTGTGTGTTGATATGTGTTTAAGTGTGTTTTCTGTGTTTTGTGTACATTTTTGTGTGTTGTTTTGTGTCTGTGTGTTTAGTGTGTGTTTGTTTATGTGTGTGTTAATATGTGTCAGTGCATCTTGCAGCATGTGCATCATCCAGTGTGTCGGCGAGTGTTGTGTTGCATGTTGGTCGTGTGCGTGTGGTTGTGTGTTTAAGTGTGTTTTTGTGTGTTTTGACATGTTTTGTGTATGTTCTTGTGGGTGTCGTTTTGTGTTTGTGTGTTTTTGTATGTGTTAACATGTGTTTTGTGTATGTTCTTGTGTGTTGTTTTGTCTGTGTTTTTGTGTGTCAGTGTGTGTCAGTGCATCTTGCAGCATGTGTGGTGAGTGTCTGTGTTTGTGTTAAGAGTGTGTTATCTGTGTGTTAGTGTGTGTGTGCTTTTGTGTTAGGTGTGTATTTTTGTGTCTAAGTGTGTTTTATTTATTTTATTTTGTGTATGTTCCTGTGTGTGTTTAAGTGTGTTTAGTGTGTGTTTAAGTGTGTTTAGTGTGTGACTAATTGTGTTTTATCTCTGTTTTGTGTACGTTATTGTGTGTTGAAATGTGTTCAAGTGTGTTTTCTATGTTTTGTGTATGTTCTTGTGTGTGTTGTTTTGTGTTTAATGTGTGTTAATATGTGTCAGTGCATCTTGCAGCATGTGCATCATCCAGTGTGTCGGCGAGTGTTGTGTTGCATGTTCGTCGTGTGTGCTTGAGTGTTTGTGTGTTAAGTGTGTGTTTACTGTGTGTTAGTGTGTTTTTGTGTTAGGTGTGTTTTGATTGTGTTGTGACTGTTAGGATGTGTTAATGTGTGTTTAGTGTGTTAGTGTGTCAGTGCATCTTGCTGTGTGTGTATCGTCCAGTGTCAGCAAGTGTTGTGTTGTATGTTGGTTGTGTGTGTGTGTGTGTGTGTGTGTGTGTGTGTGTGTGTGTGTGTGTGTGTGTGTGTGTGTGTGTGTGTGTGTGTGTGTGTGTGTGTGTGTGTGTGTGTGTGTGTGTGTGTGTGTGTGTGTGTGTGTGTGTGTGTGTGTCCGTGAGAAGAACATTCCGGGTGCAGGAGGCCTCTGCAGTATTCTTGTGCCTTCCTGTTTAATCACATTTGCGGAGCTTACCAAAACACGGAGGAGGAAGAGGACCTGGAGTCGGGCGCTCACACGCTCACTGGTCACATCTCTTCCCACGTGGCCACGCCCCCTCAGGACTGTGCCGCTCCTGGCCGTCCGTCACCGCTCAGCTCCGCCCTCGCTCCGCCTCCGGAGCGGAGCCGGCTCCAGGTTTTGTGTGAGGTTTGTTCCCTTGCTGGAAAGTAGGTCAGTGTTTGCTTTGTATTATTCAGCAAGTGACACACACACACACACACACACACACACACACACACACACACACACACACACACACACACACACACACACACACACACACACACCCTTCAAAGACCCCTACAGTCCACCGGCAGCACAACACGTAAGGTCCGGGTCACAACGACCCACTTAGACCAGAAGTCCTCACAACCATCAAATGCTGACACTATTTTTACCACCCCGCTTTTTTCTGTCAACAGATCAGCACAGCCTGGATCCTACCTGGAATGTCAGCCTCTTACGTAACACACACTTTTTTGGGCCTCCGTCTGAGCACACACACACACACACACACACACACACACACACACACACACACACACACACACGTACATTCTCGTATTTGTTGCCTTCTTGAGACCTCTGAAAAAAGCCTACCTCTTTAGGACCACCCTTTCTAGATATATAAAGATGTGTATTTACAACATTAATAATATATACATACTATGCAAATATAAAAAAAGCTTGTTGTGAAAAAAAAAACTAACCTTTTGGCAATGTTATAATAATAATCGGGATTTTACAAGGACAACAAAAACATTGGGCAATATTGTGATAAAAGTCAGAATTTTATATGACAAATGTCACCATTTTGCATTAAAAAATAATAATTTTACATAAAGAAGTAATAATTTTATGAGGAAATATTGCAATATTACAGAAACAGAAAGAATATGAGAAATTGTTACCAATTTTGTAAGAAAAAAGTCGACACATTGTGAGAGACTGCTTTTAGTATTTTTTTATTTTATTTTTTGTTTGTAATTGTTTTTTAATCTTCATTAATTACTTCAAGTTATTACAATATGTCGCTATATACATTTTTTTTTTTTTTATTGATTTTGGCCAAAGGGGGTACATTTCAATTTCTTACACACTTGTTATTTCATATGTTGACCAGAGGGGGAGCACTTTTAAAAGCGACACAGTCAATTTGAAAAATCCCTCCTTTTTGGGACTACCCTCATTTTGATAGATTTCACCACCAGGTGTGCAAATGAGACACTCTCTATTAGATGCAATGGTTTTCCGTATTGGGACCATGATTTATGTCCTAACTTGTTCACACCTCCTCATATGGAAGGTACTTTTCCTTGTTGATGTCTCAAGAAGGGTAGAAATACAAGAACACACGCACACATACAGTCTTGTATTTGTTGCCTTCTTGAGACCTGAGAAAAATGCCTACCTCTGTAGGACCAGCCTTTCTAGATATATAAAGATGTGTACTTACAATATTAATAATATATACATACTATGCAAATATAAAAAAAGCTTGTTATGAAAAATGAGTTGGAATTTCACAGGAAAAAGGTCACAATTTCACAGGAAAAACGTAACATTTTGGCACTATTATAATAAAAGTCGTAATTTTACTCAACGCAAGTCAAAATTTTACAAGAAGAACTGAACATTTGTGCAATATTATGATAAAAGTTGGAATTTTACTCAATAACAGTTGCAGTTTTACAAGAAAAGCTTAAAATTTTGGCAATTTTATGAAAAGTTTTAAATTCGACAAGTCACAATTTCATAGGAAAACTTTAAAATGTTGGCAATGTTATAATAATAATCGGAATTTTACTCAAAAAATGTCACGATTTTACAAGGACAACAAACAAATTGGCAATATTCTGATAAAACTAGGAATTTTACATGACAAATGTCACCATTTTGCAGTAAAAAGTAATAATTTTCCATAAAGAAGTAATAATTTCATGAGAAAATATTGCAATATTACAGAAACAGAAAGAATATGATAAATTGTTCCCAATTTTGTAAGAAAAAAGTTGACACATTGTGAGAAAAAGACTGCTTTTAGTCATTTTCTTTTTCAAATGTTTTGTTTGTAATTGGTTTTTAATCTTCATTGATTACTTCAAGTTATTACAATATGTCTCTATATACATATTTATTTTATTTTTTTATTGATTTTGGCCAAAGGGGGCACATTTCAATTTCTTACACACACTTGTTGACCAGACGGGTAGCACTTCAAATTTCTTACACACACTTGTTATTACATATGTTCACCAGACGGGTAGCACTTCAAATTTCTTACACACACTTGTTATTTCATTTGTTGACCAGAGGGGGAGCACTTTTAAAACCGACAGTCAATTTGAAAAATCCCTCCTTTTTGGGACCACCCTCATTTTGATAGATTTCACCACCAGGGGTGCAAATGAGACATTCTCTATTAGAT
Organism: Entelurus aequoreus; assembly: GCF_033978785.1. Classification (NCBI taxonomy): domain Eukaryota; kingdom Metazoa; phylum Chordata; class Actinopteri; order Syngnathiformes; family Syngnathidae; genus Entelurus; species Entelurus aequoreus. The sequence goes on along the minus strand of NC_084736.1, from coordinate 25,073,971 downwards.
GCAATGGTTTTCCATATTGGGACCATGATTTATGTCCTAACTTGTTCTTGTTCACACCTCTTTGATGTCTCAAGAAGGGTAGAAATACAAGAACACACACACACATACATTCTTGTATTTGTTACCTTCTTGAGACCTGAGAAAAATGCCTGCCTCTTCAGGACCACCCTTTCTAGATATATAAAGATGTGTACTTACAACATTAATAATATATACATACTATGCAAATATAAAAAAAAAAGCTTGTTGTGAAAAATGAGTTGGAATTTCACAGGGAAAAGGTCACAATTTCACAAGAAAAACTTAACATTTTGGCAGTATTATAATAAAAGTCGTAATTTTACTCAACGCAAGTCAAAATTTTACAAGAAAAACTGAACATTTGTGCAATATTATGATACAAGTTGGAATTTTACTCAATAACAGTTGCAGTTTTACAAGAAAAGCTTAAAATGTTGGAAATTTGACCAGACGGGTAGCACTTCAAATTTCTTACACACACTTGTTATTTCATGTTGACCAGAGGGGGAGCACTTTTAAAACCGACAGTCAATTTGAAAAATCCCTCCTTTTTTGGACCACCCTCATTTTGATAGATTTCACCACCAGGGGTGCAAATGAGACACTCTCTATTAGATACAATGTTTTTTCTTATTGGGACCATGATTTATGTGCTAACTTGTTCACACCTCCTCATATGGAAGCTACTTTTCCTTGTTATGTCTCAAGAAGGGTAGACATACAAGAACACACACACACACACACAGGTGACACATGAGTGACATGAAGTGAAATGTACTCCCAGAAAACCAGACTGAGCTGACTAGAGCTCGGTGACCTTCTTCTTCATCGCCATCATCCGAGGAAGACGACGTCCTCTCTGTCGGTCGTTCCGATAAAAGTGACAAGCGGGCGATAACCTTTCCTCTGTCTTTAAAGTGCAAATTGGGGAGAAAACAAGTGTCTGTGTTCTCCAAAAAACAAAAACAAAACATTAGCATGCAAATAGCGGCGATGAGGATCCAAATGCTACTGAGCTAGAAGGTCAGCTAAAGGTGACAAACGTTATGAAAAGTGTCACCTGATAACACTTTGTTTCATTTTAGACGTTTATTTTACAGTGAAGCCCGAGCTCGTAGAAGCTAGCCACGCAGAACGACAACAATGGCCGCAGCCGTGTTAGCAACCAGTGAAGGAGCACAAAAAATAAATTCACATCCGAATGGCAATTCTTATTCATCCATGTTCTAAATACATTGACAATTTTCAAAAATCTAATAAAAAATATGTATTACAACAACCATCTTCCATGCCTTTGTAATTTATATATTTTTTATTGATTTTTGAAAATTACGAATCCATTTAGAGAGTGTGTGTGTGTGTGTGTGTGTGTGTGTGTGTGTGTGTGTGTGTGTGTGTGTGTGTGTGTGTGTGTGTGTGTGTGTGTGTGTGTGTGTGTGTGTGTGTGTGTGTGTGTGTGTGTGTGTGTGTGTGTGTGTGTGTGTGTGTGTGCGTGTGTGCGTGTGTGTGTGTGTGTGTGTGTATATATATATATACATACACACATATATACACACACATATATATATACATACACATATATATATGTGTATATATATATATATGTATGTATATATATATACACATATATATATACATACACATATATATATGTGTATATATATGTATGTATATATATACACATATATATATACATGCATATATATATATATATGTGTATATATATACATACACATATATATATGTGTATATATATATGTATGTATATATATATATATACACATATATATATATACATGCATATATATATATATGTGTATATATATATACACATATATATATATGTGTATACACATATATATATGTGTATACACATATATATATATATACATGCATATATATATTTATGTGTATGTATATATATATGTGTATGTATATATGTGTGTATGTATATATATATATATATATATGTGTATGTATATATGTGTGTATGTATATATATATACATACATATATATATACACATATATATATATGTGTGTATATATATACACATATATATATGTGTGTGTGTATATATATATATACACATATATATATATGTGTATATATATGTATGTATATATATATATGTGTATATATATGTATGTATATATATATATACATACACACATATATACATACACATATATATATACATGCATATATATATATATATGTGTATGTATATATATATATATATGTGTATGTATATATATATATACATACATATATATATACACATATATATATATATAGTCGTGCTCATAAGTTTACATACCCTGGGAGAATTTATGATTTATTGGCCATTCTTCAGAGAATATGAATAATAACACAAAAACCTTTTTTCCACTCATGCTTAATGGTTGTGTGAAGGTATTTATTGGCAAACAACTTTGTTTACTCTTTTTAAATCAAAATGACAAAAGAAAGTACCCAAATGACCCTGATCAAAGGTTTACATACCACAGTGACTTTGATCTGATAACATGCACAAAAGTTGACACAAACAGGTTTGAATGGCTAATCAAGGTTCCAATCCTCACATGTGACCTGTTTGTTTGTAATTAATGTGTGTGTATAAAAGGTCAGTGAGTTTCTGGGCTTCTGACAGACCATTGCATCTTTCATCCAGTGCTGCACAGATGTTTCTGGATTCTGAGTCATGGGGAAGGCAAAATAATTGTCAAAGGATCTGCGAGAAAAGGTAATTGAACTGCATAAAACAGGAAAGGGGTATAAAAAGATATCCAAGGAATTGAGAATGCCAATCAGCAGTGTTCAAACGCTGATTAAGAAGTGGAAAATGAGGGATTCAGGTAGACCAGCAAAGATTTCAGCCACAACTGCCAGGAAAATTGTTGGAGATGCAAAGAAAATTCCACAAATAACTTGAGCTGAAATAATAATAAATAATAATAATGGATTAGATTTATATCGCACTTTTCTATTGTTAGATACTCAAAGCGCTCACAGAGAAGTGGGAACCCATCATTCATTCACACCTGGTGGTGGTAAGCTACATTTGTAGCCACAGCTGCCCTGGGGTAGACTGACGGAAGCGAGGCTGCCAGTTTGCGCCTACGGCCCCTCCGACCACCACCTACCATTCATTTATCATTCATTTCACCGGTGTGAGCGGCACCGGGGGCAAAGGGTGAAGTGTCCTGCCCAAGGACACAACGGCAGCGATTTTTTGGATGGTAAGAGGCGGGGAGCGAACCTGCAACCCTCAGGTTTCTGGCACGGTTGCTCTACCCACTACGCCACGCCGTCCCAAATAAAGGACTCTCTGAAAAATTGTGGTGTGGCTGTTTCAAGATGCACAATAAGGAGGCACTTGAAGAAAAATGGGCTGCATGGTGGAGTCGCCAGAAGAAAGCCATTTCTGTGCAAATGTCACATAGTATCCCGCTTACATTACGCCAAACAGCACAGAGACAAGCCTCAAAAGTTCTGGAACAAAGTAATTTGGAGTGATGGCTTTCTTCTGGCAACTCGACCATGCAGCCCATTTTTCTTCCGCGAGAACGTGGGTCCCCCCCTCCGATGGGCTCACTACCCATAGGAGGGGGCATAGAAGTCGGGTGCTCTCTGAGCTGAGCGGCAGCCAAAGACGGGGCCCTTGGCGGTCCGATCCTTGGCTACAAAAGCTAGCTCTTGGGATGTGGAACGTCACCTCGCTGGGGGGGAAGGAGCCTGAGCTGTATTCCAGCTGGATCGAGTCGGTCTCACTTTGACGTACAGCAAGGGCTCTGGAACCAGTCCTCTCAATAGGGGCTGGACTCTTTTCCACTCTGCCATTGCCAGCATTGAGCGGCGACGGGCGGGGCTGGCAATACTTGTTGCCCCGCGGCTCAGAACCTGCATGTTAGAGTTCAACACTGTAGACGAAAGGGTAGCGTCCCACCGCTCCGGGTGGGGGGACAGGCCTTGACCGTTATTTGTGCTTCCGCACCAAACGGCAGTTCAGAGTACCCACCCTTTTTGGATTCCTTAGAGGGAGTACTGGAGAGTGCTCCCTCTGGTGATTCCCTTGTTCTACTGGGTGACTTCAATGCTCATGTTGGCAACGACAGTAAGACCTGGAGAGGCGTGATTGGGAGAAACGGCCACCCTGATTAGAACCAGAGTGGTGTTTTGTTATTGTACTTTTGTGCTCGTCACAGATGGTCCATTACAAACACCATGTTCAAATATAAGGGTGTCCATATGTGCACTTGCCATCAGGACACCCTAGGTCGCAGTTCGATGATCGACTTTGTGGTTGTATCATCGGATTTGCGGTCTCATGTTTTGGACACTCGGGTGAAGAGAGGGGCGGAGCTTTCAACTGATCACCACCTGTTGGTGAGTCGACTTTGATGGTGGGGGAGGATGCCGGACAGACTTGGCAGGCCCAAACGCATAGTGAGGGTCTGCTGGGAATGTCTAGCAGAATCTCCCGTCAGAGAGAGTTCTTCGAACATGTTACGAGGGAGGTGCTGGATATTGAGTCTGAGTGGACCATGTTCCGTGCCTCTATTGTCAAGGCAGCCGATGTTTCCGCAAGGTGGTCAGTGCCTGCCGTGGCGGTAATCCCAGAACTCGCTGGTGGACACCAGCGGTGAGGAATGCTGTCAAGCTGAAGAAGGAGTCATATCGGGTCCTTTTGGCTCATGGGACTCTGGAGGCAGCTGATAGGTACCGACAGGCCAAGCGGTGTGCGGCTTTGGCGGTTGCAGAGGCAAAAAATGGGAGGAGTTCGGAGGAGCCATGGACAACGACTTCCGGACGGCTTTGAAGCGATTCTAGACCACCATCTGCCTCCTCAGGAGAGGAAAGCAGTGCACTGTCAACACCGTGTATGGTGGGGACAGTGTGGTGCTGACGTCGACTGGGGATGTTGTGGATCGGTGATAAGAATACTTTTGAAGACCTCCTCGATCCCACCTACACGTCTTCCGATGAGGAAGCAGTGCCTTGGCACTCCGTGGTGGGCTCTCCTATTTCTGGGTCTGAGGTTGCAGAGGTAGTTTAGAAGCTCCTTGGTGGCAGGGCCCCAGGGGTGGATGAGATCCGCCCAAGGTTCCTTAAGGCTCTGGGTGCTGTGGGGCTGTCGTGGTTGACAAGACTCTGCATCATTGCATGGACATCGGGGGCGGTACCTCTAGATTGGCAGACTGAGGTGGTGGTTCTTCTATCTAGGGACGGCATGGCGTAGTGGGTAGAGCGGCCGTGCCAGAAACCTGAGGGTTGCAGGTTCGCTCCCTGCCTCTCGACATCCAAATCGCTGCCGTTGTGTCCTTGGGCAGGACACTTCACCCTTGTCCCCGGTGCCGCTCACACTGGTGAATGAATGATGAATGAGTGATAGGTGCTGGTCGGAGGGGCCTGAGGCGCAAACTGGCAGGCTCGCTTCCGTCAGTCTACCCTAGGGCAGCTGTGGCTACAAATGTAGCTTACCACCACCAGGTGTGAATGAAAGAAGGTTTCCCCATCCCCTCTGTGAGCACTTTGAGTATTTAATAATAGAAAAGCGCAATATAAAATCTAATCCATTATTATTATTTATTATTATCTAAAAAGGGCAATTGGATGGTGTGTTCCAATTATCAGTGGATCACACCCCTCAGCCTTCAGGTGTACTGGAGAGGATGCTACGTCAGATAGTCGAACCTCAGATTCAGGAGGAGCAGTGTGGTTTTCATCCTGGTCATGGAACTGTGGACCAACTCTATACTCTCAGCAGGATCCTTGAGGGTGCATGGGAGTTTGCCCAACCAGTCTATATGTGTTTTGTGGACTCTGAGAAGGCATTCGACCGTGTCCCTCTGGAGGTCCTGTGGAGAGTGCCCAGAGAGTATGGGGTATCGGACCGCCTGATAATGGCGATGATCAGTGTCAACGCTTGGTCTGCATTACCGGCAGTACGTCGGACCTGTTTCCAGTGAGGGTTGGACTTTGCCAGGGCTGCGCTTTGTCACCGATTCTGTTTAGAACTTTTATGGACAGAATTCTAGGCGCAGTCAGGGCGTTGAGGGGATCCGGTTTGGTGGTTGCAGGATTAGGTCTCTGCTTTTTGCGGATGATGTGGTTCTGCTGGCTTCATCTGACCAGGCTCTTCAGCTCTCACTAGATCGGTTCGCAGCAGAGTGTGAAGCGACTGGGATAGGAATCAGCACTTCCAAGTCCGAGTCCATGGTACTCGCCCGGAAAAGGGTAGATTGCCATCTCTGGGTTGGGGAGGAGATTTTACCCCAAGTGGAGGAGTTTAAGTACCTTGGGGTCTTGTTCACAAGTGGGAACAGAGTGGATTGTGAGATCGACAGGCAGATCAGGGCGGCGTCTGCAGTGATGCGGACACTGTATCGATCCATCGTGGTGAAGAAGGAGCTAAGCCGAAAGTCAAAGCTCTCAATTTATCCGTCGATGTACGTCCCTGTTCTCACGTATAGTCATGAACTTTGGGTTATGACCGAAAGGACAAGACCACGGGTACAAGTGGTTAAAGTGAGTTTCCTCCGCCAGGTGGCGGGACTCTCCCTTAGAGATAGGGTGAGAAGCTCTGTCATTCGTGAGGAGCTCAGAGTAAAGCCGCTGCTCCTCCACATCTAGAAGGAGCCAGATGAGGTGGTTCGGGCATCTGGTCATGATGCCACCCGAACGTTTCTCTGGGGAGGTGTTTAGGGGGCGTCCGACCGGTAGGAGACCACGGGGAACACCCAGGACACGGTGGAGAGACTATGTCTCCCAGATGGCCTGGGAATGCCTCGGGATCCCCGGGGAGGAGCCAGACGAAGTAGGTGGGGAGAAGGAAGTGTGGGCTTCTCTGCTTAGGCTGCTGCCCCCGTGACCCGACTTCAGATAAGCAGAAGAAGATGGATGGAAACCAACGACTAAAAATGCATGTAAGTGCTAAAAAAACCCTTTAAGACTGGAGAGACTTACTAAAAAAATACAAAAATGTCATATTTGATTGTGCGTGTCGACTTTGTATTTGACCAAAACTCAAGAACAATAACGGCGTCTAATAAATATGAATATATTAATTTATTTTCTGTATGATTCAAATGTTTTTTTTACATGTTTTACAGTAGCAATGGCCGAATTTGAGTCAGGAATGCAAGATGAGGCTGCGATGAACTCGGTCACCTTTTGATTGCTAACTTCTTGATGTACCGGTTTGGAAGGCACGCGTCTGTTGGTGTTGCGTCATCCTGGTTAATCGGTTCCAGCTCGGACGTAAACACATTTCTGCGAAGTCGGACAATTATTTTTAAATGGAATATTTTCATGGTTCAATTGTTTTGTGACTAACAGTCAAGATGGCGGCGCTTCAAGGCAGCGGCTTCTTGCGAGCGCTCCTGGAAGTGTAGACCGATTTGGCAAAAATACCCCTCAATTCAGTCAATTTCATGGCTGGCTCACAGCGTGTTCACTCCGTGATCACTTACGACCGACTTACGATTCTGGATGTGGAGAGATCGGGCCATTTTGGGCTGAAAGATGCGTGTACGGTGGACCTACTCGCTAGCTTGGGAATTCTTCGCGAGCTACATCCAGCAGTGGCCTTTGAAGCAGCGGCGTCCACTACCAGCGGAGACCGTCAACGAAAGAGACGTAAGCGATGCGCTCGGAAGCAGAAGCGGGGGTGTCGGGCGGGGCTAACAACAAAGCTAAATGCGTTGTTGTTAGCGGGGCTAACGAAAAAGCTAAATGCTAATCCACAAAGAAGCGCTAATAAGGAGTCTGTTAAGATAGAACTAGCCAGCGCCAGGCTGGATAATCCCTGCACACATAGCAATTCTCTTAGAATAATATACAACTCACATAATGTTTTTTCTGCGTCAGAGGTGGACATGCATTTTACTGAGGTGGCAAACAATCTAAAAATTCCTGTCATATCAATTCCTAGATATGGTCGAAATTATTTAAAGTGCACTACGCATAAGAAACGTAACATTATTAATATTGCTACTACGGATACTTTCAACAAAAACTCCTCAAAACAGCCCACTACCTATAATATGGGCTTTTTAAATATAAGGTCATTGTCTTCCAAAACGTTATTAGTTAATGAAGTCATTAGAGACAACAATCTTGATGTCGTTGGTCTAGCCGAGACCTGGCTCAAACCAGATGAATTTTTTGCGCTGGGTGAGGCGTCTCCTCCTGGCTATACGGGAACGCATATTGCCCGTCCCATTAAAAGGGGTGGGGGTGTTGCACTAATGTACAACAAAAACTTTAAACTTACCTCGGACCTAAATAATAAATATAACTCGTTTGAGGTGCTTACTGTGAAGTTTGTCACACCGCTGCCTCTGCACCTGGCTGTCATCTACCGGCCCCCAGGGCCCTATTCGGACTTTATCAATGAATTTTCAGAGTTCGTTGCTGATCTAGTGACGCACGCCGACAATGTAATTATAATGGGAGACTTTAACATCCATATGAATACCCCATCGGACCCTCCATGCGTGGCGCTCCAGACTATAATTGATAGCTGTGGTCTTACACAAATAATAAATGAACCCACGCATCGCAACGGTAATATGATAGATCTAGTGCTTGTCAGGGGTGTCACCACCTCTAAAGTTACGATACTCCCGTACACTAAAGTAATGTCCGATCATTACCTTATAAAATTCGAAGTTCTGACTCATTGTCAACAAACTAATAATAATAATAATAACTACTATAGCAGCCGCAACATTAATGCTGCCACAACGACGACTCTTACTGACCTACTGCCTTCGGTAATGGCACCATTCCCAAATTATGTGGGCTCTATTGATAACCTCACTAACAGCTTTAACGACGCCCTGCGCGACACCATTGATAGTGTAGCACCGCTAAAGCTAAAAAGGGCCCCTAAAAGGCGTACCCCATGGTTTACAGAAGAAACTAAAGCCCAGAAATTATCATGTAGAAAGCTGGAATGCAAATGGCGTGCGACTAAACTTGAGGTTTTCCATCAAGCATGGAGTGATAGTTTAATAACTTATAAACGCATTTTTACCTCAGCTAAAGCTAAATATTACTCAAATCTCATCCACCTCAACAAAAATGAACCTAAATTTTTGTTTAGTACAGTATCATCGCTAACCCAACAAGGGACTCCTCCCAGTAGCTCCACCCACTCAGCAGATGACTTTATGAATTTATTTAATAAGAAAATTGAAGTCATTAGAAAAGAGATTAAAGACAATGCATCTCAGCTACAACTTGGTTCTAATAACACAAATACGACTGTATATATGACGGACATTGCCCTCCAAAATAGTTTCTCTCTCTTTGATGAAATAACATTGGAGGAATTGTTAAAATGTGTAAATGGGACAAAACAAATAACATGTTTACTTGACCCAATTCCTGGGAAACTTATCAAGGAGCTTTTTGTTTTATTAGGTCCATCAGTATTAAATATTATACACTTATCACTTCCCTCTGGTACTGTTCCCCTAGCATTCAAAAAAGCGGTTATTCATCCTCTACTCAAAAGACCTAACCTCGATCCTAACCTCATGGTAAACTACCGGCCGGTGTCCCACCTTCCGTTTATCTCGAAAATTCTCGAAAAAATTGTCGCACAGCAGCTAAATGAACACTTAGCGTCTAACAATCTCTGTGAACCTTTTCAATCCGGTTTCAGGGCAAATCACTCTACGGAGACAGCCCTCGCAAAAATGACTAATGATCTATTGCTAACGATGGATTCTGATGCGTCATCTATGTTGCTGCTTCTTGATCTTAGCGCCGCTTTCGATACTGTTGATCATAATATTTTATTAGAGCGTATCAAAACGCGTATTGGGATGTCAGACTTAGCCTTGTCTTGGTTTAATTCTTATCTTACTGACAGGATGCAGTGTGTCTCCCATAACAATGTGACCTCGGACTATGTTAAGGTAACGTGCGGAGTTCCCCAGGGTTCGGTTCTTGGCCCTGCACTCTTTAGTATTTACATGCTGCCGCTAGGTGACATCATACGCAAATACGGTGTTAGCTTTCACTGTTATGCTGATGACACCCAACTCTACATGCCCCTAAAGTTCACCAACACGCCGGATTGTAGTCAGCTGGAGGCGTGTCTTAATGAAATTAAACAATGGATGTCCGCTAACTTTTTGCAACTCAACGCTAAGAAAACGGAAATGCTGATTATCGGTCCTGCTCAACACCGACATCTATTTAATAATACCACCCTAACATTTGACAACCAAACAATTAAACAAGGCGACTCGGTAAAGAATCTGGGTATTATATTCGACCCAACTCTCTCGTTTGAGTCACACATTAAGAGTGTTACTAAAACGGCCTTCTTTCATCTCCGTAATATCGCTAAAATTCGTTCCATTTTGTCCACAAGCGATGCTGAGATCATTATCCATGCGTTCGTTACATCTCGTCTCGATTACTGTAACGTTTTATTTTCGGGCCTCCCTATGTCTAGCATTAAAAGATTACAGATGGTACAAAATGCGGCTGCTAGACTTTTGACAAAAACAAGAAAGTTTGATCATATTACGCCTATACTGGCTCACTTGCACTGGCTTCCTGTGCACCTAAGATGCGACTTTAAGGTTTTACTACTTACGTATAAAATACTACACGGTCAAGATCCTGCCTATCTTGCCGATTGTATTGTACCATATGTCCCGGCAAGAAATCTGCGTTCAAAGAACTCTGGCTTATTAGTGATTCCCAGAGCCCAAAAAAAGTCTGCGGGCTATAGAGCGTTTTCTATTCGGGCTCCAATACTATGGAATGCCCTCCCTGTAAAAGTTAGAGATGCTACCTCAGTAGAAGCATTTAAGTCTCATCTTAAAACTCATTTGTATACTCTAGCCTTTAAATAGACTCCCTTTTTAGACCAGTTGATCTGCCGTTTCTTTTCTTTTCTTTTCTACTCTGCTCCGGGGTGGACCGCTAGCCTGTTCATCGGATGGGGACATCTCTACGCTGCTGACCCGTCTCCGCTCGGGATGGTTCCTGCTGGCCCCACCAGGGACTGGACTTTCGCTGATGTGTTGGACTTTCACAATATTATGTCAGACCCACTCGACATCCATTGCTTTCGGTCTCCCCTACAGGGGTGGGGGGGTGGGGGTTACCCACATATGCGGTCCTCTCCAAGGTTTCTCATAGTCATTCACATTGACGTCCCACTGGGGTGAGTTTTCCTTGCCCGTATGTGGGCTCTGTACCGAGGATGTCGTTGTGGCTTGTACAGCCCTTTGAGACACTTGTGATTTAGGGCTATATAAATAAACATTGATTGATTGATTGATTGATGTTGTCACCTTTACAATGCAAGCCTCATTGCTGTGGTTGTCACCCGGCCACTGAAACACATCCACTACCTGGAAATACCCTTATCACACCCTGGACGTGCTAAAACCACGGGCGTGTGTTGTTCTGCAAAAACTTGGTGAACTTGACAGTCGCAGCTACGATCATTAGCAATTTTGTGCTGTTAGCATTGCGTGTCATGTGGCGCTGAAGATGAAGTACTTCCACAGAGTTCATCTCCACTTAGCATTGCTAGCAACATCTGATAGCTGTCTTGTTAGCATCATGCGGCGCCTCGGTACGGCTACGCCTCGCCCTATGAAATCGCTGTAGATGAAGAATCAAAAAGTTGTTCTGCTAAAAAAGTTTGTCAACTTGACTGCCGCCATGTTGTTAGCATTGTCACCTTCAACGCGCAATATGAACGTATTTATCATCACCCCATTGTCAAGGAATATACTGCATATCTTTTTTTATGTGACCAAAGAAGAAATGGATTTGCAAACAAAGATAATGTATTTAAAAATAAATATTTTATTTGTATTTATTAATTTTGTTCAATTTTATACACAAATTTACATTATTTCTATATAGTGTTCTTTTATTGGACTGGTAAATATGACTGATAATCAAAACAAAAAACTGATTTTTTTTTGTTTGTTATTGTTTAATGTTTTTATTCCCTTATATTAATGTTGTTATTATTATTATTATTATTATTATTATTGGTGAAACTGTTGTTGATATTATTCTTTTTTGTGTGTTGTTTTATTATGTCTTCTCAATTGTTCTATTGCGAGACTGGGATTGGTTAAAAATTAATATTGTTCTACACAATATTCTTTCAATTGACTGATAAATATTTTGAGGGATTTTTGTCAATAAAATACAAATATTTACCAAAAAAAATAATTTTTTTTTATTTTGGTTACGACTAAAAATGTTTTATAATTTTTATTTCAAATGGTCATTTCAATTTAATCAATAATTTTAATGACTTCAAATGATTATTAGTGTTTTCAGGTTGCATCAACAAAAAATAAATGAATATAAAACTTAAATGAACACTTAATTTTGGCCCAAAATGTGTGGAATGTGCTTAAAAAAGCGTGCGATATTGCGAAGTCGTAATATTTGAGGCGCCATGTGGACTGTTTCTAGAAACATCATTATTTTGTTTTTATGACTTATTGTGTTGTTGTTAGGGCTGCGAATCTTTGGGTGTCCCACGATTCGATTCAATATCGATTCTTGGGGTCTCAATTAGATTCAAAATCGATTTTTTTCCCATTCAACGCGATTCTCGATTCAAAAACGATATTTTCCCGATTCAAATCGATTCTCTATTCATTCAATACATAGGATTTCAGCAGGATCTACCCCAGTCTGCTGACATGCAAGCAGAGTAGTAGATTTTTGTAAAAAGCTTTTATAATTGTAAAGGACAATGTTTTATCAACTGATTGCAATAATGTAAATTTGTTTTAACTATTAAATGAACCAAAAATATGACTTATTTTATCTTTGTGAAAATATTGGACACAGTGTGTTGTCAAGCTTATGAGATGCGATGCAAGTGTAAGCCACTGTGACACTATTGTCCTTTTTATAAATGTCTAATGATAATTTCAATGAGGGATTTTTAATCACTGCTATGTTGAAATTGTAACTAATATTGATACTGTTGTTGATAATATTCATTTTTGTTTCACTACTTTTGGTTTGTTCTGTGTCGTGTTTGTGTCTCCTCTCAATTGCTCTGTTTATTGCAGTTCTGAGTGTTGCTGGGTCGGGTTTGGTTTTGGAATTGGATTGCATTGTTATGGTACAAGTATAACCATTTATTGCTGTGTATTGTTTTGCTGGATTGATTAATTTAAAAAAATAAAAATTCAAGTAAATTTGTTTTAAATAAATAAATAAAAAATAAATCGATTTTTTTAAAATGAGAATCGATTCTGAATCGCACAACGTGAGAATCGCGATTCGAATTTGAATCGATTTTTTCCCACACCCCTAGTTGTTGTGGTCTCGTCGGACTGGTGTGGCGTGGCGGTTACCATGGCAACAGAAATGGACCTGCAGCCCGGCGAGATAACGCCTGGTTGGCGCTGCCAAACATGGAGAGGCGCCAACGGGAGCCTGAAAGTCTGTATGCAGGCTCGTTAAAAACGCCACGCCCGGCAGGTATGTGGGCGTGGCCTCTCACGGCCGTAAACATGGCCTGTTTACTGCCTCCTTGAGTGAAGGCTAAAATATTTCCTAGAAAGCCGTTCAGGTTTAGTGAGGAAGTACTTTTTTGGTACCTGCGTGGGCGGAGCTACACACAGTGCAGTGTGTTGATTGGTGGATTATCATGCTAGTATATTAATATTCTTATGGACGTGAAATTAAGTCATAAATGATATTTTGGTAATGATTATTAGGAGTGTTGTGGTAGGACAAGGCAGAGGAAGCCCCTCCCCCGCCCCCAGCATGGAGGTCAGAGGTCAGGAGCTGACGCCTTGAGCAAGGTGAGGCAGTCTCCTAGCAACAGCAGGAGGACGCAGAGACGCTTGCAGAGTTTCAAAGATGGCGGCCGAGTCAAAAGTGGCTGGTGTTGGACGTGCGCTAACTGGCCACCATCTTGCATAGCCTTGTTGGTCACAGTCTGGTTACACACACACACACACACACACACACACACATGCTTGTTGTGTACTAGTTTAGATGTCCTTTTTATCATCTCCTTTTTTATCTTCTTCTTTTTCTTTTTTTCCTTCTGTCTTCTTCTTCTTCTTTTTCTACTTCTCCTTTTTGTTCTTCTTCTTCTTTATCTCCTTCTTGTCCTTCTTCTTTTCTTTCTATTTATTTTTCTTCTTGTCCTTCTTGTTCTTCTACTTCTTCTACTTTTTCTCCTTGTTCTCCTTCTCCTTTTCATTATCTTCCTTCCTCACCTTCTTTTTCTTTTTCTTCTTCTTCATCTCCTTCTTATCCTTATCCTGCTTCTTTTTTCTCCTCCTTCTCCGTCTTCTTTTTCTTCTTTTCCTTCTATTTCTTCTTCTTCTTGTCTTTCTTCTTCTTCTCTTCCTTCTTTTTCTTTTTCTTTTTCTACTTCTTCTTTTTATTCTTCTTTGTCTTTCTTCTCCTTCTCCTTCTTTTTCTTCTCCTCCTCCTCCTTTTTTTCCTTATTTCTTCTTCTTGTCCTCCTCCTTCTTCTTCATCTCCTTTTTTCCTCCTCTTCCTTTCTTTTTCTCCTCCTATTTATTCTTCTTTTTCATCTTTTCCTTCTATTTCTTCTTCTTCTTCCAATTCTTCTCCTTTTCCTCGTCCTTCTTCTTTCTATATTTCCTTCTTCTCCTTTTTTTCTTCTTCTTCTCCTTTTTTTCTTCACGTTGTTCTTCTCCCCATTATTCTCTTCCTCCTCCTTCTTCTTTTTCCCATTTTTCTTTTTCTTCTTCTTCTTCTCATTTTTCTCCTTCTTCTTCCCATTTTTCTTCTTCTTCTTCTTTCCATTTTTTTTCTCGGTCTCCTTTATCTTCTTCTTCCCATTTTTTCTTCTCCTCCATCTCCTTCTATTCCTTTTTCTTTTTCTTCTTCTCCTTCATTTTCTTTTTCCTTTTCTTTTTTCTCCTTCTTCTTCTTCTTCTTTTTCTTCTTCTTCATCTCCTTCTTATCCTTCTCCTTCTTTTTTCTTTTTATTTCTTGTCTTTCTTATTGTTATTTTTCTCCTGCTTCTCCTCTTTCTTCTTCTTCTCGTTGTTCTTTTACTCTTACTTTTTTGTCTTCTTCCCCTTCCTCACCTAGCGCACAAGGTTGGTCTTTTCAATGATTATATCGACATTTTTTTACTATCACAAAATCTCATGTTTTTATGTGAATGGACAGACACGTGTTTGTGTACATGATGTTTGTAGGTACATGGACAGACAGGTGTTTGTTTCCATGATGTTCTTATGTGAATGGACAGACACATGTTTGCATGATGTTTGTAAGTGCATGGACACAAGGTTGGTCTTCTCTTCTATTTTAATGAAGTAATTTGCAAAAGGTAAACATGCTCGGCTTTAGGCCACTAGTCGCTAGCGGCTACACAACAGCTAAGCACACAATAGCACACAATCTAGACATAGGTAATAATCATTGAACAATAAAACAACACAAAGTTCAACATAAACAAGCATCAAACAACTATACTTGCATATTACTTACACATACAAAGTCTACAAGGCAGAAGCGTATGAGAAAGTATCCAGTAACAAACGTGTCCGCATCATTCAACTATTAATGAATTATTGTGACCACTAGTTGTCGCCACAAAAAAAAATCCCACACTACTAAATAAAACATGTATGATTTCTATCGGACCGGTATAGGCACACCCTTGTACACTTTTTGTAAGTGTTGTATTTACCAGGCTGTCTGGTTGCATGCTGGTCCGGTACTTCCTGGTTGTTTTCAGACTTGCTGAGTATCCCACAACACATTCTTGTCGGCGGCGTGACCGTCGTCTCAGTGTTAGTCACCTGAGGCTTGGCGAGCCTCCATGCAGCCTTCCGTGACAAGTGCCAGAGAGGACACACATCACACGCTCACACGCACAATGGCGCCCTCACACAACCTCTCATCCTCGCGACCTCTCCCAAGTCCAAACCTCAACAGGACTCTGAGGTGTGGTCCGAGTCCACTATGAGTGACCGGGACAAAAGTCTGGATCTCTGACTAGGGTTGTGCGGTATACCGGTACTGATAAAGTACTGCGCTACTAATGAATTCAAAAAAGGCACTAAACTGCCTTTTTGAATGTTGCTGGTTTTTATGTGAATGGACAGACAGGTGTTTGTTTACATGATGTTCGTAGGTGAATGGACAGACAAATGTTTACATGATGTTTGTAGGTAGATGGACAAACAAGTGTTAGCATGATAATGGTAGATAAATAAACAAACAAGTGTTTGTGTACATGATGTTTTTGTGTAAATGGACAGACATGTTTGCATGATGTTTTTATGGGAATCAACAGACACATTTTTACATGATGTTTGTAGATACATGGACAAACAAGTCTTTGTGTAGATTATGTTTTCATTTAAATGGACAGCCATGTGTTTACAATGATTACGTCAATATTTTTTATTATCACAAAATCTTATGTTTTTATGTGAATGGACGGACACGTGTTTGCATCATGTCTGTAGGTGTTTTGACAGGCACATGTTTACAAAATGTTTGTAGGTAAATGGACATACAAGTGTTTGGATGATGTTTTTTTGTGAATGGCCCGTCAAGTGTTTACATTATGTTTTATGTAAATGGACCGACAAGTGTTTACATGATGTTTTTATGTGAATGGACCGACAAGTGTTTACATTATGTTTTTATGTGAATGGACCGTCCAGTGTTGACATGATGTTTTTATGTGAATGGACAGAGAAGTGTTTACATTATGTTTTTTATGTGAATGGACTGAGAAGTGTTTAAATTATGTTTTATGTGAATGGACCGACAAGTGTTTACATGATGTTTTATGTAAATGGACCGACAAGTGTTTACATTATGTTTTTATGTGCATGTTCCGAAAAGTGTTTACATGTTTTTATGTGAATGGACCGACAAGTGTTTACATGATGTTTTATGTAAATGGACCGACAAGTGTTTACATGATGTTTTATGTAAATGGACCGACAAGTGTTTACAATATATTTTTATGTGAATGGGCCGACAAGTGTTTACATGATGGTTTTATGTGAATGGACCGACAAGTGTTTACATTATGTTTTTATGTGAATGGACTGACATGTGTTTACATGATGTTTTTATGTGAATGGACCGACAAGTCTTTAAATTATGTTTTTATGTGTATGGACCGACAAGTGTTTACATGTTTTATGTGTATGGACCGTCAAGTGTTTACATGATGTTTTTATGTGTATGGACCGACAAGTGTTTACATAATGTTTTTATGTGAATGGACCGACAGTGTTTACATGATGTTTTTTATGTGAATGGACTGACAAGTGTTTACATTATATTTTTATGTGAATGGACTGAAACATGTTTACATGTTTTAATGTGAATGGACCATCAAGTTTTTACATTTTGTTTTTTATGTGAATGGACCGACAAGTGTCTACATGATGTTTTTATGTGTATGTTACGACAAGTGTTTACATGATGTTTTTTATGTGAATGGACCGAGAAGTGTTTACATTATGTTTTTTATGTGAGTGGACTGACAAGTGTTTACATGAGGTTTTTATGTGAATGGACCGACAAGTGTTTACATAATGTTTTTATGTGAATGGATCGATACATGTTTACATGTTTTTATGTGAATGGACCGACAAGTGTTTACATGATGTTTTGATGTGAATGGATCGATACATGTTTACATGTTTTTATGTGAATGGACCGACAAGTGTCTACATGATGTTTTTATGTGTATGGACCAACCAGTTTTTACATGTTTTTATGTGTATGGACCGACAAGTGTTTACATGATGTTTTGATGTGAATGGATCGATACATGTTTACATGTTTTTATGTGAATGGACGACAATTGTCTACATGATGTTTTTAATGTCAATGGACCGACAAGTGTTTGCATGATGTTTTTATGTGAATGGACCGACAAGTGTTTACATGGTGTTTTTATGTGAATGGAGTGTGTCTGTACAGGGAGTAGTCGATACTCCAATGATTACATTGATATTTTTTACTATCCCATTTTTTTGTGGTGCCCTTTTATTTTGAAAAGCGTGGACATACATGAACATGGCTATCAGTACAGTATCAGTGATCGGTGGTGATGAAAAAGGTGTCATGTCAGGTCCGAGGAACACTTGGTTGCTGGACCTGAATGGAGACGGTTTCTGTTTGCCAAATAGGAAGAAGCGAGGGAGGAGGAAGAAGCCAGGAAGGCAACAAGTGTTGTTGTTGTTTGGAGGGGGCGGGGCTAGGAGACTCGACATGTGTTTGGGAACGTGTAGCTCCATGCTGACAGCATGTGACTCCCTGTGTGTGTGTGTGTGTGTGTGTGTGTGTGTGTGTGTGTGTGTGTGTGTGTGTGTGTGTGTGTGTGTGTGTGTGTGTGTGTGTGTGTGTGTGTGTGTGTGTGTGTGTGTGTGTGTGTGTGTGTGTGTGTGTGTGTGTGTGTGTGTGTGAGAGTGAAATTTCACAGGCATTGGTGCCAAGAGGAGCATAGCAGCATGATCCTGGCGTCTAATCCTCGGTGTGGATGTTGTTTTGGCAGCTTGTTGCTCTGCAGGGACCTGGCCCCCCTTAGCCCCCCCATGGCAACGCTGCATATGCTACAGGAAGGACGCCGCGGTGACACGGCGACGGCGTGCGTGGTCGTCGCTTGTGCTGCCAAATGTGAGCGTCGCCGCTGCCAGTGTTTGACTGAGCACATATGCTAACTGTTAGCCGCTATTCAGGCTAGCTATAGATGCGTCGCCAGGTGCACGAAAATGTATATCCTAACGGTTAGCTGATACCTCCTGCTGGAGTTTCATGCCCATTCACACGTCGGCATGTGCCCATTCACCTACAAACATCATGTAATCAAACACCTGTCTATCTATTCACCTACAAACATCACGTAAAAAAACACCTGTCTGTCCATTCACCTACAAACATCATGTAATCAAACACCTGTCTATCTATTCACCTACAAACATCATGTAAACAAACACCTGTCCGTCCATTCACCTACAAACATCATGTAATCAAACACCTGTCTATCTATTCACCTACAAACATCATGTAAACAAACACCTGTCCGTCCATTCACCTACAAACATCATGCAAACAAACACCTGTCTCTCCATTCACCTACAAACATCATGTAAACAAACACCTGTCCGTCCATTCACCTACAAACATCATGTAAACAAACACCTGTTTGTCCATTTACCTACAAACATTATGTAAACAAACACCTGTCCATCCATTCACCTACAAACATCATGTAAACAAACACCTGTCCGTCCATTCACCTACAAACATCATGTAAACAATCACCTGTCCGTCCATTCACCTACAAACATCATGTAAACAAACACTTGTCCGTCCATTCACCTACAAACATCATGTAAACAAACACCTGTCCGTCCATTCACCTACAAACATAATGTAAACAAACACCTGTCCGTCCATTCACCTGCAAACATCATGTAAATAAACACCTGTCTGTTCATTAACCTACAAACACCATTTAAACAAACACCTGTCTGTCCATTCACCCACAAACATCATGTTAACAAACACTTGTCTGTCATTCACCTACAAACATCATGTAACTAAACACCTGTCCAACCATTCACCTACAAACATCATGTAAACAAACACCTGTCCTTCCATTCACCTACAAACATCATGTAAACAAACACCTGTCTGTCCATTCACCTACAAACATCATGTAATTAAATAAATGTCCCACCATTCACCTACAAACATCATGTAAACTAACACCTGTCCGTCCATTCACCTACAAACATCATGTAAACAAACACCTGTCCGTCCATTCACCTACAAACATCACGTAAACAAACACCTGTTCGTCCATTCACCTACAAACATCATGTAAACAAACACCTGTCGGTCCATTCACCGACAAACATCACGTAAACAAACACCTGTTCGTCCATTCACCTACAAACATCATGTAAACAAACACCTGTCTGTCCATTCACCCACAAACATCATGTAAACAAACACCTGTCTGTCCATTCACCTACAAACATAATGTAAACAAACACCTGTCCGTCCATTCACCTACAAACATCATGTAAACAAACACCTGTTTGTCCATTCACCTACAAACATCATGTAAACAAACACCTGTTTGTCCATTCACCTACGAACATCACGTAAACAAACACCTGTCCGTCCATTCACCGACAAACATCACGTAAACAAACACCTGTTCGTCCATTCACCTACAAACATCATGTAAACAAACACCTGTCTGTCCATTCACCCACAAACATCATGTAAACAAACACCTGTCTGTCCAAACATCATGTAAACAAACACCTGTCTGTCCATTCACCTACAAACATCATGTAAACAAACACCTGTTTGTCCATTCACCTACAAACATCATGTAAACAAACACCTGTTTGTCCATTCACCTACGAACATCACGTAAACAAACACCTGTCTGTCCATTCACCTACAAACACCATGTAAACAAACACCTGTCGGTCCATTTACCTACAAACATCATGTAAAAAAACACCTGTCTGTCCATTCACCTACAAACATCATGTAAACAAACACCTGTTTGTCCATTCACCTACAAACATTATGTAAACAAACACCTGTCTGTCCATTCACCTACAAACATCATGTAAACAAACACCTGTCCGTCCATTTACCTACAAACATCATGTAAACAAACACCTGTCTGTCCATTCACCTACAAACATCATGTAAACAAACACCTGTCCGTCCATTCACCTACAAACATCATGTAAACAAACACCTGTTTGTCCATTCACCTACAAACATCATGTAAACAAACACCTGTTTGTCCATTCACCTACGAACATCACGTAAACAAACACCTGTCCGTCCATTCACCGACAAACATCACGTAAACAAACACCTGTTCGTCCATTCACCTACAAACATCATGTAAACAAACACCTGTCTGTCCATTCACCCACAAACATCATGTAAACAAACACCTGTCTGTCCAAACATCATGTAAACAAACACCTGTCCGTCCATTCACCTACAAACATCATGTAAACAAACACCTGTTTGTCCATTCACCTACAAACATCATGTAAACAAACACCTGTTTGTCCATTCACCTACGAACATCACGTAAACAAACACCTGTCTGTCCATTCACCTACAAACACCATGTAAACAAACACCTGTCGGTCCATTTACCTACAAACATCATGTAAACAAACACCTGTCTGTCCATTCACCTACAAACATCATGTAAACAAACACCTGTTTGTCCATTCACCTACAAACATTATGTAAACAAACACCTGTCTGTCCATTCACCTACAAACATCATGTAAACAAACACCTGTCCGTCCATTTACCTACAAACATCATGTAAACAAACCCCTGTCCGACCATTCACCCACAAACATCACGTAAACAAACACCTGTTCGTCCATTCACCTACAAACATCATGTAAACAAACACATGTTCGTCCATTCACCTACAAACATCATGTAAACAAACCCCTGTCTGTCCATTCACCTACAAACATCATGTAAACAAACCCCTGTCCGTCCATTCACCTACAAACATCATGTAAACAAATACTTGTCTGTCCATTCGCTTACAAACGTGTAAACAAACACCTGTCTGTCCATTCACCTACAAACACCATGTAAACAAACACCCATCCATCCATTCACCCACAAACATCATGTAAACAAACACCTGTCTGTCCATTCACCTACAAACATCATGTAAACAAACACCTGTCTGTCCATTCACCAACAAACATCATGTAAACAAACACCTGTCCGTCCATTCCTGGACCCCAGGAAGAATAGTCTCCACTGCGGTGTAGACTAATGAGGATCCTTAATAAACTAAACTAAACCTACAAACATCACGTAAACAAACACCTGTATGTCCATTCACCTACAAACATCATGTAAACAAATACCTGTCTGTCCATTCGCTTACAAACTTCATGTAAACAAACACCTGTCTGTCCATTCACCTACAAACATCATGTAAACAAACACCTGTCCGTCCAGTCACATACAAACAACAAGTAAACAAACACCTGTCAGTCTTTTCACCTACAAACATCATGTAAACAGATACCTGTCTGTCCATTCACCTACAAACATCATGTAAACAAACACCTGTCTGTCCATTCACTTACAAACATCATGTAAACAAACACCTGTCTGTCCATTCACCTACTAACATCATGTAAACAAACACCTGTCTGTCCATTTGCATACAAACATCATGTAAACAAACACCTGTCAGTCCATTCACCTACAAACATCATGTAAACAATCACCTGTCCGTCCATTCACCTACAAACATCATGTAAACAAACACATGTCCGTCCATTCGCCTACAAACATCATGTAAAAAAACACCTGTCTGTCCAGTCACATACAAACAACATGTAAACAAACACCTGTCAGTCCATTCACCTACAAACATCATGTAAACAAACACCTGTCTGTCCATTCACCTACAAACATCATGTAAACAAACACCTGTCTGTCCATTCACCCACAAACATCATGTAAACAAACACCTGTCTGTCCAAACATCATGTAAACAAACACCTGTCTGTCCATTCACCTACAAACATCATGTAAACAAACACCTGTTTGTCCATTCACCTACAAACATCATGTAAACAAACACCTGTTTGTCCATTCACCTACGAACATCACGTAAACAAACACCTGTCTGTCCATTCACCTACAAACACCATGTAAACAAACACCTGTCGGTCCATTTACCTACAAACATCATGTAAAAAAACACCTGTCTGTCCATTCACCTACAAACATCATGTAAACAAACACCTGTTTGTCCATTCACCTACAAACATTATGTAAACAAACACCTGTCTGTCCATTCACCTACAAACATCATGTAAACAAACACCTGTCCGTCCATTTACCTACAAACATCATGTAAACAAACACCTGTCTGTCCATTCACCTACAAACATCATGTAAACAAACACCTGTCCGTCCATTCACCTACAAACATCATGTAAACAAACACCTGTTTGTCCATTCACCTACAAACATCATGTAAACAAACACCTGTTTGTCCATTCACCTACGAACATCACGTAAACAAACACCTGTCCGTCCATTCACCGACAAACATCACGTAAACAAACACCTGTTCGTCCATTCACCTACAAACATCATGTAAACAAACACCTGTCTGTCCATTCACCCACAAACATCATGTAAACAAACACCTGTCTGTCCAAACATCATGTAAACAAACACCTGTCCGTCCATTCACCTACAAACATCATGTAAACAAACACCTGTTTGTCCATTCACCTACAAACATCATGTAAACAAACACCTGTTTGTCCATTCACCTACGAACATCACGTAAACAAACACCTGTCTGTCCATTCACCTACAAACACCATGTAAACAAACACCTGTCGGTCCATTTACCTACAAACATCATGTAAACAAACACCTGTCTGTCCATTCACCTACAAACATCATGTAAACAAACACCTGTTTGTCCATTCACCTACAAACATTATGTAAACAAACACCTGTCTGTCCATTCACCTACAAACATCATGTAAACAAACACCTGTCCGTCCATTTACCTACAAACATCATGTAAACAAACCCCTGTCCGACCATTCACCCACAAACATCACGTAAACAAACACCTGTTCGTCCATTCACCTACAAACATCATGTAAACAAACACATGTTCGTCCATTCACCTACAAACATCATGTAAACAAACCCCTGTCTGTCCATTCACCTACAAACATCATGTAAACAAACCCCTGTCCGTCCATTCACCTACAAACATCATGTAAACAAATACTTGTCTGTCCATTCGCTTACAAACGTGTAAACAAACACCTGTCTGTCCATTCACCTACAAACACCATGTAAACAAACACCCATCCATCCATTCACCCACAAACATCATGTAAACAAACACCTGTCTGTCCATTCACCTACAAACATCATGTAAACAAACACCTGTCTGTCCATTCACCAACAAACATCATGTAAACAAACACCTGTCCGTCCATTCCTGGACCCCAGGAAGAATAGTCTCCACTGCGGTGTAGACTAATGAGGATCCTTAATAAACTAAACTAAACCTACAAACATCACGTAAACAAACACCTGTATGTCCATTCACCTACAAACATCATGTAAACAAATACCTGTCTGTCCATTCGCTTACAAACTTCATGTAAACAAACACCTGTCTGTCCATTCACCTACAAACATCATGTAAACAAACACCTGTCCGTCCAGTCACATACAAACAACAAGTAAACAAACACCTGTCAGTCTTTTCACCTACAAACATCATGTAAACATATACCTGTCTGTCCATTCACCTACAAACATCATGTAAACAAACACCTGTCTGTCCATTCACTTACAAACATCATGTAAACAAACACCTGTCTGTCCATTCACCTACTAACATCATGTAAACAAACACCTGTCTGTCCATTTGCATACAAACATCATGTAAACAAACACCTGTCAGTCCATTCACCTACAAACATCATGTAAACAATCACCTGTCCGTCCATTCACCTACAAACATCATGTAAACAAACACATGTCCGTCCATTCGCCTACAAACATCATGTAAAAAAACACCTGTCTGTCCAGTCACATACAAACAACATGTAAACAAACACCTGTCAGTCCATTCACCTACAAACATCATGTAAACAAACACCTGTCTGTCCATTCACCTACAAACATCATGTAAACAAACACCTGTCTGTCCATTCGCATACAAACATCATGTAAACAAACACCTGTCAGTCCATTCACCTACAAACATCATGTAAACAATCAGCTGTCCGTCCATTCACCTACAAACATCATGTAAACAATCACCTGTCCGTCCATTCACCTACAAACATCATGTAAACAAACACCTGTCCGTCCATTCGCCTACAAACATGATGTAAAAAAACACCTGTCTGTCCAGTCACATGCAAACAACATGTAAACAAACACCTGTCAGTCCATTCACCTACAAACATCATGTAAACAAACACCTGTCCGTCCATTCACCTACAAACATCATGTAAACAAACACCTGTCCGTCCATTCACCTACAAACATCATGTAAACAAACACCTGTCCGTCAATTCACCTACAAACATCATGTAAACAAACACCTGTCCGTCCATTCACCTACAAACATCATGTAAACAAATACCTGCCTGTCCATTCGCTTACAAACATGTAAACAAACACCTGTCCGTCCATTCACCTACAAACACCATGTAAACAAACACCTGTCGGTCAATTCACCCACAAACATCATGTAAACAAACACCTGTCTGTCCATTCACCTACAAACATCATGTAATTAAACACCTGTCCAACCATTCACCTACAAACATCATGTAAACAAACACCTGTCCGTCCATTCACCTACAAACATCACGTAGACAAATACCTGTCAGTCCATTCGCTTACAAACTTCATATAAACAAACACGTCTGTCCATTCACCTACAAACATCATGTAAACAAACACCTGTCCGTCCATTCACCCACAAACATCATGTAAACAAACACGTGTCTGTCCGTTCACCTACAAACATAATGTAAACAAATACCTGTCCATCCATTCACTTACAAAGATCATGTAAACAAACACCTGTCTGTCCATTGACCTACAAACTTGTAAACAAACACCTGTTTGTCCATTCACCTACAAACATCATGTAAAGAAAACACCATGATGTCCATTCACCTACAAACATCATGTAAACAAACACCTGTCCGTCCATTCACCTACAAACATCATGTAACCAACACCTGTCTGTCCATTCACCTACAAACATCATTTTAACAAACACCTTTCTGTCCATTCACCTACAAACATAATGTAAATAAACACCTGTCCGTCTATTCACCTACAAACATCATGTAAACAAACACCTGTCTGTCCATTCACCTACGAACATCATGTAAACAAACACCTGTCTGTGCATTTACATAAAAACATCCGTACACAAGAAGTTTCCGGTCTATTCACCAACAAACATCATGCAAACTAACACCTGTCTGCCCAGTCACATAAAAACACCATGCATACAAACACTTGTCTGTCCATTCACATACCAACATCATAGAACCATGTGCCTCTCTGCGCTAACTTCCGGCTGCGCTAATCGTTAGCATCGTTAGCTTGTTGGCAGATGCCAAGCCAGCCGCGAGCCAAGAGTTTGATGTTTGGAAACAAAGGTTAGCTTGTTGGCGAAAGTTGGAAGAAGGAAATGAAAGCCAAGGAGAAACATCTGATGACTGCGGGGCACAAAAACATACGAGCAGGTTTTGGGGCAGACAGAAACACAAAAGAAGGAAGACATTGTGTAAAAAATGTTATCAATAAAACTCATATAATATATATTTAAAGACAAAACCTTGTGTTATAGGTCAGTGTTTTTTAAATATAGCGCAATATCTGTTTTGGTACTCAGTTGTAGTACCTTTTTCCACCACTTGTTTATTCTACACATTTTTACAACATTGGAATACATTAGTAAAACTTCTCAGAGGGTGAGATAACTCCTGGAAATGACTGGCTTAGAATGGACAAAGGTATAGATGTGTATCCAAGTTAAAGGAAACGGCAGGCTGTCTTCTTCTAATGGATTTGTTATAGTCTGTGCAGGCTGGGTAACGTTTACTGTGGTCTGGAACAACATGGCGCACAAACAACTATCAGAAATGCAGCCAATTTATATTTGAGACATGCAAATATGAATTAAATATATCAAATGAGCTCAAATATACCTACAAATGAGGCATAATGATGCCATATGTACATACAGCTAGCCTTAATAGCATGTTAGCATCTATTAGCTTGCAGTCATGCACTGACCAAATATGCCCAATTAGCACTCCACACAAGTCAATAACATCAACAAAGCTCACCTTTGTGCATTCAAGCACAGTACAAAACATTTGCTGGACAAAGAAGGAGTGGCAGAAAACACGTCTTTCTGTGGCAGCGTTAGAGAAAGTTGTACACGTAAACAAACTGTTGCATCACAGTCCATACAACTACGGTGAGTTCAAAAACTGACGAAATTAGTAGGACAAAAAAGCGCTAGCCAAATACTCTCCTCAGTGAAGCATAAACACAAACATATTAAACAGTGGGCTTTATAACAATGAGGAAGGTTTGTGTTATTATGTGAATGTATGAACACTAAACCCATTTGATTTATGTAAAATACACAATGGGTGTTGTACTTTTGTAATGTTTATTTTACGTGTATATGTTTAGTCTTAATGAAGGAAGAAGTGATAAGAAATACAATTAAGGAAGGAACATAATTTATAAGAAGTAACGTCAATCCTCAACAAAACTTCTGGAGCTTCTGTTTCTTCATGCTGTTCACTATCTGTCGAGCTGCACACGCTGGAATCGAGTAGTGAGGGGCATAATAATTAATTGTGAAAGCCCATGTGTTTACGCTGCAATTAAGCAAACGCAGTCTCAAAGGAATATAACATCCACATTTCAATGTCCGGGCCCCGAGCATTTGGACTCTTGAAACTGGAATGCCTTGCACATGTCCGCCATTTTTAGTTCATGCTGTAGTTTAACGGACAAAACGGCCAAGATACGACTTAAAGAAGAAGACTGCTGTCATTGGTTGTAGTACCCAACTCATTCAACAATGCACCACTGTTCCCAGTGTGGGCACTTTCCACTGAGTTGCGCCATATGCTCTCTCCCCCCTCCAAACTGAGCCTACTCCCTCCCTCCCACCTTGTATTCAGTGTATTAAAAAAAATAACACATCTCTCTTCCTATTGCGCATTCCTTCCATACTTGCTACGAATGTGACCTGTGCCTTTTGAAATGCTCGAGCTTTTCATATAAAGTTGAGGAAGACAAAGTTGTTTGACTACTTGATTAGAAAATGTCCATTACAAACTGTGTTGAAAGGAAGAAAAAAAGGGATTTGAAAATAGGTCTATGCACATGTTCTGTAAACCACAAGGAGGTGGTTTAAATGTAGGGGTTGTACTGTACTGTTCACTGGTGTTGCCATATTTAATGTTACGAACAAGATCAATAAGGATCGTGCATGAAGTGGGTTACAATAACCACACCAATCAGCTTCTTTTAAATTCAAATAACGTTTACATTTCTGGATCTTGTAAAAACGTTAGCTTGATTCACAGCAGCCTCATTATAATAAACCAGAAAATTCCCGCGGATATTTTGATGGGCCTGCTATCTGTGCCCTGGACCTCTGGCCGGGGGTCGCCGGAAACCGCCATACTTATTAGATGGCGGCGAGTGTCTGAATCCGTGAGTTTTAGGTGTAACTGTACAAAATGAGCCACAGAGCTGGCCTAAAACAGTAGCATGTTTACATAAAAATGCTAACACTTAGCATGTGTGCTAACGATAGCATGATAACAGTCAGCATGTTTCATATACCAACTTGTATGCCTCAAAGGTGTATAGCTGCGTATATAGAAAAAAAAAGGTGTAAAGTTAGATGAAAAAGGTAGCAAGTTTAAGTTAGCTTGCAGTTGCAAACAGTTAACAAGTGTCACACACCAAGTTATATGACTCTGGGCTAAACGGTTGCAAAACTAGCTAAAAAAAAGTTAGCATGCTAGTTAGCTTGTGTCACAAACCAAGTTATATGACTCTAAGGCAGGGGTCTCAAACTCATTTTAGATCGGGAGCCAAGTGGAGAAAAGTCTACTCCCAAGTGGGCCGGACTGGTAAGTTTACGGCACGATAACTCGAAAATAAAGACAACTTCAGATTGTTTTCTTTGTTTAAAAAATGTTTGGGGTTTGTTTAACACATACATGTTGCGGTTAATAGTATTCTATCTTTATTTGTCGTTATTCATACTTTCTGAATAAATTATGTGATCATGTTAATCAGTCAACTCATTGGTGTTAATGTTCAATCTATCAAGAATAAAAAAAATGATATCAAAATCAAATTACAGGATGTTATTAATTAGGGCTGTGATGTCCCACGATTCGATTCAATATCGATTCTTGGGGTCTCGATTCGATTCAAAATTTATTTTTTTTCAATTCAACACGGTTCTCGATTCAAAAACGATTTTTTTTCCCGATTCAAAACGATTCTGTATTCATTCAATACATAGGATTTCAGCAGGATCTACCCCAGTCTGCTGACATGCAAGCAGAGTAGTAGATTTTTGTAAAAAGCTTTTATAATTGTAAAGGACAATGTTTTATCAACTGATTGCAATAATGTACATTTGTTTTAACTATTAAATGAACCAAAAATATGACTTATTTTTATCTTTGTGAAAATATTGGACACAGTGTGTTGTCAAGCTTATGAGATGCGCTGCAAGTGTAAGCCACTGTGACACTATTGTTCTTTTTTTAATTAATTTTTTTATAAATGTCTAATGATAATGTCAATGAGGGATTTTTAATCACTGCTATGTTGACATTGTAACTAATATTGATACTGTTGTTGATAATATTCATTTTTGTTTCACTACTTTTGGTTTGTTCTGTGTCGTGTTTGTGTCTCCTCTCAATTGCTCTGTTTATTGCAGTTCTGAGTGTTGCTGGGTCGGGTTTGGTTTTGGAATTGGATTGCATTGTTATGGTATTGCTGTGTATTGTATTTTTATACTTAGCAAACTCATCCCACGGGCCGGATAAAACCAGGGGCTGTACGTTTGACACCCCTGCTCTAAGGTGTACGGGTATGGAATTAGAGGGGGAAAAAAGTACAATCTGACGTTAGCACTTTAATGTTAGCATGCTAACATGAGCATGCTAGCAGTTAACAAGTGTCACATGCCAAGTTATACGACTCTAAGGTAAACGGTTGCAAAATTAGCTTAAAAAGCTAGCACTTTAATGTCAGCATGCTAACGTAAACATGCATATAATACATGCTGTATAATAAATAATGATAATATGTGAATAACTGTATTCTTTAAGCTATGTTATTATTTGAAATACACAACCTTTTAGATTTTAGCAGACACATTAAGTGCATTTGCACAAAGTATCGGATCAGTTTTGCCCTCGCCAGTCCGACATTTACTCGGTATAGGATCGGAAAAGAACATCTTCTGTATCGCACGTCACTACCAAATAGGTTAAAAACACGCGCATGTACATCGTCAGTCCTCAGGTTATGTAATAAACAATGGAAGCAAGGGTGGAACATGATCAACAAACAAGACGAGCTCAACCTTTGTGGATTTTATACAACTCCTTTCACACAAATAAAGGAGGTCACAGAAATGAGGTCAGCCAGCCCCGCAAGGTGTCACTTTTTTTTCTTTTTTTTTCCCCCAGGGAGTTGGCAACCCTGCTGATAAATGACATGAATACGTTCAAATAGCACGTAGTCGTTATATGTAACATAATAAAAATATGGTCACTAAAATACTGTACAGTCAACTGCTCTTATTAGCATTGACCTTGTTGTCAGTGTGTGTGTGTGTGTGTGTGTGTGTGTGTGTGTGTGTGTGTGTGTGTGTGTGTGTGTGTGTGTGTGTGTGTGTGTGTGTGTGCGTGCGTGTGTGTGTGTGTGTGCGCGTCGAAAACGAGCGACTTCTGAGACATGACTCAGCGTGATAAGCTCGAGTTGTCATGAGTTAGCAGCTGTGAGACGTGAAAGTAGGTCGAGGTAGCATTTGTGTCCTTCTCACAAACCGTTTTTATTGTGCTGGTTATTATTTACAGCGAGTAGCCAGGACTGTATATGAGGTGTGGCCACTGGGTCAATTGACCGAGTTGTGGCACCATTACCAACGTTTAAAGTAGGACAGAGTACGGCAATAAACTTTATCGTGGCTGTCAGCGTGCGATTGATGGGTTTTGGCAGGCGTAAAGGTATGCTAGTACTCGTAAATACAATATTGTCACGTTAGGGAGATTTGAAATATGTTTATTTGAACCTTCTGTCGGCTACGTTAAATGTAGAGCTAGCTCATTTTTATGTACTTGTGGTAATAACATGTTTTTAATACGATTTAGGCTGTTTTAGCTTTTTAGCAGGGGTGTTCAAAATGTTTACATTAAGGGACATGTATATATATACATATACATATACATATACATACAGTATATATACATATATATGTATACATGTGTATGTATATATATATATATATATATATATATATATATATATATATATATATATATATATATATATATATATATATATATATACTTTTACATATAGATATATAAATGTATATAAGTATATTTATATATATGATTATGTATATATACATATACAAACCCCAAAACCAGTGAAGTTGGCACGTTGTGTAAATGGTGAATAAAAACAGAATACAATGATTTGCAAATCCTTTTCAACTTATATTCAATTGAATAGACTGCAAAGACAAGATATTTAATGTTGGAACGGAGAAACTTGATTTTTTTTTTTTTGGCAAATATTAGCTCATTTGGAATTTGATGCCTGCAACATATTTTAAAAAAGCTGGCACAAGTTGCAAAAAAGACGGAGAAACTTGAGGAATGCTCATCGAACACTTATTTGGAACATCCCACAGGTGAACGGGCTAATTGGGAACAGGTGGGTGCCATGATTGTGTATAAAAGCAGCTTCCATGAAATGCTCAGTCATTCACAAACAAGGATGGGGCGAGGGTCACCACTTTGTCAACAAATGCCTGAGCAAATTGTCAGACAGTTTAAGAACAAAATTTCTCAACGAGCTATTGCAAGGAATTTAGGGATTTCACCATCTACGGTCCGTAATATGATCAAAAGGTTCAGAGAATCTGGAGAAATCACTGCACGTAAGCAGCTAAGCCCGTGACCATGGATCCCTCAGGCGTTACTGCATCAAAAAACGACATCAGTGCGTAAATGATATCACCACATGGGCTCAGGAACACTTCAGAAAACCACTGTCAGTCACTACAGTTTGTCGCTACATCTGTAAGTGCAAGTTAAAACTCTACTATGCAAAGCGAAAGCCATTTATCAACAACACCCAGAAATGCTGCCGGCTTCGCTGGGCCCGAGCTCATCTAAGATGGACTGTTGCAAAGTGGAAAAGTGTTCTGTGGTCTGACGAGTCTACATTTCAAATTGTTTTTGGAAACTGTGGACGTCGTGTCCTCCGGACCAAAGAGGAAAAAACCATCCGGACTGTTATAGGCGCAAAGTTGAAAAGCCAGCATCTGTGATGGTATGGGGGTGTATTAGTGCCCAAGACATGGGTAACTTACACATCTGTGAAGGCACCATTAATGCTGAAAGGTACATACAGGTTTTGGAGCAACATATGTTGCCATCCAAACAACATTATCATGGACGCCCCTGCTTATTCCAGCAAGACAATGCCAAGCCACATGTTACAAGAGTGTGGCTTCATAGTAAAAGAGTGTGGGTACTACACTGGCCTCCCTGTAGTCCAGACCTGTCTCCCATTGAAAATGTGTGGCGCATTATGAAGCCTAAAATACCACAACAGAGACCACCGGACTGTTGAACAACTTAAGCTGTACATTAAGCAAGAATGGGAAATAATTCCACCTGAAAAGCTTAAAAAATGTGTCTCCTCAGTTCCCAAACGTTTACTGAGTGTTGTTAAAAGGAAAGGCCATGTAACACAGTGGTAAAAATGCCCTTGTGACAACTTTTTTGCAAGTGTTGCTGCCATTAAATTCTAAGTTAATGATTATTTGCAAAAAAAAAATTACATTTCTTAGTTTGAACGTTAAATATCTTGTCTTTGCAGTCTATTTAATTGAATGTAAGTTGAAAAGGATTTGAAAATCATTGTATTCTGTTTTTATTTACGAATTACACAACGTGCCAACTTCCCTGGTTTTGTATGTGAAATCAAACCAAAGTGATATCATTTTAACTTTTTTTTACAATTTTTATTTAACGCTTAAATGTCCAGATCAACTTCAGGTCTATCTGTCCATAAAAAAAACGTTTTTGTTTGTTTGTTTTTATGGTTTATGCCCTTTTTGTCAAAACCCCTGTTTTTTATGGCAAAAACACAGAAAATGCAATATTTTAACCCGAAAAATATTTCAAAGTGGAATATTTGATGTGAAGTAATTGGAGCAATAAATAGGTCAATAATTCATAACACCATTGATTTTGATTCATTATTATTGTTTAAGCAGACATTTAAATTTGTTTAAAAACACAAAAAATGCAATATTTTTCCCCAAATATTTTTCATTTTTTTACTTTCTACACTTAAGTCTCAAGATCAACTTCGGATCCATCCGAGTCTATATTATTTTTTTATGTTTTGTTTCTTTGTTTAATGCCCTCTTTGTCAAAGAAAAATATGTTTTTTTATTACACGACAAACACACTAAAGATGCAATATTTTCCCCCAAAAAAATATTTCAAAGTGGAATATTAGGCCACCTACTCAGTGGCCTAGTGGTTAGAGTGTCCGCCCTGAGATCGGTAGGTCGTGAGTTCAAACCCCGGCCGAGTCATACCAAAGACTATAAAAATGGGACCCATTACCTCCCTGCTTGGCACTCAGCATCAAGCGTTGGAATTGGGGGTTAAATCACCAAAAATGATCGCAAGGGCTGCTGCCCACTGCTCCCCTCACCTCCCAGGGGGCGATCAAGGGTGATGTCAAATGCAGAGAATAATTTTGTCACACCTTGTGTGTGTGTGACAATCATTGGTACTTTAAAAGCCTACTGAAATGAAATTTTTTTATTTAAACGGGGATAGCAGATCCATTCTATGTGTCATACTTGATCATTTTGCGATATTGCCATATTTTTGCTGAAAGGATTTAGTAGAGAACAACGTCGATAAAGTTCGCAACTTTTGGTCTCTGATAAAAAAAAACCTTGCCCCTACCGGAAGTAGCGTGACGTAGTCAGTTGTTCACTCCCTCATATTTTCCTATTGTTTTCAACGCAGCTAGAGCTATTCGGACCGAGAAAGCGACGATTACCCCATTAATTTGAGCGAGGATGAAAGATTTGTGGATGAGGAACGTTAGAGTGACGGACTAGAATGCAGTGAAATACATATTTTTTTTCGCTCTGACCGTAACTTAGGTACAAGCTGGCTCATTGGATTCCACACTCTCTCCTTTTTCTATTGTGGATCACGGATTTGTATTTTAAACCACCTCGGATACTATATCCTCTTGAAAATGAGAGTCGAGAACGCGAAATGAACATTCACAGAGCCCTTTATCTCCACGACAATACATCGACGAAGCTCTTTAGCATGAGCTAACGTGATAGCATCTGTCTCAAATGCAGATAGAAACAAAATAAATAAATCCCTGACTGGAAGGATAGACAAAAGATCAACAATACTATTAAACCATGTACATGTAACTACACGGTTAATAGATCTCAGCCTGGCAAAGCTTAACAATGCTGTTGCTAACGACGCTAAGGCTAACTTAGCAACTTAGCAACCGGACCTCACAGAGCTATGATAAAAACATTAGCGCTCCACCTAGGCCAGCCAGCCCTCATCTGCTCATCAACACCCGTGCTCACCTGCGTTCCAGCGATCGACGGCGCGACGAAGGACTTCACCCGACCATCCGTGCGGTGGGCGGCTAGCATCGGCTAGGCGTCTGCTATCCAAGTAAGTAGTCCTTGTTGTGTTGCTACAGCCAGCCGCTAATACACCGATCCCACCTACAACGTTTTTCTTTGCAGCCTCCATTGTTCTTTAAACAAATTGCAAAAGATTCACCAACACAGATGTCCAGAATACTGTGGAATTATGAAATGAAAACAGAGCTTTTTTGTATTGTATTCAATGGGGAAGGCATACCTCTGTTCCCCTGGCTACATCACGCGCATACGTCATCCTCCAAAGGCTTTTTCAACCGGAAGTTTAGCGGGAAATTTAAAATTGCACTTTATAAGTTAACCCGGCCTTGGCATGTGTTGCAATGTTAAGATTTCATCATTGATATATAAACTATCAGACTGCGTGGTCGGTAGTAGTGGGTTTCAGTAGGCCTTTAACTTTAACTTAATATTTGAAGTGATGTAATTGGAGCCTTGAATAAAGTTAAAGTTAAAGTACCAATGATTGTCACACACACACTAGGTGTGGCGAAATTATTCTCTGCGTTTGACCCATCACCCTTGATCATAAAGTACCACTGATAGTCACGCACACACTAGTTGTGGTGAAATTACCCTCTGCATTTGACCCATCCCCTTTTTCCATCCCCTGGGAGGAGAGGCGAGCAGTGAGCAGCAGCGGTGGCCGCGCACGGGAATCAAAAATAGATACATTTATTATTATTTTTTTGAGCAATGACAGTTTTCCGAACAATTATTATTAGTGTCAACATCGCAACTTTTTTATTTCACCTGTCCATCCATCCATCCATCCATTTCTACCGCTCAGCTACATTCGGGCGGAAGGCGGGGTTTGCTCTTTCCACTTTTTTTTTTCAAAGTATTTGTAGAAAGTGTCATCAAAAAAATGAGCTGCAGTTCATAAACAGCCATACTTTGGACATCCTTGCTTAATAGCCTGCTGATAACTAGCTAGCATGACTGTATTAAAGTTAAAAACTGGAGTAAAAGCAGACTGTTCATTATATATTCGCTCGGGGGTGGGGGGGAACTCTTTTATTTCCGATGCCGCCTGAATGCAACGTCGATGTCCAGCGCTACCTGAACGAGTCGAGGCAGTGGCCCCGCCCCCCGGCTTTGACGTCACAGGCCATGTTTCCGCTCATGGCGCTGAGAGCCGCGGAGCGCCTCAGTCAAAGCCGTGCTGTCTCCGCCCTCCTCGCCCACTCCGCCTCCAGGCAGCCAGCTCGTTAGTCCGCCGCTCACCGTCCCGCTGTTACGCGGAGCCTCGGCGTCTTTTTTTTCTCCCAAGCGAGTCCTTCACGGGCCGCGCTTCGCCGAGATTAAAGTCTTTGCGAACTTAGTTCTCCAGCTTCACGCGACTGTCCATGGAGAAAATGGCCGGACTTCTTCCCAGCAACACAACTTTCCTGCCGCCGACTCATGGCGTCCTCAAGTCCCTGCTGGAGAATCCCCTCAAGCTGCCCTTCCAGCACGACGAAGGTACGCTTGTTCCTTCCCGTGAAATAAATCACGAGTGACATGTCCGTCCTAAATCATCTTCTCACTCGGCAGACGTGCGCACTTTTGACAGCGAAAGCGCGCACGTCGTCTGACAATTTACGATCTTTGTGAGGAAAAAAAAGGGCCTCGTCTTGTACATTTAACGCTGCAAAGAGGGTCAAAAGAAGACGACCACCGACTCTGTTGCATGTTTCGCCACTCGGTTTTTGGGCGAAGTAAACCACCTCATTTGCTAATTATTTACGTAAATAATCGTTAATTAAAATAATGTTTGCGTCAAGGTTAGCAGGTAGCCTTTATAACCTTTTAAAGCCCTCGTCTTAACGGCGATTACACAATTCCTCCTGTGGCCGATAGAGGGCGCCTCAGACTCTAATCTTTATCTATCAACAACACTGTTTTTATTGATGTCAAACATTTATACAATAATAATTACATCTTTATAACTAGAATACAAGTCCCTCTGCGAAGGCTGACTTGTGTAAAAATAATACATTTAATTTAATTTCCTCTTTTATTGTTGAACCCTCATTGTTATTTTGTCTCATTTACTTCACTTTATTGTCTGGTAAACATGGTGTAGTTACGGAGGAAGGTTCATATTCAAATAAAGGATAAGGATGAAACCTCACACAAGCTTTTTTAAAATGATGATAAAAAAAAAAACAACAGTTTCCTAGCAACACAGCATCAATGACCGGAGAAGAAAAGCGAGAAAAAGAACGGAGAAGCAGCATAAAAAGACCGTACAGTGCTGCCAAACGTTAGAATAATCGATAAATGATTAATTGAACGATGATGGTATTAGTCTATAAAACAAAGATTATTAAAAATTAAGAAGTAAAAACGCTGAGCAGCTTTGAAGGTCCAGTAAAAGTTTGATTTTCTAATTATTTTTTACTTGTAGCCACCGTTTTTTTTTAAATTGCTGCTTGCTCCGTGCGTCACTCACAACATGGCCGATTATTGATTATTATCTATCCATCCATTTTCTACCGCTTGTCCCGTTATTAATATTATTATTATTATTTTAGCGTTATCCATAAGCGTTTTGCGTGTTTGCGTCCCACGCTTGATGCCCTTGTTTGTTGGCATTTACTTTTGTTTTGTCCAAAATCAAAGCAGGGAAAGTACAGGACGTTCTCCTGGCGAGGCACGTTGACACATCAAGGTAATGGAGTCCTTAGAACGCGTCTCCGGCCGTGTCAGCGTTTACTTTGATTCCGAACCGCAGCAAAATGAAGAACTGGAAAGTAGCTACCGATGGAACGTTGACGACGCTAACACACAGCGGACATTTAGATTACCGTATTTTCCGCACCATAAGCCGCACCTAAAAACCACAATTTTTGTCAAAAGCAGACAGTGCGGCTAATAACCCGGTGCGCCTTATATATGGATTAATATTCATATTTATTTTCATAAGGTTTAGGTCTCGCAACTACGGTAAACAGTCGCCATCTTTTTTCCCCGTAAAAGAGGAAGCGCTTCTTCTTCTACGGTAAGCAACCGCCCCCATAGAAGAGGAAGCGCTTCTTCTTCTACTGTAAGCAACCGCCAAGGTGAGCACCCGCCCCCGTAGAAGAAGAAGCGCGCGGATATTTAATTTCATTTGTGTGTTTCCGTAAAGACAACAAAATGTCTCCTACTAAGAGACGCGCGTACAAGGTTCCACTGACTTTTGATATTCATGTGAACCGCACTGTGGATACAACGGGAACACGTACGGTGAATATTCGCACCACAGGGAATGAGAAGTCGTCCTACTGTGGTTCTAGCTTGCCATGCTAACGGCCAGAAACTTCCACCCACGGTGATATTCAAAAGGAAGACCATTTAGATATATTCAACTCGTTAGCATATTGGTCTGGGTTTAGCAATGCTTCCCACTGAGCGGCAATCTATTTGTGGCTCATTTGCACATTTGGCAATGATCTATGTACATATTTTTTTAAAGACTTGAACATGTTATTTATTTTTTACTGCAATGTAACTTGTGCACTACTGATTTATTTACAAATATTTTTCCATCCTGATTGTTGTAATTTAGCGTGGCAGATATTCAAATGTTCGTTTTAAATTCAAGATAAAGAAACATCTTGAAGTTGTTTATTGATATTCTCCACAAGGGAGTTACTGTAAAAGTATATTAATGTACTGATATACATGTATGAATCATGTTAAATCAACAATGCAGTTTGGTAGGGAAAAACAAAACAATTTTACGGGATAAAAGTTGGCTCTTATGCTGCTAGCTTAATGCTAACATACATTAGACCAGTATTTCGGGAGCGTTTCCTGCAGGGCCGCCAAAAAAATATATTTCGTGTCAGTGGTCTGTTGCAGCGGTACTCGGTTGTAATACACTTTTTCCACCACTTGTGGCAGTAATGACAATCTCAGACAAACTGAAGAAGTCTGGGGCTAAAGTCATAGAGAAGTTCCTTCAGCGCAAACATTACGACTAAATTGTTGAAGCTGTTTTTTTTTCATTTGTACTTTAATTTTATTGACAGTTTAGGAAACATAAACACACTGAAGACATCTGGGACTAAAGTCATAGAGAAGTTTCCTCAGCGCAAAAATTATGACTAAAATGGTGAGGCTGTTTTTTTCCATTTGTACTTTAATTTTATTGACAGTTTAAGAAACCTAGACAAACTGAAGACGTCTGGGGCTAAAGTCATAGAGAAGTTTCTTCAGCGCAAAAATTATGACTAAATTGGTGAAGTTTTTTTTATTTTTATTTGTACATTAATTTTATTGACAGTTTAGGAAACATAAACAAACTGAAGACGTCTGGGGCTAAAGTCATAGAGAAGTTTCTTCAGCGCAAAAAATATGACTAAATTGGTGAGGCTGTTTTTTTTTTGTACTGTAATTTTTTTGACAGTTTAAGAAACATAGACAAATTGAAGACGTCTGGGGCTATAAAGTCAGAGAGAAGTTCCTTCAGCGCAAAAACTACGACTAAATTGGTGATGCCAGTTTTTTTTCATTTGTACTTTAATTGTATTGATAGTTTAATAAACATAAACTAACTGAAGACGTCTGGGGATAAAGTCAGAGAGAAGAAATGTTTTTTTTCATTTGTCCTTTAATTTTTTGACAGTTTAACAAACACAGACAAACTGAAGACGTCTGGGGCTAAAGTCAGAGAAGTTCCTTCAGCGCAAAAACTACGACTAAATTGGTGAAGCCATTTTTTAAAAATTTGTACTTTAATGTTATTGACAGTTTAAGAAACAAACAAACTGAAGACGTCTGGGGCTATAGTCATTGAGAAGTTTCTTCAGCGCAAAAATTATGACTAAATTGGTGAAGCTGTTTTTTTTTTTCATTTGTACTTTAATTATATTTCTAGTTTAATAAACAAACAAACTGAAGACGTCTGGGGATAAAGTCATAGAAGTTTCTTCAGTGCAAAAACTATGACTAAATTGGTGAAGCTGTTTTTTTTGTCATTTGTACTTTAATTTTATTGACAGTTTAAGAAACATATCTACTATCATAAATTATTTATTACATTCTGTAAGAATGTATTTGTATTTTATTTATTTTTATTTTAGCACTGATTTTTTAATGGGATTTTAATCAAGAGTAAGATTACTCATTCAGTGTTGGTATTTGAGTGGGCCCAGAGGTCAAATAGATTAAACCCTGCGATAGACCATTGATAGGCTAACAGAAATTAGCATTGCCAAATTCAATTCTGACGGAACAAAATTGGCATAAAACTGCAAATACATTCACCAAACTCTGTAGAAATGAATATTGATGCTAACTTTGTACTACCAGTCTGCTGCTCTCTGCACTCTGTGCTGACTGAAACGCTACATTTTGAAACCAATAACAGTGTCAAAGTGTTGTGGAACAGGAGATGGCAGCACCTGGAAGGTAAAATGTTACCTTTTATGTATTGCAGAATCCTAGAGAAACGTTGGTTTTAGCATTGTCAAAGAAAAAACAATTATCAAAATGGCCACCGCGTGTGACTCTCGAAAATCCGAAAAAGCAAAGTCACATTGAAAAAATATGGATTTATGAATCACAGCGCCACCTAGTGACGTGTGTGTGTGTTTGTTCCAGGCTTTGGCAAAGAGAAGAAGTTGGAGGATGAGAGCGGCGTGGCCAACCCGCCACAGTCGGCCTTCCTGGGCCCCACCCTGTGGGACAAGACGCTGCCCTACGACGGCGACAATTTTCAGCTGGAGTACATGGACCTGGAGGAGTTCCTTTCCGAGAACGGCATTCCCGCCAACACGGCGCAGGGCGAGCAGCGACACCAGCAGGCCGCGACCCCGGCCCCGCAGCCGCCCCAGGCCCTGCCCACGCCCTCCGTGGTGGACCTCAGCAGCCGCGCCACCACCTCCTTGCACACGCCCATGCCGCAGCCCTGCCTCCACAGCCCCGGCGCCGCAGGTGGGCCACGCCCCCTCCACACAACAGAAATGCACCAAAACACACACTTTGATTGACGGCCCTTGTCGTGGACTTTGGCGGCCATGTTTGACCGGCTGTCGTCATGGTGACACGTGTTGTTTTTTGTCACACGTGTTGTTTTTCATCAGCGTGTGACGTCACACGCTAATACTGATCAACTCGGGCCAGGCGATACGATTGAAACGGTATCTAATATCAGTCGATACTGATAATAGATATTTTTTATGACCTATAGAATATAAGGAGCAAGAGAAAAATATTGA
Source organism: Entelurus aequoreus (assembly GCF_033978785.1). Taxonomy (NCBI): domain Eukaryota; kingdom Metazoa; phylum Chordata; class Actinopteri; order Syngnathiformes; family Syngnathidae; genus Entelurus; species Entelurus aequoreus. The sequence continues at coordinate 25,033,123 of NC_084736.1, read as the reverse complement.
ATATTTTTTTATGACCTATAGAATATAAGGAGCAAGAGAAAAATATTGAATGCACCGTAAACATTTTTATTTCAAATGTATAATAATAATCCCCTCGTATAAAAAAACAAAAAAAATGTAAACAACATTTTAAATTACATTAAACACTTAACAATAAAATGAAGGTGCAGAAATAAGGGATATGTAAGAAATGTTCAATAGAGTGTTAGAAAATAGTGCAAAGTGTGAAAATCTACAGAAAAACCTGAGAACTATTTTCTGCAGGTTTAGTGCCAGGAAGTTACAGCTGTGCTCTAAAGGGTGGGCCCCAAGGTGGCGGCTAAGGTGGTGTGGTTTTAGCGGTCTTGGTCCAGGTGACTTTTCCCCTTTTATCCACAATTTCTTAATTATTACTTTCTCTTCTCACTCCATGCAAAGAATCAACCACCAGATAGTTGATACTGTTATCTGATTGGCTGTTAGCGTGTCACGGCCACTGATCAGTGATCACTTCCTGCATTGCTCGGTTATCAGAGATCGCGTGTCTTTGTTCATGCAACCAACCTTGCTTTGCATCTTCCGCTTTCTTCCACCGAAGAATAAATAAATATATAATTTTTTGGAACACATTTTTTATACATTTTCGCATACATGTTGATATTTTATCACCCAGCCCTATGATCAACGTAAGAGTTGTGATCACCGTTGCATGTGTTTATTGTCGTCGTCATGGCGACAGTCGGACTTGTCCTGTTGGTAGCGATCCCCAAACATCAACAGCGAAACTCAGAATGTTGCGGTTGTTGTTTATAAACTCTTGAGACAACGTTTTAATGTCCAAGGACAAAAAAATCTTTGTGATGAAGCTCTTATTTTGCCGAGGCAAAAGTGGTGGGTTTCCTGCCAAAGGGGAGGGCTGCTAGCCCCGCCCACTTTTCCCAGTAAACAACTTGGAGAGCAGTCGGAGTGACACGTGATGTCAATCAAACGCTCGAATGGACTGGTCGTGTGTGTGTGTGTGTGTGTGTGTGTGTGTGTGTGTGTGTGTGTGTGTGTGTGTGTGTGTGTGTGTGTGTGTGTGTGTGTGTGTGTGTGTGTGTGTGTGTGTGTGTGTGTGTGTGTGTGTGTGTGTGTGTGTGTGTGCGTGCGTGCGCGTGTGCGTGCGCGCACAGCGTGTCCTCCGTGCAGCATGCCGAGCCATGTGACACACACACATGCAGGCGCCATGTGCAGCAGGCGCTGCCCCCTCCTGACTTGCGCGTGCGCTCTCTCTCTCTCTCTCTCTCTCTCTCTCTCTCTCTCTCTCTCTCTCTCTCTCTCTCTCTCTCTCTCTCTCTCTCTCTCTCTCTCTCTCTCTCTCTCTCTCGCCAAGCACAGCCTGCGCTCGCCCCGCATCACATGGACCCAGGCGTGCGCGTGTGTCACGTGCACTGTTGCGCTATCGGCAACGAGCGTGCGCGGCACGCCGGCAGGTGCGGCAGGTGGTCAATTGTTGTTATCATCGCGATCGGGGTGGGCTCGGGTTGCCAGAAGGCGGGCGGGACCGAAGTGTCTGGCAAACACATGACTCGTTGTCCCAGTGTCAGGTCGGCGAGCCGGTTGGACGAGTTGTCATGTGACCCGCAGGGCTGGATTGTCCTCCGAGACTGTCACGCAACACGAAGACGACCTGATTAAATACTTTAATACTTTCACGTTGCCGCGGAAACATACAAAGGTCTGTTGCAGGGTCAAGCTGCAGCCCTCATTAGGTGCATGTTCAGTCACCTGCTCACCTTCCTTGAGCGGCATACAAGCGTAAAAAGAAGCCAAGCCAGTCTACTGCTGGAAAAACAAAACAAACATGTTCATAACTACAAATTAACTTTCTTCTTGCGCTTAGTTTTTTCTTTTGTTTGTTTTTTACCGCCTGAGTGCTTTTAGATGGGGGCAGGGGGTCCTCAGCAGCAGAAGAATGAGTCGTTTTTTCACTACATTTGTCACTGCAGTAATCACCAGCTGTTCATTGGTTCATTGGCCGTGATCAATTCATTTTTCTCAGATAGGAATTATTCATTTCAAAGGGGATATTTTCATAGAAAGTATTTTTCATAACATTATTAGAGCCATGTGGACAGGAAATACCATCCTTTAGTCACATTTACACTTGTGATCCAATATTGTTATGCTTCCTGTGGCTGAGCCAATAGTCACTTAATTTAGTATTTGTTATGCTTAAATGCCTCATTTAGCCCCAAAACACAAAATATGCTTAAAAAAAGAAAGAAATGTGCAATAGAAAAGCCGCAAATTGTCTGATTAGTCGCTAATATAGCAACCACATGGCTAAGTTGGCAACATTACCCTCCTGCTGTGTCTTCTTATTCTCTGGCAGACCAGTTTATGAAAAATGTCATTCATAATAATGTCAAATGCTAACAAGGACGTTGGCGTGTGACACTTACTTCCTGTATTAACTTACTGTCTATACGCTGATATTGTTATCGGATATCGGTCTGATATCATTTGTGATGTCCTGTGCGATACAAGCGGTCCTGCAGCGCGTTTACTTGTATGCAATATCATGTGCAATACAAGCAGTCCTGCAGCTTGTTTACTTGTGTGCGATATCATGTGCAATACAAGCAATCCTGCAGTGTGTTTATTTGTGTGTGATATAATGTGTGATACAAGCGGTCCTGCAGCGCGTTGACTTGTGTGATATCTTGTGCAATACAAGCAGTCCTGCAGCTTGTTTACTTGTGTGCGATATCATGTGCAATACAAGCAGTCCTGCAAAGTGTTTACTTGTGAAAGGCTGAACAGACTGTTAACATTGAAATGTCCTCCAATAAGCACACAATTTCTTCTATTTTAGTCAAGTCATTTACAAAAGGAAACATGCTAGGGTATAGGGTACTAGGAGCCAGCAGCTACACAACAGCTAAGCACACAATAGCACACAAGCTAGACATAGGTAAAAATCATTGAACAATAAAACAGCACATTTGTCAATATAAACAAGTATCAAATAATTATAGTTGCATATTACTTACACATACAAAGTCTCTAAGGCAGAAGCGTATTAGAAAGTATTCAGTAACAAACGTGTCCAATTTTGAGCTTCACTTCATGAATTATTGTGACCTAGGTGTCAGAAAAAAGTCATTACCACTCCACTTCTACTTAAAGACAGCTTAAGTCCATTCCACAAGGTTAATAATAAATAGGTTAATATTATTATGTATGGTTCCTGCTGTTATCGTATCGGAATATTACTCAAAGCTCCAATATTGGAATCAAAAAGTTGTATCGGGACACCAATATTTTTTACTCTTCTGCTCTTAAAAGACGACATTTTGCTCAAACTCCAAATTGCGTGATGCAAAAAGCCAAAGAAAAAGCAGAAAATGTGTGATGGTGGTCTGAAAAATACACCACTGTGACTTTAAAGGGCATTCTGGTTGAATTCTGAATTGTAGCATTAACTGTAAGGCTTTTATTGTGAAAGGCAGCGTCACATAATGTGTTTTTATAAAAAGGTTTGAGAAAAAAAACTTGAGTTTTACTGTAACTTGGCATGATGCGGATTGTTAGCATAAAGTGAGCGCGTGTTGATGCTAACAAGCGACGTCGTTTGAAAGAAAACAAGTCAGCGTTAAGCCGATAAGATTAGAGAGAAAAATCTCTGCGCCCTTTGACCCCAAGCGAGTAATCTTTGTGTGGCCTAGAGTGGATTCAGGTCAAAGGTCATATTACCATCGCCGGGACAAAATAAACATAAAACTTCAGTTTGTTTAGCTGAGGACTCGTCTACTTCCTGTTTAGTGAGGTGTTTTACTGCTAATGTTTAACAGCTAACAAGCTTTGTTTTTGGCACACCTGTTGCCTAGCGACCATAAACAGGGCAAGAAAACAAGTGTCTGAGTGACTCACCGGTGTGTAGACAGCACCACCTGCTGGCCGGATGAGGTATTAATGTCATACGTTCATGAACGGAGCTTGACTGACATGTGGTTGTTTTGCTTGTCCTCAGCCCGGGACACGCCCAGCCCCATCGACCCTGAGTCCATTCAGGTGCCCCTGGCCTACGAGCCAGACCCGGCAGACCTGGCGCTGTCCAGCGTTCCCGGCCAGGCCGTGTTCGATCCCAGGAAACGCAAGTTCTCCCCCGAGGAGCTGAAACCACAGCCCATGATCAAGAAGGCCCGCAAGATCTTCATCCCCGAAGACCTGAAGGTGACCAAATTTTCAGCTTCTGGGAAAAAAAATATATTATGGATATTTTATTTTATTCAAATTTAATCTTTTGCCTTCAGCCTGCAACCCCCAGAGGGAAAAGTAGTAGTTAATGGATACAATTTAATTTTTATTTTGAATTGTAATTCTAATTTTAAATTATTTTTCATTTTATTTTGTTCATTTTAATTAGTTTTTATTTAATTGTATATATTTTTTTATTTTATTTTATAATATATTTTATATTTTATGTACTTTATATTTAATTGTATTTTTTTTTAAAAATAATACAATTTGTAATTTTAATTGTATATTGTTTTATTTATTTAAAATTTAAATTTTTAGTTAAAGTTATTATTTAAAATACATTTTTTATTATAATTTAATTTAATTTGTATTTGTTTTATTTTATATTATCCATATTATATTATTACAAATTATACTTAATATATATTTTTTGTATTGAAATATAATAATACATTTAATTTCTTGTTGGAAGTCTGTTAACCGCCTTGTTTTGCCGGGCAACCCCGCAGGACGACAAGTACTGGGCGCGGCGCAGAAAGAACAACGTGGCGGCCAAGCGCTCGCGGGACGCCCGGCGGCTGAAGGAGAACCAGATCGCCATCAGGGCCAGCTTCCTGGAGAAGGAGAACGCCGCCCTCCGCATGGAGGTGTCCGACCTGCGGAAGGAGCTGGGCCGCTGCAAGAACATTGTGGCCAAGTACCAGGCCCAGCACGGGCCGCTGTGAATCCCCGCCCACTGCCTCGGCATTCCCGCTCTTTGACCCCTGACCCCACCTCCCTTTAAAGGACAAACTGTCTCCTGGTTGCCACAACACACACAAAGTCATTTTTCACTTTGTTCTCAGCCTCCTGCTAAAAAGCCATGTGACTTGGGCACTTTTTTTTATCTTCTCGCTGCGCTAAGCTCCGCCCCCTCAGCCACGGTTCACCAGTGAGCAATAAAGCCGCTGCCCCTGTGCACTAAAGCCTCGCTCACAATCTCCCCCCCCCCACCCCCCCCCACTGTTGACATGTCGCTCCATGACCGATGGTGTCGTTTCAGCATGAATTCCCTATTTTTTCTTTTGTTTTTCAAACTTCTATCTGCTTGTGTTGAGCGTAGTAACCCCCCCCCCCCCCCCCCCATCCCCCCTCTGCGTGGTAGAACCTTCGTGTCTGCGTAGCCGCCCGTCTTGGCCAAGATGGCGACATGAATGTAAAGAACGTGCTGACCAAGGAAAAAAAAAAAGCAAAGGTTGGTTTTAAATGAGTTTGTTCACCACAGACCAAACCAATCGCTCCAGAGATGATCTATTGGTTACAAGAGATGTTTATACAAACCTAATCTATACGTTGTTGTTTTGTACAGTATTTTTCCTATACATTACTGAACTATGTACTTTAAAGGCATAACAGATCCAGAATATTAAAGACTTCGAGAATACTTCACTGGCATTTTCATATTTGTGACAGTGGGCCCGACCTGAGTGATGAGCGGATCCATACTGAAATATCCATACCGCCGATACCAGATATTTATGCTCTAATATCCATTCTCCACTTAAAATAGCCATACTTTTGATACTTTGGTTCAGGTGTGTCCAAACTGAAAAATCTTAAGTATGTAGGGGCCTTTTTGATATTTTTTAATTAGCAAAATGATGTATACTTTGGGACCAATATATTACCAGTCAGCTTTTTCTCATTACATAACGATATTTTTCTGCTTTTTTTCTTACATATTACTGAACAGAATATATGATTGTGTAATTACATAACCTAGTTTTGAAAGTTCTCTGTACAAAAGTACTCGTGTTCAGTTATATATTTATCAGAACAGTTGTCTTTTTTTTCAAATTATCACATAATTATTATTTTTAATTAACTAACAAACATTGTTTATATGCGAGCTTCTAATATTTTGGATCAGGGGTATCAAAACTTTTTCCACCAAGGGCCACGTACTGAAAACTCCAGTATGGGGGCGCCATTTTGGTATTTTACCTTTTTTAGAAAAAAATAATATATGCTATAAAAGATATTAAATATATTTGAAGACAAAACTGTGTCATAGATGACTTTTTTTTCTTACAATTTTACTGTTTTTTAGATCAAATACACAACTGTCCAGATTTTAGCAGACACAAAAGCAGAGATGTGCTTCTCTGCTGGCCTAACATAACCAGAAATCATGATCATAATTAAAGATAAAAGTAATTTTTTATTTACTTTCCCTAAATATCTAAAAGTATTCATATTGTCTTCATGTCATATTATGCTCCTTCCAGTGCTGTTGTTTTTAGTTTTAGTTTGTATCCAATCAGAATTCAGCTATCTTATGTTGCCGTGCTTTACCAAATCTGCCCCGAAGCCTTCAGAATCAACAATGCAGGCGTCTGTGCACTGTAAGTGAACGGGGACATACAGTTGATAGACAATTGCGATAGCCAATCAGATCACGAGGTGTCAGTAAGGCCTTCTAGATGGCCTCACGTTGAATGTGACATTTACACGTCCAGTGATTGGATAGTCACCGGGACCTTTAGCAGATTAGTTTGAGAACACAGAGTTGATAGACAGTTGTGATAGCCAATCAGATCACAAGTTGTTGACAGTAGCCTATCAAAGTAGCCTGATGTTAACGAGACTGATTGGATACTCACTTTGTCATTCCTGCTTAGTTGCAACTTAGCAGAAAGTGTTGACCCACAAAGGAGAACAAAACATTGATTGGGTGGCAGTTATATATTTGCAAGAAGGATATTTAAAGAGAAACCATCTTGTGAGACAATGATGGCGAGGAAATGGGGAAATGCCCGCCAATGGGTGCTACAAATTGTGAGTTCAAATATTTTATTTCTTTATTTTTTCACGTTTAATATGTTTTTTGCAATCTTAATTTTGACAGTACCACATAAGATATGTTTTAATTGCTGATGCTGGTTTATTGATTTTTAAATGCGCCAGAAAATAACCCGTTTTGTACACTGTTCATGTGACAGAAGTGCGTAAATGTGTTTCTGTATAGTATTTCTTCAGCAATGGTCATGTGGGGGCATAAATGATGGTATTTTGGGAGGTAATCATTGAAACCGGACATCATTGAAGGCCTAGGTGGGAAACGCATGGCCCACCACTGCACAAAAGGTATATTTGCATTAATTATCGATATTGCTGATACCAGCCTGAAATTTACTCTGTATCTGATTGGGAAAAAAAATCAGTGGTATCGCACGTCACTAGTGGACGCCCCCTGGTGTCCTGTTGTAGTGAGGCGAGTTCATCAAGTTGTCTTGGTTACAGTGTGGGGAAATAAGCTGATGACGTCACGAAACGTTAGCCGTCATTTTGTGTGCCTCTCGTAGTGGTGGAGACAAGACCTCACGCGGCGTAGCCACGGCAACAGTGAGACAAGAACCGGTTCTCAGTCAGCTTTGTGTTTTCTGACCTGACGCTAAAAATAAAGACCATGTGCATTTTTCTCTGCTTTTATTGTCGCATGAGGAGAGCGAGTAGCACCACAAAGATGGCGGCAGGAAGGCCAACGTTACAACACACGTGTCACAAAGACGACATCAACACCGACTTCTCAGCACCTTCACGTCACCCGGAATGCAGCAAAAGACCAGCAGGGGGCGCTAGATCAGTCAAATGTTAATGGCCTAAGCTCCGCCCCTCAGTCAAGGCACCGCCCTCGCCAGTTCGCCCACATGCATCCATCTTGACTTCAGCCAAATTGAACACTTTCGATTTCACTTAAGTTCTCTTCCTGGCGTGACAGGAAGAGGTTTTAAAGATAACCCCGCCTCTTAGCGCCTCAGCTCCTCCCCTCTGGCAGTGGAATGACAGGAAGTGATAGAAAAGTTTGGTCTTCAAAGAACCGTGTAGGAAAAGAGGGTAAACAATTCGTGGTCGTAAACGTTATTTCGGCGGCGTCTCACGAGTGGAAGAGGGCGTCGGCGCCGGAGGGCTTGTAGAGGTACTTCCAGATGGCGTAGTAGTGCACGGCGGCCGCCAGCGCCACAAACACGTGCCAGATGGCGTGGGCGAAGGGGATGACGCCGTCGCTCTTGAAGAAGACCACGCCCAGGCAGTAGATGAGGCCGCCGCACGCCAGCTCGTGAACACCCTCCGTGTTGTTCTGGAAGGTAAGAGGCCAAACTTAAAGCCTGCTGTGCGGAACTGAGCCACCAGGGGGCGACAGACTCACCATTGAGGTGACCACAGAAGCTGGGAAGAAGCCCATAGTCAAGTAGAAGGTCAACTCCACCACTTTGTACCTGACAACAAACATCAGTAGAAGAAAAATAATCTTAATTCTCACTATTATCTTACTTAATGCCATTGTTCCGCATACATTTAATTATTTGAATGCCCTTTTTGTCAAATCTCTGTTTTCTATGACAAAATATGCAATATATCCCCTTCCAAAATGTCAAAGTGGAATATTTGATGTGAAGTAATTGCAGCTTTTAATAGGTCGATAATTCATAACATTGATTTTAATTCATTATTATTATTTGATCAATGACCGTTTAAAAAAACCCCATTAAAATTCTTGGAGATCCAAAAGGGTGCCACTCATAAAAGCGTTAAAAATAAGTCATATGTTTGTATTAATTTTTTTTTTTTTTACTTTCAACGCTTAAATCTCTAGATCAACTTCAGAACTATCCTTCAATTATAAGTTGTTTTTTTTAAATGTTTGTTTTATGCACTTTTTGTCAAAGAAAACTTGTTCTTGTATATGGCAAACACACAATATGCAAATATTCCCCCAAAAATATACAAAAGTGGAACATTTGTTGTGAAGTAATTGAAACCTGAAATAGGTCAATAATTCATAAAAAACATTGGTTGTGATTCATTATTATTTTTTGAGCAAACACAAAACATATGCTATATTTTCCATAAAAATATTTAAAAGTGGAATCTTTGATGTGAAGTAATTAGCGCTTTGAATAGGTCAATTCATTTAAAAAAACAACAACATTGATTTGGATTAATTATTTTTTGTGTTATTATAGACAATATTGCAACGTTTTCTCGTGACATTTCACCTGTATGCTCTTTTATTCTACTTTTTATTGTTTTGTTTTTTTAGAATGTGTTAAATTCTCTGGGGGCCGCACTTGTATTAAATCAACACACTATAACGGGACTGTCTGTGATTATAGCTTGTCATTACAACTTCATACAGCAGATGGCATCGTAACAGCTTCTAACACGTTTGGTCTGCCAGAGAATAAGAAGACGTGGCATCAACGTTGCCAACTTAACACCTTTGTCGCTATATTAAGCGAGGATTCACGCACATGTAAATACTCATTTTCGAACCAAGCAACAAGTATAATTATTGAACACTTTAGGACAGGGGTGTCCAAATTTCGGCCCACAGATCGTATAAATTAAATCAATTCATTATTATCAATATGTTATTAGTAATTCTGTCAAGCGATACATTTTTTAAAATCAGATTCACACTTTTTGAGTTTGCATAATCACAAGTACTAGCATGATTTCAATTAAAAAAAGACCCCAATATTTGGTCACAAATGCAATTTTATTGTTAGAATAGATAGAAAATAAATTGCGTGATTAATCTGCTTAAATATGTGATCAATGCAATATTTTTGCGATTAATCGCATGAGTTAATTCGTTATTTTCGACTGACCGGTCATTAGATTGCACTATTTTGCTTTGTCACCTATAACACAAAGCTAACATGGACAATTTGTTTAGCCAGCTTAGCATATGTTGACGTACATTGGTTTGCCATTAGCATCTTTAATGTACAAAATGTATCAAAATGGCCCCCGCATCCTTCCATTTTACTGAACGTGGTCTTTGCTGGATAAAGTTTGGACACCGCTGCTTTAGGAGACTAACATGAAATATTGCTTTTCTTAACGAGCAGTGGGTGCTACTGGTGGCCCCTGCCCCTTCTAAAAGCACTTAGTCTTGTTCGTGACGTAAAAAACACACACAAAAAAGGGGTAAAAGAGTTAAGTCCAAATGTCTCTCTAAATTTTTCACGTTTTTTTATTCACTTTTTTTCATGTACATGCGTCATGGCCAAGTTAAATCACGACATCATCTAACCCGAGGCTCTTTTTTTGTCGTTCCCTGTGAGATGTCCTTAAAAACCAGAGGATAATCACCATCTTTGAAAAGAGTTCTACAATTGTCTGTGAGGCCGTGAATGTGGACAGGCTGAGTGCTGAGGAGCAAGGAAGGCAAGGAAAAGAGGAGGAGCCTGCATGTGCAGATGTGGGGGCTAGTTCACCATGAAACAGAACCAAAAAAGAAACACCTCAGAAGAAAATAGTTTGATTTTGCATTAGCCTGCAAAATTTAAATAAAAGATGAACACTTTTAAAAAGTGTGTAAGCTGTGTTACGTTTTGCAGCTTCTGACTATTTTTCTTTAGTGGAAGAAATGGAAAAATGTTTTTGGAGAAAGCAAAGGTTGCAGACCCCTGATCGTTATGGACAATTAGGAATCATTATGGTGGTGAAACCTACTTTTCGTGGTAGTTGAAGACATAGATGATTCCGGCGGCCGCCATCAGCCAAACAAACCAGCGCATGTGAGCGGCGAGTGGCCCCAGTTCTCGCAGGTTCAGCCTGAAAGAACAAAAACAAGATGGCGTCAGAGCGGTTGGTGCTTGAGTATAGAAGTGTGGCCAAAGACTCACCACGGCGTGTAAGAGGCGGCGATGAAAACGTAGATGACCACCCTGTCGCACATGTGGAAGCAGTGCTCCACCTCCCTGCAACGTCACCACAACATCAATCGATGCCTTAAAGAAGCTACGCCCCCCTCGACGCACCTCATGTGACTCCTCTTCCAGGTGATGATGTGGAAAACGGTGGACACAAGGAAGAGGGCGCACAGGCCCAGACCGTACACCCACGCCGTCACACGCTGCCACTGGTTGTCTGACAGCCGGTGCAGCAGCGCCATGCCCACCAAGGCGGGCGCGATCAGGAACTGGCGAGACAGAGAGAGACAAAGACCATCAAGACTAGCGTGACGGAGAAACAAAGACAATCAGCAACTAGCGTGACAGAGACAGACAAAGACGATCAGGACTAGCGTGACGGACAGAGACAAAACTGATCAGGAACTGGCGAGATGGAGCGAGACAAAGACGATCGGGACGAGCGAGACAAAGACGATCGGGACGAGTGTGACGGAGAAACAAAGACAATCAGGAACTAGCGTGACGGAGAGAGACAAAGACGATCGGGACTAGCGTGACGGAGAAACAAAGACAATCAGAAACTAGCGTGACGGAGAGAGACAAATACGATTGGGAACTAGCGTGACGGGAGAAACAAAGACCATCAAGACTAGCGTGACGGAGAAACAAAGACAATCAGCAACTAGCGTGACGGAGACAGACAAAGACGATCAGGACTAGCGTGACGGACAGAGACAAAACTGATCAGGAACTGGCGAGATGGAGCGAGACAAAGACGATCGGGACGAGCAAGACAAAGACGATCAGGAACTAGCGTGACGGAGAGAGACAAAGACGATCCGCAACTGCCGTGACGGAGAGAGACAAAGACGATCGGGACTAGCGTGACGGAGAAACAAAGACAATCAGAAACTAGCGTGACGGAGAGAGACAAATACGATTGGGAACTAGCGTGACGGGAGAAACAAAGACCATCAAGACTAGCGTGACGGAGAAACAAAGACAATCAGCAACTAGCGTGACGGAGACAGACAAAGACGATCAGGACTAGCGTGACGGACAGAGACAAAACTGATCAGGAACTGGCGAGATGGAGCGAGACAAAGACGATCGGGACGAGCAAGACAAAGACGATCAGGAACTAGCGTGACGGAGAGAGACAAAGACGATCCGCAACTGCCGTGACGGAGAGAGACAAAGACGATCGGGACTAGCGTGACGGAGAAACAAAGACAATCAGAAACTAGCGTGACGGAGAGAGACAAATACGATTGGGAACTAGCGTGACGGGAGAAACAAAGACCATCAAGACTAGCGTGACGGAGAAACAAAGACAATCAGCAACTAGCGTGACGGAGACAGACAAAGACGATCAGGACTAGCGTGACGGACAGAGACAAAACTGATCAGGAACTGGCGAGATGGAGCGAGACAAAGACGATCGGGACGAGCAAGACAAAGACGATCAGGAACTAGCGTGACGGAGAGAGACAAAGACGATCCGCAACTGCCGTGACGGAGAGAGACAAAGACGATCGGGACTAGCGTGACGGAGAAACAAAGACAATCAGAAACTAGCGTGACGGAGAGAGACAAATACGATTGGGAACTAGCGTGACGGGAGAAACAAAGACCATCAAGACTAGCGTGACGGAGAAACAAAGACAATCAGCAACTAGCGTGACGGAGACAGACAAAGACGATCAGGTCTAGCGTGACGGACAGAGACAAAACTGATCAGGAACTGGCGAGATGGAGCGAGACAAAGACGATCGGGACGAGCGAGACAAAGACGATCGGAACCAGCGTGACGGAGAGAGACAAAGACGATCGGAACCAGCGTGACGGAGAGAGACAAAGACGATCGGGACTAGCGTGACGGAAAGGGACAGACAATCAGGAACTGGCGTGACGGAGAGAGACAAAGACGATTGGGAACTAGCGTGACGGAGAAACGGACAATCAGGAACTAGCGTGACGGAGACAGACAAAGACGATCGGGACTAGCGTGAAGGCGAGAGACAAAGACGATCTGGACTAGCGTGAAGGCGAGAGACAAAGACGATCGGGACTAGCGTGAAGGCGAGAGACAAAGACGATCCGCAACTGCCGTGACGGGGAGAGACAAAGACGATCGTGACTAGCGTGACGGAAAGAGACAGACAATCAGGAACTGGCATGACGGAGTGAGACAAAGATGATCGGGAACTAGCGTGACGGAGAGAGATAAAGACTATCGGGACTAGCGTGACGGAGAGAGACAAAGACGATCGGGACTAGCGTGACGGAAAGAGACAGACGATCAGGAACCGGCGTGACGGAGTGAGACAAAGACGATCGGGAACTAGCGTGACAGAGAGACAAAGACAATCCGCAACTGGCGTGACGGAGAGAGATAAAGACGATCGGGACTAGCGTGACGGAGAGAGACAAAGACGATCGGGACTAGCGTGACGGAGAGAGACAAAGACGATCAGGAACTGGCGTGGCGGAGCGAGACAAAGACGATCGGGAACTAGCGTGACGGAGAGAGACAAAGACGATCAGGAACTGGCGTGGCGGAGCGAGACAAAGACGATCGGGAACTAGCGTGACATAGAGAGACAAAGACGATCCGCAACTGGCGTGACGGAGAGAGACAAAGACGATCTGGACTAGCGTGACGGAGAAACAAAGACAATCAGAAACTAGCGTGATGGAGAGAGACAAATACGATTGGGAACTAGCGTGACGGAGAGAGACAAAGACAATCAGGAACTGGCGTGGCGGAGCGAGAAAGACGATCAGGAACTAGCGTGACATAGAGAGACAAAGACGATCCGCAACTGGCGTGACGGAGAGAGACAAAGACCATCAAGACTAGCGTGACGGAGAAACAAAACAATCAGAAACTAGCGTGACGGAGACAGACAAAGACGATCAGGACTAGCGTGACGGACAGAGACAAAACTGATCAGGAACTGGCGAGATGGAGCGAGACAAAGACGATCGGGACGAGCGTGATGGAGAAACAAAGACAATCAGGAACTAGCGTGACGGAGAGAGACAAAGACTATTGGGAACTAGCGTGACGGAGAAACGGACAATAAGGAACTAGCGTGACGGAGACAGACAAAGACGATCGGGACTAGCGTGAAGGCGAAAGACAAAAACGATCCGCAACTGCCGTGACGGAGAGAGACAAAGACGATCGGGACTAGCGTGACGGAAAGAGACAGACGATCAGGAACTGGCGTGACGGAGCAAGACAAAGACGATCGGGAACTAGCGTGACAGAGAGACAAAGACGATCCGCAACTGGCGTGACGTAGAGAGATAAAGACGATCGGGAACTAGCGCGAGACATAGAGAGACAAAGACGACCGGCAACTGGCGTGACGGAGAGATACAAAGACGATCGGGACTAGCGTGACGGAGAGAGACAAAGACGATTGGGAACTAGCGTGACGGAGAAACGGACAATCAGGAACTAGCGTGACGGAGAGATACAAAGACGATCGGGACTAGCGTGACGGAGAGAGACAAAGACGATCGGGACTAGCGTGACGGAAAGAGACAGACGATCAGGAACTGGCGTGACGGAGCGAGACAAAGACGATCGGGAACTAGCGTGACATACAGAGACAAAGACGATCCGCAACTGGCGTGACGGAGAGATACAAAGACGATCGGGACTAGCGTGACGGAGCGACACAAAGACGATCTAGAACTAGCGTGACATAAAGAGACAAAGACGATCCGCAACTGGCGTGACGGAGAGAGACAAAGACGATCGGGACTAGCGTGACAAAGCGAGACAAAGACTATCCGGAACTGGAGTAACGGAGAGAGACAAAGACGATCCGGAACTGGCATGACGGAGCGAGACAAAGACGATCGGGAACTAGCGTGACGTAGAGAGACAAAGACGATCCGCAACTGGCGTGACGGAGAGAGACAAACTCTATCAGGAACTAGCGTGACAAAGCGAGACAAAGACGATCCGGAACTGGAGTAACGGAGAGAGACAAAGACAATCAGGAACTAGCGTAACGGAGAGAGACTAAGACGGTTGGGACTAGCGTGACTGAGAGAGACAAAGACGATCCGGAACTGGAGTAACAGAGAGAGACAAAGACAATCAGGAACTAGCGTAACGGAGAGAGACAAAGACGGTTGGGACTAGCGTGACGGAGAGAGACAAAGACGATCCGGAACTGGGGTAACTGAGAGAGACAAAGACAATCAGGAACTAGCGTGACTGAGAGAGACAAACACGATCAGGAACTAGCGTGACTGAGAGAGACAAACACGATCAGGAACTAGCGTGACAAAGACGATCCGGAACTGTAGTAATGGAGAGAGACAAAGACAATCAGGAACTAGTGTGACGGGGACAAAGACAATCAGGAACTGGCGTGACGCAGAGAGACAAAAACGATCAGAAAACTGGCGTGACGAAGAGGGACGACCCCCGATTAGGAACTAGCATGATGAAGAGACAAAGATGAGCCAAGCAAGGTTGTGCGCGTGTCGATGGCGCTGGGGTGGAGACTCACTGCGTGCGTGTAGCAGTTGGCGGCATGCTCGTAGCGGGTAGGCTGGTAGCGACAGTTGGCGGAGGGACGCCTGTTCATGAACCTGAAACACACAGTCATAAACATTGATTATTTTAACAGTCGGGACTCAATACAGACAATTCTCATTTATTACATGTCAATCATGAACCTTGACACACTTGTCACAGTACAAAGTCTACAAACTGCAGAGTGATATGCTTGTAGAATAGGATAGATTACAAAGTTTTATTGTCATCAATCATGGGAGCGTGACGAAAAATTGCGTGGGCGCTCGTGTGTGTAACAAGAAAAAGTTACAAAGTAATAACATTAGCATTAACTTGTATCATTTAATTCAATTAATTAATAAGCAAGTCATATGACTATGAAGCATAAACATGTAAGATTAGCTAAAAATAAACGTTAGCATGCTAACAGTTAGCATGTGTCAAGTACCTAATCATACAACTCTGAGGTGTTTGGCTAAAAAAGTTAGCTCGCTATTGTTAGCATGCTAATTGTTAACACGTGTCAAGTACCAAGTTATGAGTCTGAAGCCTTTGGCTGCAAAATTAGATTAAAAAGTTAGCATGTTATTGTTAGTAATTCTGACTGAGGCTGAGTCAATCAGTGGCCAAGATACTGAACAGCTCGGTCTGATTGTTTTGGTCTCGTCTAGTAGCCAATACTACTGTAATATTAATATTTTGAGATTATTTTTCAATTTTAATGATTGGAAATGCTTAATTTAGGGCAACATTACGTAGAATATGCTTTTTTAGCGATATCACAAAGCTAAGATGTTGTGTTCAGATAGTTTAGCATGTATTGATTAAATTATATCGTAGAGGTGGGATTCTTTGGGCATCACACGATTCGATTATGATTACGATTCAAAAATCAATTAGTGATGCATCTTTAATTCATGAATATTGATGCAGTTTTACATTTATTTTAGTTTCACTAAATAAGCGTTTATCACTTGCAACTTTCAAAAACAGTGCATTTGTAATAAGAAACAGTTCAATTAGTTTCCACCACATTTATTAAATTAAGGGAAATGTGTGCAAAACAGGAACATATAATAAGGAGCTGGTCGAATCTCTTGATGAGGTAGCTCGCTGCAGTTTGCCAAATTTTAGAACTGTCTACACTACATTATTTACAATAAATAAATCAATTATCGACGTTTACTAATCGATTTTATAATCATCCATGTCAGAATTGCGATGCATCTGAAAATTAATAATTTCCCTCCACCTCTACATATTGTATTGATTTTAGTATCTTTAATGACCAAAATGTATCAACGTGGCCCCGTTTTTTAATTTTATTAACGCGGCCCTCGCTGGAAAAAGTATGGACACACCGACTCTATGGTTACTAATGTCAGCTATTATTGAATGTATATTTTATAACAACAGCAAGACTGCAAATTGTTAGTTGCTTCTCTTGGAATGTTTGTGTTCGTGCACGCTCTCTCTGTGTGTACGAAACAGCTGTGAGTGACAAGCATGAACGGTAGACTAATTACGTCATTTGTAATTGTGAAAAGTATAGACATTTATAAAATACACTATATTGCCAAAAGTATTTGGTCACCCATCCAAATGATCAGAATCAGGTGTCCTAATCACTTAGCCAGGCCACAGGTGTATAAAATCAAGCACTTAGTAATGGAGACTGTTTCTACAAACATTTGTGAAAGAATGGGCCGCTCTCAGGAGCTCAGTGATTTCCAGCGTGGAACTGTCATAGGATGCCACCTGTGCAACAAATCCAGTCATGTCATTTCCTTGCTCCTAAATATTCCAAAGTCAACTGTCTGCTTTATTTTAAGAATATTAGAGAGTTTGGGAACAACAGCAACTCAGCCACAAAGTGGTAGGCCACGTAAACTGACAGAGAGGGGGCAGCGAATGCTGAAGCGCGTAGTGCAATGACTTTCTGCACAGTCAGTTGCTACAGAGCTCCAAACTTCATGTGACCTTCCAATTAACCCACGTACAGTACGCAGAGAGCTTCATGGAATGGGTTTCCATGGCCGAGCAGCTGCATCTAAGTCATACATCACCAAGTCCAATGCAAAGCGTCGGATGCAGTGGTGTAAAGCACGTCGCCACTGGACTCTAGAGCAGTGGAGACGCGTTCTCTGGAGTGATGAATCACGCTTTTCCATCTGGCAATCTGATGGACGAGTCTGGGTTTGGAGGTTGCCAGGAGAACGGTACATTTCAGACTGCATTGTGCCGAGTGTAAAATTTGGTGGAGGAGGAATTATGGTGTGAGGTTGTTTTTCAGGAGTTGGGCTTGGCCCCTTAGTTCCAGTGAAAGGAACTTTGAATGCTCCAGGATACCAAAACATTTTGGATAATTCCATGCTCCCAAACTTGTGGGAACAGTTTAGAGAGGGGTCCTTCCTCTTTCAACATGACTGTGCACAAAGCAAGGTCCATAAAGACATGGATGACAGAGTCTGGTGTGGATGAACTTGACTGGCCTGCACAGAGTCCTGACCTGAACCCCAAAGAACACCTTTGGGATGAATTACACATCCGCAACCTTGTGGACAGCCTTCCCAGAAGAGTTGAAGCTGTAATAGCTGCAAAAGGTGGACCGACATATTGAACCCTATGGGTTAGGAATGGGATGGCACTTCAAGTTCATATGTGAGTCAAGGCAGGTGGCCAAATACTTTTGGCAATATAGTGTTTATACACCAGTAATGGTAACCCAACCGAGTGAGGATAAGTGCTATAGAAAATGTAAGGATTTTCTAATAACATAAGCTAGCCGGGGGTGTTTGTGTTATGTTTTTTGGTTTAAAAAGGTACATTTGTGTTTGGGTTTCATAATAATGTGTAAAACTATTTAAAGGTATGCTGTTCTACACCATTAATCAGGATATGTGTTTCAAAGTTTGCATTAATTAAAAAAATAAGTGGTAAAAAATGGATGGATAAATGGACGAACGTTCAATCCATAAGTGAGTCGAATGTTGATGACGTCATAGACCTCGTACGTGACGTAGAAACGAAGAATGACGTGAAATAATCGACATGAGTTCGTCATTAATAATTGACTCACCTCTGCAAGCTGTTTGCTCTTTCCATAGCAGCGTATTGAGTTTCAGCAGCTAAATGAGAAGAATAGAAGCAAAAAAAAGCAGGTATGAAAAAGTGTAAAAATGAAGCAATGCTACCACGCTAGCAAGCGTTAGCTAGCCGGCTACGAGCCACCAAGCTGCTAACTATCGCCAAAAGGCACCATTTAAGTTTTTTTCGCCATGGCATCCTGGATCAAGGCTTTCAGCAGCTTTTGGACGTTTGAGGTAGAAACGTAGGAAGCGCCATCATTATGAAAAGTAGCCCGGCGAGGGAGCAACAAGGCCCGCCGGTGAAATGAAAGAACCATGCGTTGAGTGACAACTGGGAGAGCCAATCAGCAGGGGGGAGGTCACGTGTTTAACCAATCAAATCTAGAAAAGGCGTGGCTTGATAAGGACTTGTTGACATGCATAGATTTTGATTGATCGATTGAAACTTTTATTAGTAGATTGCACAGTATAGTACATATTCCATACAATTGACCACTAAATGGTAACACCCGAATAAGTTTTTCAACTTGTTTAAGTCGGGGTCCAAGTAAATCAATTCATGGTAATAAACTAATATGAATGTAATTCTAAAATAATATATATCAATATACACTATGTTATGTTATGTTATGTTATTTTCATTTATTATGCGCCCCCCAACCAACTGTTACATCAGCCCGAGTAGAGAAACAAAAAATAAAAATAAAATAAATAAAAACAGCCTGAGACACACAAAGGAATCTAAAATAAACATTTAAGACTCACAATGAACACATAAATCAAAAGTCATCTGCGGTAAAGAGGTGAGTTTTAAGCTGTGCTCTAAAAGAGTCCAGAGTGGTGGCGGACTTGATATTCAGAGGGATCTTATTCCATAGCCTAGGTGCCATCACTGAGAAAACACGGTCTCCCTTTGTCACTAGGTTTGACCCTGGGACCTTCAGGGTCATCTGGTTGTCAGATCTAAGGCAACGACCAAGCCTGGAGCTGGTAGGTTGGTCCAGGAGATCTTTGATGTAAGCTGGGGCGAAACCATTGAGCGTTTTGAATACATACGTGATAATCTTAAATTTCACTCTGCGCTTCACTGGGAGCCAGTGAAGGGAGGAAAGGATGGGAGAAATGTGTTCCCTCATTTTTGGGCCTGTCACCAGCCTGTCAGCTGCATTTTGTACTGGCTGCATACTATGGATGGTCTTGTCGGTGACCCCAGCATAGAGTGCATTGCAATAGTCCAGTCTGGAGAAGATGAGCATCAACACGACCCTCCGTAGGTCACTGGGGGAGAGGAAAGACTTGATCTTGGCTATTGTGCGCAGTTGGAAAAAACAGGATTTTACCACAGATTTCACTTGCTTGTCAAACTTGAGGTCTGGGTCGAATATGACCCCAAGAATATGACACTAACATAGATAAACAATATAAAGTGTAATATATAAACCAATACTAACATCAACCAATATGAATATAATAGCAATATGATAACTGTTTTTCCCATGAAATTAAAACAAAGAAAAATAAACCTAAATATTAAATATTTAGGTTTTCATACTGAATTTGTTAGTACATTATGTGACAGAAGGCAATGTTTGCTGAGGGAACCATAATTATTTAATAAACACAGTATATATTTTTAGAGTGTCCATTTGTTATATATTTCAAGGTCATATAAACGCACTTTTGCATGGTAAGCATATGATGTGTCGTCACATCAGCTGGCGTTATCACGCTTACGTAAGCGCTGATCGGAGGAACGAGAGCGTTTATGTAAGCGCTTAGGATAACGCTCAACCTAAAGCTGCACTCAGTAACACATCATCCTTGGCGACGAGCAGCTTCCGCCGTAAGCTCAGAGAGATTTAAAACCTATTACACTACAAGGCAAAGGAGACTCATGTAGAGACGACACATCTGTCTGCTTCCTGCTAGTGTGCTATGTTGCTAACTGTCAACTATATTGTGTGGCCCTCTATTTAACTTCATACTTTGGTGTAATTGTGGACCACGTCCAAACTTTTTCCACTCGAATCACGTACAACAGTTTTTAAGAAAGTAGAAGCCTCTTTGACATATTTTATACTTTTAAACCTTTGGAATCCGGGGTGGTTTTTATTAGGGTTGCACGATACGGATTATATAAATCAGGGTTTCCCATTCATGTAAATGATTGTGGCGCGACGCCACAGCAAAATAAAAACCGCCACACGTTAAAAACGAGGGTTCTATATTAATAATATATTGTACATACAAATACACATATACTCACATAAACACCGTTATTCATACATACATAATAGGTACCTAGGCTCCCATATACATACCGTATTTTTCGGACTATAAGTCGCTCCGGAGGATAAGTTGCACCGGGCGAAAATGCATAGTAAAGAAGGAAAAAAACATATATAAGTCGCACTGGAGTATAAGTCACATTTTTGGGGGAAATTTATTTGATAAAACCCAACACCAAGAATAGACATTTGAAAGGCAATTTAAAATAAATAACGAATAGTGAACAACAGGCTGAATAAGTGTACGTTATATGAAGCATAAATAACCAACTAAGAACGTGCCTGGTATGTTAATGTAACATATTATGGTAAGAGTCATTCAAATAACTATAACATATAGAACATGCTATACGTTTACCAAACAATCTGTCAATCTTAGTCGCTAAATCCGATGAAATCTTATACGTCTGGTCTCTTACGTGAATGAGCTAAATAATATTATTTGATATTTTACAGTAACGTGTTAATAATTTCACACAAGTTGCTCCTGAGTATAAGTCGCACCCCAGGCCAAACTATGAAAAAAACTGCGATTTATAGTCCGAAAAAATACGGTACACAAATACAGTACATACCTACATACTCAAAGTTTGTACATCCACACGCACATTCACTGTACAAACATACATATACACATACATGTACATATACATTCACTGTACAAACATACATATACACATACATGTACATATACATTCACTGTACAAACATACATATATACATACTGTACATATACACTCACTGTACAAACATACATATACACATACTGTACATATACATACATACACTCATGCATATAATCACGTTTCATCAAACATAAATTACCCAGTTTACCCTAGGGTAACAACGTTAACACATGGCACACTGACAAAGCTGAACCTATTGTTACTATAACAATCTACAAGGTTAATATAACTGGCTTCTCTTTCTCCCCCTCCATTTTTCTGCTTTCATTTGTATCTCTAGTTATCATTATGTATATGTATTGTTGCAATTGAACAACTGTATTGTTGATAATAGAGGTAAAATATTGGTATTATTCATTATCAATAGTGCTATTTCTATTGGTATTTGTATTGCTCCATTTGTAGTGTAATAATGCTCATTGTCATTTCTGTTTTATTATTTATTTCAATAACTGCTTCTTTGCTATCACTTTTACAATCATATTTGTACATATCGTATTTGCTGATGTTGCTCTGTTGTTGTTGTTGTTGCTGTCGTTGTTATTGTTGTGTTTGCTGTTGTTGTTTTTGTTTCTCTGTCCCTCTCTGTCCCTCTTGTCCTCACAATTTCCCCCTCCGTCTTCCTTTTTTTTCTCTTTCTATCCCGTCCTGCTCTGGCCCGGCTGCACCAAATGATAATATAAATACATTTAATAAAGTCAAATACAAATAAGGCAACAAGAGAAGTATTCCACACTTCTCTTTTGTAAAGTAAATTTGTACAGCCGATATGGGCATCTGCATCAACAATATGGTTTGCCTGAGAAGCTGGACAGGACAAAAAAAAAACAAAAAAAAACAAACAAACGACGGTTCTAAACGTGAAAACAAATTCAAGTAACACATTTTATGAATGGAGATGTATACAGTACAAGCCAAAAGTTTGGACACACCTTCTCATTCAATGCGTTTTCTTTATTTTCATGACTATTTACATTGTAGATTGTCACTGAAGGCATCAAGACTATGAATGAACACGTGGAGTTTTAAGTACTTAACAAAAAATGGTGAAATATCGGAAAACATGTTTTATATTCTACTTTTTTCAAAATAGCCACCCTTTGCTCTGATTACTGCTCTGCACACTCTTGGCATTCTCTCGATGAGCTTCAAGAGGTAGTCACCTGAAATGGTTTTCACTTCACAGGTGTCATAGTTTGGATGCCTTCAGTCACAATCTACAATCTAAATATCCATCCATCCATCCAATTTCTAGCGATTATCCCTTTCGGGGTAACGGGGGGTCGCTGGAGCCTATCTCAGCTGCATTCGGCGGAAGGCGGGTACACCCTGGACAAGTCGCCACCTCATCACAGGGCCAACACGGATAGACAGACAACATTCACACTCACATTCACACACTAGGGCCAATTTAGTGATGCCAATCAACCTATCCCCAGGTGCATGTTTTTGGAGGTGGGAGGATAGTCATGAAAATTAAAAAAACGCATTGAAATGAGAAGGTGTCCAAACTGCTGGCCTGTACTGTATATACAGGTAAAAGCCAGTAAATTAGAATATTTTGAAAAACTTGATTTATTTCAGTAATTGCATTCAAAAGGTGTAACTTGTACATTATATTTATTCATTGCACACAGACTGATGCATTCAAATGTTTATTTCATTTAATTTTGATGATTTGAAGTGGCAACAAATGAAAATCCAAAATTCCGTGTGTCACAAAATTAGAATATTACTTAAGGCTAATACAAAAAAGGGATTTTTAGAAATGTTGGCCAACTGAAAAGTATGAAAATGAAAAATATGAGCATGTACAATACTCAATACTTGGTTGGAGCTCCTTTTGCCTCAATTACTGCGTGAATGCGGCGTGGCATGGAGTCGATGAGTTTCTGGCACTGCTCAGGTGTTATGAGAGCCCAGGTTGCTCTGATAGTGGCCTTCAACTCTTCTGCGTTTTTGGGTCTGGCATTCTGCATCTTCCTTTTCACAATACCCCACAGATTTTCTATGGGGCTAAGGTCAGGGGAGTTGGCGGGCCAATTTAGAACAGAAATACCATGGTCCGTAAACCAGGCACGGGTAGATTTTGCGCTGTGTGCAGGCGCCAAGTCCTGTTGGAACTTGAAATCTCCATCTCCATAGAGCAGGTCAGCAGCAGGAAGCATGAAGTGCTCTAAAACTTGCTGGTAGACTGCTGCGTTGACCCTGGATCTCAGGAAACAGAGTGGACCAACACCAGCAGATGACATGGCACCCCAAACCATCACTGATGGTGGAAACTTTACACTAGACTTCAGGCAACGTGGATCCTGTGCCTCTCCTGTCTTCCTCCAGACTCTGGGACCTCGATTTCCACGTTGCCTGAAGTCTAGTGTAAAGTTTCCACCATCAGTGATGGTTTGGGGTGCCATGTCATCTGCTGGTGTCGGTCCACTCTGTTTCCTGAGATCCAGGGTCAACGCAGCCGTCTACCAGCAAGTTTTAGAGCACTTCATGCTTCCTGCTGCTGACCTGCTCTATGGAGATGGAGATTTCAAGTTCCAACAGGACTTGGCGCCTGCACACAGCGCAAAATCTACCCGTGCCTGGTTTACGGACCCTGGTATTTCTGTTCTAAATTGGCCCGCCAACTCCCATGACCTTATCTCCATAGAAAATCTGTGGGGTATTGTGAAAAGGAAGATGCAGAATGCCAGACCCAAAAACGCAGAAGAGTTGAAGGCCACTATCAGAGCAACCTGGGCTCTCATAACACCTGAGCAGTGCCAGAAACTCATCGACTCCATGCCACGCCGCATTAACGCAGTAATTGAGGCAAAAGGAGCTCCAACCAAGTATTGAGTATTGTACATGCTCATATTTTTCATTTTCATACTTTTCAGTTGGCCAACATTTCTAAAAATCCCTTTTTTGTATTAGCCTTAAGTAATATTCTAATTTTGTGACACACGGAATTTTGGATTTTCATTTGTTGCCACTTCAAATCATCAAAATTAAATGAAATAAACATTTGAATGCATCAGTCTGTGTGCAATTAATAAATATAATGTACAAGTTACACCTTTTGAATGCAATTACTGAAATAAATCAAGTTTTTAAAAATATTCTAATTTACTGGCTTTTACCTGTGTATATATATATATATATGGCTACTAGACGAGACCCCACAAATGTGATGCTCCAGAAACTCAATCTGCTCAAAGGAAGGTCAGTTTTGTAGCTTCTGTAACGAGCTAAACTGTTTTCAGATGTGTGAACATGATTGCACAAGGGTTTTCTAATCATCAATTAGCCTTCTGAGTCAATGAGCAAACACATTGTACCATTAGAACTAGGGCTGCAACAACTAATCGATTAAATCGATTAAAATCGATTATAAAAATAGTTGCCGATTAATTTAGTCATCGATTCGTTGGATCTATGCTATGCGCATGCGCAGAGGCTTTTTTTTTTTTTTAAATAAATCTTTATTTATAAACTGCAACATTTACAAACAGCTGAGAAACAATAATCAAGATAAGTATGGTGCCAGTATGCTGTTTTTTTTCAATAAAATACTGGAAAGGATAGAAATGTAGTTTGTCTATTTTATCCGATTATTAATCGATTAATCGAAGTAATAATCGACAGATTAATCGATTATCAAATTAATCGTTAGTTGCAGCCCTAATTAGAACACTGGAGTGATAGTTGCTGGAAATGGGCCTCTATACACCTATGTAGGTATTGCACCAAAAACCAGACATTTGCAGCTAGAATAGTCATTTACCACATTAGCAATGTATAGAGTGTATTTCTTTAAAGTTAAGACTAGTTTAAGGTTATCTTCATTGAAAAGTACAGTGCTTTTCCTTCAAAAATAAGGACATTTCAGTGTGACCCCAAACTTTTGAACGGTAGTGTGTGTATACACATACTATTATTTACGCACTATTCAGTAGTGATGCACCGAAAACTTTCATCAACCGTAAGCAAGACGAACGCGATTGCCTGGATTACGGGTGATTGTTTGGACAAGGTATACGGCAGTGGCTATTTTTGACTCCGAGGGAAGTTCAGCTTCATCTAAAATATAAAAAAGTGGTGAAATATGTACTTTTGTGTTTACATGTCATTGACTAAATATGCGCTACGATGCGTTCAACTTGTGTTCAGAATCAACTACTTTGGTGACAGCTGACGGGACTTTCTTGTAACTGATTGTGTTAGCGTCACAGTGCCTTAAACAGTGTTGACGCCGAGCGTCCATTGACTTTAATGGAGGAGTCGAGAGTGCAATAAACAGTGCTGAAGCTGAGCGTCCATTGACTTCAGTGGGGGAGCATAGAGTGGATTGATCCACTGCAGCCAAACTAAAATAATCATTGGATACATGCTCGGCTTTGTCCCGCCCTCGGATGCCAAACCTCTCTGGGAGTGGATGAGAAATGGACGCCGGGATACCCGCATGATGATTGGATGATCTGTCCAAGGCTGGATTTCCTTTTTGATTTACAGCAAAATGAATGAATCAGCGACCTTGAAATACAAATCGCTGCCAGAGAATGTTTTAACTTTCATTCCGTTGTCTGTGTTGATATGGAGAATTTTTTTTAAATGTAATTGACGTTTTCAAAAAATTTAATTCAAAATCTAAAATCCTGCCTCCTTACAGTGCATATTTACAGCACTTAACTTTTTCTACAATTTGTTATGTTACAGCCATATTCCAAAATGAAATACATTCACTTTTGTCCTCAAAATTCTACACACAATACCCCATTATGACAACGTAAACTTTTTTTTTTTTTTAAAGAAATGTTTGCAATTTACAAGTACAAAACTAAGAAATTACATGAACATAATAATTCACAGCCTTTGCTCAATACTTTGTAGATGCACCTTTGGCAGCAATTACAGCCTCAAATCGTTTTGAGTATGATGCCACAAGCTCGGCACACCTATTTTTGGGTAGTTTGGCCCATTCCTCTTTACAGCACCTCTCAACCTCCATCGGGTTGGATGGGAAGCATTGATTTTCATCCAGGATGTCTCTGTACATTGCTGCATTCATCTTTCCCTCTATCCAGTCCTGGTGGTTCCAAACGTCATCAATTTACGGATGATGGTCACTCTGCTCATTGGGACTTTTTAGGGCAGCAGATATTTTTCTGTACCCATCCCCCGATTCTGTCTTGGAGGTCTACTTACAATTTCTTTGACTTCATTCTTGGTTTTGTGCTTCGCCATACATTGTCAAGTGTGTGGCTTTTCAAATCATGCCCAACCAACTGACTTTACCAGAGGTGGACTCCAATTAAGCTGTAGGAACATCTCAAGGATGATCAGTTGAAACACGATGCACCTGAGCTCACTTTTGAGCTTCATGGCAAAGGCTTTGAACGCTTGTGTATGCGAATATGGGGTATTGTGTGTAGAATTTTGAGGGGAAAAAGGAATTGGTTCGATTTTAAAATAAGGCTGTAACATAACATGTGGAAAAACTGAAGCACTGTGAATACTATCTGCATGCACTGTGTATTATTGATCTGTGACTGGAGGCTATACTCCTACTTGAAAGACCAGCATAATAACAATTTTAAAAATAGAGCAAAATTATATAATTTACGACAAAATGTGTAAATACCAATTACTAATAACACATACTTGTTTTTAAATGTATGTACATTTTTTTAGCCTTTTTTAAAGAAAGTATATGCATAATCGATTATGCAAATTATATGATGACGTCACATTGACCACGCCCCCACCGCCCCAAGTATATTGTCAAGCTGGGGCAAAGTCTGTTTTAGTCACATTGTTACATCGCGATAATTTGATAATTGTTGACACATTCTGTGTCCCGAAAATTAGCGGCTAATATCCCTCCACACTGCAGCTTATAAATCACTAATCCTTGCCGCCAAGTATCGTTGTCACTGAAGGACTGGAGGATTAACCAAACACGCTACGCCGGGCTGACAATTCATATTTGTTGGATGATATGAGTTGTCCATGTCCAAAAGAAGAAAAGCAGCCCTCGACATTGACGGATCCATCACTAAGATTTATTTTTCATACGCAGTGTTGGCTCTTCTCCAAACTAAATCATGTTAGTTTGGACTCGTCTGCCCAAGAAACGACTTTCAGAAGGACTTTGCTTTGTTGAATTGGACACATTTGCTCTTTTTTGATTTGACAGCTGAAGCTTCCTCCTAGCAAGTCTCCCTTGTATTGTAGGGCCAGGCGACATTGCAAAAGTCCGAGTCCATGGTTCTCGACCGGGAAAGGGTGGAGTGCCATCTCCAGGTTGGGGAGGAGATCTTGCCCCAAGTGGAGGAGTTTAAGTACCTCGGAGTCTTGTTCACGAGTGAGGGAAGAGTGGATCGTGAGATCGACAGGCGGATCGGTGCGGCGTCTTCAGTAATGCGGACGCTGTATCGATCCGTTGTGGTGAAGAAGGAGCTGAGCCGGAAGGCAAAGCTCTCAATTTACCGGTCGATCTATGTTCCCATCCTCACCTATGGTCATGAGCTTTGGGTTATGACCGAAAAGACAAGATCAGGGGTACAAGCGACCGAAATGAGTTTCCTCCGCCGTGTGGCGGGGCTCTCCCTTAGAGATAGGGGGAGAAGCTCTGTCATCCGGGAGGAGCTCAAAGTAAAGCCGCTGC
Organism: Entelurus aequoreus; assembly: GCF_033978785.1. Lineage (NCBI taxonomy): Eukaryota > Metazoa > Chordata > Actinopteri > Syngnathiformes > Syngnathidae > Entelurus > Entelurus aequoreus. The sequence continues at coordinate 25,004,949 of NC_084736.1, read as the reverse complement.
TCCTCCACATCAAGAGGAGCCAGATGACGTGGTTCGGGGATCTGCCCAGGATGCCACCCGAACCCCTCCCTAGAGAGGTGTTTAGGGCACGTCCAACCGGCAGGAGGCCACGGGGAAGACCCAGGACACGTTGGGAAGACTATGTCTCCCGGCTGGCCTGGGAACGCCTCTGGATCCCCCGGGAGGAGCTGGACGAAGTGACTGGGGAGAGGGAAGTCTGGGCTTCTCTGCTTAGGCTGCTGACCCCGCAACCCGACCTCGGATGAGCGGAGAAAAATGGATGGATGGATGGATGGATGATCACAATTCATTTGATTTCGAGTAATATGACAATTTTTAATATTGTTTTTTAACTTGCCAGTTTTAATACATTTGTACTCAAAAACAAAGATTAGTTTCCCATATTTAACAAACTGAGTAAATAAAGTAAATTAAATAATAAAAAAAGGATTGTTGTGACCTAAATTATGGCAATTATCAATATTGTTATCACGGTATTGTTGAAGGTGCTCTAAAAATACTTATACACACACTGACATTTACTTATTTTAATTATTTATTTGCGTTATTTTTTTCTATTTTTCCATTTTTTTTTTCCATTGTTATTCTTTTTATTCTTTTTTTGTTTAAAAACTGCAGTTAAACAGAAACATCTCTACTACTCAAAGGGTTCACATTCTCTATCCGATCTTAAAAAATGTTGGTTTTATTTGACTTAAATAAAAAACCAGACACACAATATACTTTCCTTGGCATTAAATATTGTTCTGGCTTCTCAAGAGCCATCTTATACTTATTTCAGTGTTTAAATATGTTTATCTTCTGTTTTAATTTGTAAAAGTTGTTTTTTAATAATGAACTTGGAGGACAACTAGGTGTTGTGCGCTTCACTTCCTGTTTGTGACGTCACTTCCTGTTGACACCTCCGTGTCTTATTCCTCAGAGTATAGATATTCATATTTATCACTATGTTCTAAGAAAACATAACCTGTATGTTCAATGTACACAATTAAATATCTTAAATGTTCAGACAGTAATGTGTTTATATATAAGTTTAGATTGTGGTATATCGTTTCTTAATAGGGAAAGACGTGAACGTCTCTTGTAGTCATGTTAGCATTTAAGCTAGCTAGCAAGCTACACCGTTTATAGTCACATCCATAGTTATTATTTCAACTTTATAATATTAGAAGCTGTCAAGATATTATTAACTTACCAATGAAGACGTTTAAGGTGTGGCTTCGCAAAGGCTAACTGGCTAGCATTAGCATTAGCATCACAGTGTTTTTCGCACAGCTTTTGGATGACAAGTAGCCATCAAATTTGCCCCCCCAAAAAAACTGACTAGGGTGGGGCAATACAGAGAGAGTTTTTAATATTACGTTGATGACACATTGTAGCTGTGTTGCGTAAATTTGACAGCGACAGACAAACTTACGAGTCCTCTCTAGCTGGCTAGCGGCTAAAGTCCCGCTACAGCGTGAAGCTACTTCTAAATCATTATTCCTCACTTCCATGGCGGCAAAAAAAATAAATGAATTAAACAAACAATAAACAATGTTTCCTACAAGTAGCTTTATCACCGTAGCACAAGAAATAGCTAAAAACATGTTGCACTTGCTAACCGCAAAGCGAGAGTTTTTTAATGTACACAGAGGTGGGCGGATCAATACAAATATCGGCAGTAACGATGTATCTGTATTTTTTATTTATCAAACAATCTTTTGTCGTTTTGGTTTTGTTTACAGACTGAGGAAAGAAGTCCCCGGACACTTCAGGACTTTAAGGGCAAAAAACAAAAGTGTTTGTGACGTGCACGGTTTCCAAGGACACAATTTCCCCAGACAAAGGTTCCTTTTCCACACAGTGACATCATTTTAAGTTCTATGACTTCCTGTGGTAAATAATATATGGTGCATCAAAACTGGTGATCATCAAAAAAGAAAGAGCAGTTTTTTTTTAATCTATTTATTTTTTGTTTAATATTTTTTTCTATTCCTTTTGACTTTTTTATATTTTTCTTAAGAAACTGCAGTTGTTTTTTTCCCTTTTTTACCCATTTTATTTTATCTTTTTTTTTAGAATGTATTTTTTTGTCAAGAAACTGCAGTATTTTTTTGTTATTTTACTTTATTTATTTCATTGATGTATATATTTTTTTTTGTTAAGAAACTGCAGGGTTTTTTTCTCATTATTTTTCGAAGTTTTTAATTTTTTTTATTTTCATTAATTAATGTTTACATTTTTTTTTTTTAATTACCTTATTTTTGGTCTCTTTTTCTTTTATTTTTTTTAAATTTATTTTTTATTGTATTTTAATTTTTTTTTTTTTTTATAAGAACCCGCAGTTAAACAGAAACATCTCTACTGCTCAAAAGGCTCACAAACTCTATCGGACCTTAAAAACTGTGGTTTCCAGGACAACCTCAGGTGTGTGAAAGTACAGTATTTATTTTTATTTCTTATTTTTAAAGTGTGTCAGCACATTAAGCCCAAAATCCTCTAAAAAAACTTAAACCAGAGTCAGTAAAATGTGGATTTTTTAAAGTGTACAAAAAGGTTGGTAAAATGTGTATTACGTTAATTGTAAAAAACTTGTATCAAACAACAAAGTTAAATAGTTATTATGATAGGAAAAATATGTAGAAACCACGTGAGGCCTCAGGAAAGTAAGATTTACTACTAATTTAATCATGCGTAACATTACAAAAACGTGTTTTTGTCCACTTTAAAAAAGCTGACTCGTCATTAAAGTCTCAGGCTTGCGTGTGAGTTTCAAAGATGGCCACTTGATGGCGGTGTTGGTCTCTTCCTCTGCAACCAAACGGCTGCACGTTGTGATCGATTGATGACAGGCAGTGACAGAAAAGTGTTGTCAAGTGTCAATGCCAGTTTACTTTCGCTTTCAAAGCACCAAAAGCGATGACAAATGAGACAACCGCAAAATCATGGGAAACATTCAATTTTCACCATTTTAAAAAAACATGCAGGCAGATTAAAGTCGGCTTCCATGCTTTGAGCTAATGAGGGTACGTCATCATGCTTTGTTAACGCGTATGCTCCTGAGAGATAAAGATGCTAACAGTAATCAAATGTAGGACCAGTATATGCTAAGCTATGCTAACAAAACATGTAAAAAATGTGTATGTGATGACGGGGTTTATACATTGCAACATACTTGCCAACCTTGAGACCTCCGAATTTGGGAGATGGGGGGGGGGGGGGGGGGGCTGGGTTTGGTGGTAGCGGGGGGTGTATACTGTAGCGTCCCGGAAGAGTTAGTGCTGCAAGGGGTTCTGGGTAGAGATGTCCGATAATGGCTGTTTTGCCGATATCCGATATTCCGATTTTGTCCAACTCTTAATTACCGATACCGATATCAACCGATACCGATATATACAGTCGTGGAATTAACACATTATTATGCCTAAATTTGTTGTGATGCCCCGCTGAATGCATTAAACAATGTAACAAGGTTTTCCAAAATAAATCAACTCAAGTTATGGAAAAAAATGCTAACATGGCACTGCCAAATTTACTATTGAAGTCACAAAATGCATTATTTTTTTAACATGCCTCAAAACCGCAGCTTGGAATTTGGGACATGCTCTCCCTGAGAGAGCATGAGGAGGTTGTGGTGGGCGGGGTTGAGGTGGGGGGTAGGGGGTAGCGGGGGTGTATATTGTAGCGTCCCGGAAGAGTTAATGCTGCAAGGGGTACTGGGTATTTGTTCAGTTGTGTTTATGTTGTGTTACGGTGCTTTCTGTGTGGAGTTTGCATGTTCTCCCTGTGACTGCGTGGGTTCCCTCCGGGTACTCCGGCTTCCTCCCACCTCCAAAGACATGCACCTGGGGATAGGTTGATTGGCAACACTAAATTGGCCCTAGTGTGTGAATGTGAGTGTGAATGTTGTCTGTCTATCTGTGTTGGCCCTGCGATGAGGTGGCAACTTGTCCAGGGTGTACCCCGCCTTCCGCCCGATTGTAGCTGAGATAGGCTCCAGCGCCCCCCGCTACCCCGAAGGAAATAAGCGGTAGAAAATGGATGGATGGACGGTGCGGATGTTCTCCCGAAATGTGTTTGTTTTTCTTGTTTAGTGGGGGTTCACGTGTGGTGCATATTTGTAACAGTGTTAAAGTTGTTTATACGGTCACCCTCAGTGTGACCTGTATGGCTGTTGAGCAAGTATGCATTGCATTCACTTGTGTGTGTGTGTGTGTATAAGCCGCATATATTATGTGACTGGGCCGGCACGCTGTTTGTATGGAGGAAAAGCGGATGTGACGACAGGTTGTAGACAACGCTAGAGGCAGTGCCTTTAAGGCACGCCCCCAATATTGTTATTCGGGTGGAAACTGGGAGAAATTCGGGAGAATGGTTGCCCCGGGAGATTTTCGGGAGGGGCACTGAAATTCGGGAGTCTCCCGGGAAAATCGGGAGGGTTGGCAAGTATGCATTGCAACATTGTTTCATTAAGTCCCGCCCACTGAGTTAAAGTTCAGCCAATAGGATTATTTGTGTCCAGTTTTCCAGTAAAAATTTCATTTTTTTTAGCCCTGTGCTAAAGCTAAGACACTTCATGAAGTTAACATGAGTTAGCAGAAGTTAGCTTCTTGCTAACTAGACCTCAAAAATATTTTTTTAATGTTTCTTTAAGTTTCTTCTCATCATTCCTTCACTCCACTTTCTACTGATGACACTAGTCTTATGCTAGCATGCGTAGGTTAAAAGTTAAAGTTCCACTGATAGTCACACACACACTAGGTGTGGTGAAATTACTCTCTGCATTTGACCCATCCCTATGTTCACCCCCTGGGAGGTGAGGGGAGCAGTGAGCAGCAGCGGTGGCCGCGCTCGGGAATCATTTTGGTGATTCAACCCCCAATTCCAACCCTTGATGCTGAGTGCCAAGCAGGGAGGTTATGGGTCACATTTTTACAGTCTTTGGTATGACTCGAACGGGGTTTCAACTCACGACCTACCAATCTCAGGGCGGACACTAGTTAGCTTGTTGTAGAATGAAGCATTGCAATGTTAAATGCCAATGTCAAAAGTTGTGGTGTAATAACAGTGCTTAGACTCAGATAATTGCTAGTTCGGTGTAGGGGTGTCCTGATTCCATATTATATCTGTCCGATATCAGCCAAAAAGTATTAGATTATTTTGGCTTGCATCTAAAATGTCTGATACAAGTAGTCCTACAGCGTGTTCACTTTTGTGTGATATCATGTGCGATAAAAGCAGTCCTACAGCGTGTTTCCTTGTATGTGATATCATGTGTGATACAAGCAGTCCTACAGAGTGTTTGCTCGTGTCTGATATATTGTGCGATACAAGCATTCCTGCGGCATTTTTATGTGTATGATATCATGTGCGATACAAGCAGTCCTGCAGCGTATTTACTTGTGTGGGATATCATATACGATACAAGCAGTTCTGCAGCGTGTTTACTTGTGTGCGATACAATCAGTCCTGCAGCATATTTACTTGTTTGTGATAGCATGTGCAATCTAAGCAGTGCTGCAGCGTTTTTACTTGTTTGTGATATCATGTGCGATACAAGCAGTCCTGCAGCGTGTTTACTTGTGTGCGATACAAGCAGTCTTGCAGCGTGTTTACTTCTGTGTGACATCATGTGCGATACAAGCAGTCCTGCAGCATGTTTACGCCTGTGTGATATCATGTGCCATACAAGCAGTCCTGCAGTGTGTTTACTTGTGTGCAAAATCATGTGCGATACAAGCAGTCCTGCACCGTGTTTACTTGTGTGTGATAGCATGTGCAATACAAGCAGTCTATGCAACATGTTTACTTGTGTGTGATATCATGTGCGTTAAAAGCAGTCCTACGGCGTGTTTGTGGGTGATATCATGTGCGATACAAGCAGTCCTGCAGCGTGATTACTTTTGTGTGATATCATGTGCGATAAAAGCAGTCCTACAGCGTGTTTCCTTGTATGTGATATCATGTGTAATACAAGCAGTCCTACAGAGTGTTTGCTCGTGTCTGATATATTGTGCGATACAAGCATTCCTGAGGCATTTTTATATGTGTATGATATCTTGTGTGATACAAGCAGTCCTGCAGTGTATTTACTTGTGTGGGATATCATATGCGATACAAGCAGCTCTGCAGCGTGTTTACTTGTGTGCGATACAAGCAGTCCTGCAGCGTTTTTACGTGTTTGTGATAGCATGTGCAATACAAGTAGTCCTGCTGCGTGATTACTCCTGTCTAATAACATGTGCGATACAAGCAATCCTGCAGCGTGTTTACTTGTGTGCGATATTATGTGCAATACCAGCAGTCTTGCAGCGTGTTTACTTCTGTGTGACATCATGTGCCATACAAGCAGTCCTGCAGCGTTTTTACGTCTGTGTGATATCATGTGCGATACAAGCAGTCCTCCAGTGTGTTTACATGTGTGCGATATCATGTGCGATACAAGCTGTCCAGCTGCGTGTTTACTCGTGTGTGACATCATATGCAATACAAGCAGTCCATGGAACATGCTTACTTGTGTGTGATATCATGTGCGTTACAAACAGTCCTGCGGCGTGTTTATTTGTGTGTGTGATATCATGTGCGTTACAAGCAGTCCTACGGCGTGTTTCTGGGTGATATCATGTGCGATACAAGCAGTCCTGCAGCGTTTTTACTTGTGTGCGATATCATGTGCGATACAAGCAGTCCTGTGGCGTGTTTATTCATGTGTGATATAATGTGCGATACAAGCAGTCCTGCGGCGCGTTTATTTGTGTGTGATATCATGTGCGATACAAGCAGTTCT
>NC_084736.1:24783159-24993159 GCF_033978785.1 Entelurus aequoreus | reverse complement strand
AAAAGATTCACCAACACAGATGTCCAGAATACTGTGGAATTTTTCGATGAGAACAGAGCTGTTTGTATTGGGACACAATGGTGTGCCAATACTTCCGTTCACTCCGTGACGTCACGCACATACGTCATCATACATAGACGTTTCCAACTGGAAGTTTCGTGGGAAATTTAAAATTGCACTTTATAAGTTAACCCGGCCGTATTGGCATGTGTTGCAATGTTAAGATTTCATCATTGATATATAAACTATCAGACTGCGTGGTCGGTATTAGTGGGTTTCAGTAGGCCTTTAAATAAAACCACCTGCCTTGTTTTTAATGAATACTTACAGTCGTGGTCAAAAGTTTACGTACCTGTACACTTGTAAAGAACATAATGTCATGGCTGTCTTGAGTTTCCAATCATTTCTACAACTCTTATTCTTTTTGTGATTAAATGATTGGAGCACATACTTGTTGGTCACAAAAAACATTCATGAAGTTTGGTTCTTTTATGAATTTATTATGGGTCTACTGAAAATGTGACCAAATCTGATGGGTCAAAAGTATACATACAGCAATGTTAATAATTGGTTACATGTCTCTTGGCAAGTTTCACTGCAATAAGGCGCTTTTGGTAGCCATCCACAAGCTTCAGGTTGAAATTTTGACCACTTCTCTTGACAAAATTGTTTCTTCAGCATTGTCCACACGTATAAGTCAGGACTTTGGGAAGGCCATTCTAAAACCTTAATTCTACGCTGATTTAGCCATTTCTTTACCACTCTTGACGTGTGTTTGGGGTCATTGTCCTGTTGGAACACCTAACTGCACCCAAGACGCAACCAATTTTAGGTTGTCCTGAAGAATTTGGAGGTAATCCTCATTTTTCATTGTCCCATTTACTATCTACAAAGCACCAGTTCCATTGGCAGCAAAACAGACCCAGAGCATAATACTACCACCACCATGCTTGACGGTAGACATGGTGTTCCTGGGATTAAAGGCCTCACATTTTCTCCTCCAAACATGTTGCTGGGTATTGTGGCCAAACAGCTTTTACATTTTTGTTTCATCTGACATCCCATGGACAAAGATAAGACCTTCTGGAGGAAAGTTCTGTGGTCAGATGAAATTAAAATTAAGCTGTTTGACCACAATACCCAGCAATATGTTTGGAGGAGGGCAGCACGGTGGTACAGGGGTTAGTGCATGTGCCTCACAATACGAAGGTCCTGAGTAGTCCCGAGTTCAATCCCGGGCTCGGGATCTTTCTGTGTGGAGTTTGCATGTTCTCCCCGTGACTGCGTGGGTTCCCTCCGGGTACTCCGGCTTCCTCCCACCTCCAAAGACATGCACCTGGGGATGAGTTGATTGGCAACACTAAATTGGCCCTAGTGTGTGAATGTGAGTGTGAATGTTGTCTGTCTATCTGTGTTGGCCCTGTGATGAGGTGACGACTTGTCCAGGGTGTACCCCGCCTACCGCCCGAATGCAGCTGAGATAGGCTCCAGCACCCCCCGCGACCCTGAAGGGAATAAGCGGTAGAAAATGGATGGGATGGATGTTTGGCGGAGAAAAGGTGAGGCCTTTAATCCCAGGAACATCATGCATACCGTCAATCATGGTGGTAGTATTATGCTCTGGGCCTGTTTTGCCGCCAATGGAACTGGTGCTTTACAGAGAGTAAATGGGACAATGAAAAAGGAGGATTACCTCCAAATTCTTCAGGACAACCTAAAATCATCAGCTCGGAGGTTGGGTCTTGGGCGCAGTTGGGTGTTCCAACAGAACAATGACCCCAAATACACGTCAAAAATGGTAAAGGAATGGCTAAATCAGGCTAGAATTAAGGTTTTAGAATGGCCTTCCCAAAGTCCTGACTTAAACGTGTGGACAATGCTGAAGAAACAAGTCCATGTCAGAAAACCCAACAAATTTAGCTGAACTGCACCAATTTTGTCAAGAGGAGTGGTCAAAAATTCAACCAGAAGCTTGTGGATGGCTACCAAAAGCGCCTTATTGCAGTGAAACTTACCAAGGGACATGTAACCAAACATTAACATTGCTGTATGTATACTTTTGACCCAGCAGATTTGGTCACATTTTCAGTAGACCCATAATAAATTCATAAAAGAACCAAACTTCAGGAATAGTTTTTTGTGACAAAGAAGTATGTGCTCCAATCACTCTCACAAAAAAAAAAAAGAGTTGTAGAAATTATTGGAAACTCAAGACAGCCATGACATTATGTTCTTTACAAGTGTATGTAAACTTTTGACCACCACTGTAGGCATACTACGCTACTGTATTTTAATGTCTGTCGTTATGGTGGCACTCGGGGAGTCAATAAGCGTTTTCGGAGGTGGTTGAAAAGTTTTAGAAGCACTGGTCTAGAAGACAAGACTGCCAGCTTCTTCTTTGGAGACGTCCCAACTTGACATAAAACATAAGAGGTGCGGGCAGACTTAAGCAAATGTTGGAAGGCTAATCCTTGAATGGCAGCCAATCAGGAAGTAGACGACAACAGCACTTCCTCATTCCAAGAAGGTGACGTCACTCCCGGTAAAAGCTTCCAGGAACCGGCACAGACCTTTTATTCCCACCTGCAGGGTGTGTGTGTGCGCGCTTGTTTTGCTCACCTTCACTTTAATCCCGGCTAAGTGCGTCAAAACAACATGGCGCCTTATCACTTGTGACATCTGACATCCTGGCCGACCCCTGAGCAAGGATTTCACGCACACACACACATACACACACACACGCACACGCACGCCACTCCGCGTCAGCGTCCCTGCGCATGTAGGAAGTCCCAAAAAAAGGAAAGGATTTTTCAGTGCGAAAGCGTGAAAAAGAAGCGCGCCCCCTCAGACCATGGTGCTCTTCTTCTCCCGGAAGTCGGCGTGCGGGGGCTCGTGGTAGGTGGCGATCATGCCGGCCGCGTCCCAGCGCCCGACGGGGGCCGGGGAGCTCTGCATGACCACCAGCCGGATGGGCGACTGGGTGGGCGGGGGGTCCGGGGCGTACTCCTTGGTGGGGTCCTTGCCGCGGCAGTCGTACATGATGCAGGAGATGAGGAAGACCAGCAGCAGGATGACGTAGCTGGCGATCAGGATGCAGAGGTTGAGCGTGACCGGGTCGATCTCCTGATAGTTCTCCAGGAAGCCCATCCTCCTGTGGGCCCGCGCTACCGGCGCACGGTGCCGGCGTGTCCTCCCGCGTCCATGCCCTGGGTCCCGCTCTGCAAAGACTTTAATCGCCGCCGCTCCTCCAAACCTCCCGTTTCTGCGATCAATGGCGCACTTTGATAACTTAATCCTGGACTTTGTGGCGGATTGTCTCTTATATCATCTGCTCGCACTTCTACGCACATCCTCCATTTTCTATCTGTGTGTGTGTGTGTGTGTGTGTGTGTGTGTGTGTGTGTGTGTGTGTGTGTGTGTGTGTGTGTGTGTGTGTGTGTGTGTGTGTGTGTGTGTGTGTGTGTGTGAGTGTGTGTGTGGTGTAATCTTAATCTCGATTGTGAGCAGGGATTGGCAACAGCGGCCATCTGGCTCAATTCCGGGGCGGGGTGGGTTTGAGGAGCGTTAGCATGCTAGCACGCTTTAATTAAACCCGGATGACATCTTCACGCAAAATGTTTTTTTTATTTTTATTTGGAACGCTCTCAGATTAAAGTTTCTGAATTAGAATCTGCCTTCAACACGCTAAAGTGGCAACATGTGGCTGGAAAAAAAAAATCCTGACGTTAGCTCTGGTCACGCCGGGTCACGTCATGTTTTGCGCGGCCTCTCGCGCACCCGGGGGGCGTGTCTTGTGACAAGCAGGAAGTATTGTCCAGTCGTTTTTTTTTATTTTTTTTATTTTTTTTTAGAACGCTCTCAGATTAAAGTTTCTGGATTAGAATCTGCCTTCAACACGCTAAAGTGGCAACATTTGGCTGGAAAAAAAAAATCTTGACGTTAGCTCGGGTCATGTCATGTTTTGCGCGGCCTCTCGCGCACCCTGGGGGCGTGTCTTGTGACAAGCAGGAAGTATTGTCCAGTCGTTTTATTTATTTATTTATTTTTTTAGAACGCTCTCAGATTAAAGTTTCTGGATTAGAATCTGCCTTCAACACGCTAATGTGGCAACATTTGGCTGGAAAAAAATTCCTCTCGTTAGCTCGGGTCACGTGACGTTTTGCACGGCCTCTCGCGCACCACAGGGGGCGTGTCTTGTGACAAGCAGGAAGTAACATCCATGCGTAAACCATAAAATCCAGTGAGATTTATATTCATAAATGTACATTTATTGTCAGCATAATTTGATGTAAAAATAAATCAGTTCACAAAATTCGAACGCAAAAAAATGTAGTTACATAATTTCAATGTCTAACAAAAGCTTTTGTAATAAACACACAAATTAACCCCCACCCGGGGAGGGGTGTGTTTGAGGAGCGTTAGCATGCTAGCACGCTTTAATCAAACCCGGATGACGTCTTCACGCAAATGTATTTCCATCCATCCATCCACCTTCCTCCGCTTATCCGAGGTCGGGTCGCGGGGGCAGCAGCCTAAGCAGGGAAGCCCAGACTTTCCTCTCCCCAGCCACTTCGTCCAGCTCTTCCCGGGGGATCCCGAGGCATTCCCAGGCCAGCCGGGAGACATAGTCTTCCCAACGTGTCTTGGGTCTTCCCCGTGGCCTCCTACCGGTCGGACGTGCCCTAAACACCTCCCTAGGGAGGCGTTCGGGTGGCATCCTGACCAGATGCCCGAACCACCTCATCTGGCTCCTCTTGATGTGGAGGAGCAGCGGCTTTACTTTGAGCTCCTCAAGAACAAAGACCTTGTCGGACATAAGAGCTTTTTTTTTTTTTTGCCCCTGTTGTCCTTTTTTGAGTCGTCCTATAAAACGGTGGCTTCCTCCATGGCGTTGACCCACCTCAGGGCCGTGTGGTTGTCCTGGACTTTGAAGGACGGCAGAGCTTCTCACTCTATCTCTAAGGGAGAGCCCCGCCACCCGGCGGAGGAAGCTCATTTCGGCCGCTTGTACCCGTGATCTTGTCCTTTCGGTCATAATAATAATATGTGGGCTCTGTACCGAGGATGTCATTGTGGCTTGTACAGCCCTTTGAGACACTTGTGATTTAGGGCTATATAAATAAACATTGATTGATTGATTGATTGATAACCCAAAGCTCATGACCATAGGTGAGGATGGGAACGTAGATCGACCGGTAAATTGAGAGCTTTGCCTTCCGGCTCAGCTCCTTCTTCACCACAACGGATCGATACAGCGTCCGCATTACTGAAGACGCCGCACCGATCCGCCTGTCGATCTCACAATCCACTCTTCCCTCACTCGTGAACAAGACTCCGAGGTACTTGAACTCCTCCACTTGGGGCAGGGTCTCCTCCCCAACCCAGAGATGGCACTCCACCCTTTTCCGGGCGAGAACCATGGACTCGGACTTGGAGGTGCTGATTCTCATCCCAGTCGCTTCACACTCGGCTGCGAACCGATCCACTGAGAGCTGAAGATCCTGGCCAGATGAAGCCATCAGGACCACATCATCTGCAAAAAGCAGAGACCTAATCCTGCAGCCACCAAACCGGATCCCCTCAACGCCTTGACTGCGCCTAGAAATTCTGTCCATAAAAGTTATGAACCGGATCGGTGACAAAGGGCAGCCTTGGCGGAGTCCAACCCTCCCTGGAAACGTGTCCGACTTACTGCCGGCAATGCGGACCAAGCTCTGACACTGATCGTACAGGGAGCGGATCGCCACAATCAGTCCGATACCCCATACTCTCTGAGCACTCCCCACAGTACTTCTCGAGGCACACGGTCGAATGCCTTCTCCAAGTCCACAAAGCACATGTAGACTGGTTGGGCAAACTCCCATGCACCCTCAAGGACCCTGCCGAGAGTATAGAGCTGGTCCACAGTTCCACGACCAGGATGAAAACCACACTGTTCCTCCTGAATCCGAGGTTCAACTATCCGGCGTAGCCTCCTCTCCAGTACACCTGAATAGACCTTACCGGGAAGGCTGAGGAGTGTGATCCCACGATAGTTAGAACACCTCCTCCGGTTCCCCTTTTTAAAGAGAGGAACCAAGAGGTACCGCCCCCGATGTCTAAGCGATGCTGCAGAGTCTTGTCAACCAAGACAGCCCACAGCATCCAGAGCCCTAAGGAACTCCGGGCGGGTCTCATCCACCCCCGGGGCCTTGCCACTGAGGAGCTTTTTAACTACCTCAGCAACATCAGCCCCAGAAATAGGAAAGCCCACCACAGATTCCCCAGGCACTGCTACCTCATAGGAAGACGTGTTGGTGGGATTGAGGAGGTCTTCGAAGTATTCCCTCCACCGATCCACAACATCCGTAGTCGAGGTCAGAAGAACACCATCCTCACCATACACGGTGTTGACAGTGCACTGCTTCCCCTTCCTGAGGCGGCGGATGGTGGTCCAGAATCGCTTCGAAGCCGCCCGAAAGTCGTTTTCCATGGCTTCCCCGAACTCCTCCCATGTCCGAGTTTTTGCCTCCGCGACCGCTGAAGCCGCACACCAATTGGCCTGTCGGTACCTGTCCGCTGCCTCCGGAGTCCTATGAGCCAAAAGAACCCGATAGGACTCTTTCTTCAGCTTGACGGCATCCCTCACCGCCGGTGTCCACCAACGGGTTCGAGGATTACAACCACGACAGGCACCAACTACATTGTGGCCACAGCTCCAATCAGCCGCCTCGACAATAGAGGTGCGGAACATGGTCCACTCGAACTCAATGTCCAGCACCTCCCTCGTGACATGTTCAAAGTTCTGCCGGAGGTGGGAATTGAAACTCTCTCTGACAGGAGACTCTGCTAGACGTTCCCAGCAGACCCTCACAATGCGTTTGGGCCTGCCAGGTCTGTCCGGCATCCTCCCCCACCATTGCAGCCAACTCACCACCAGGTGGTGATTGGTTAGAAAGCTCTGCCCCTCTCTTCACCCGTGTGTCCAAAACATGAGGCCGCAAATCCGATGACACAACTACAAAGTCGATCATGAAACTGCGGCCTAGGATGTCCTGGTGCCAAGTGCACATATGGACATCTTTATGTTTGAACATGGTGTTTGTTATGGACAATCTGTGACGAGCACAAAAGTCCAATAACAAAACAACCACTCGGGTTCAGATCCGGGCGGATATTCTTCCCAATCACGCCTCTCCAGGTTTCACTGTTGTTGCCAACATGAGCGTTAAATGCCCCCAGTAGGACAAGGGAATCACCCGCGGGAACACTTTCCAGTACTCCCTCGAGTGTATCCAAAAAGGGTGGGTACTCTGAACTGCTGCTTGGTGCGTAAGCACAAACAACAGTCAGGATCCGTCCCCCCACCCAAAGGCGGAGGGAAGCTACCCTCTTGTCCACTGGGTTGAACTCCAACGTGCAGGCTTTGAGCCGGGGGGTAACAACAATTGCTACCCCAGCCCGTCGCCTCTCACTGCGTGCAACGCCAGTGTGGAAGAGAGTCGTGCCCCTCTCGAGAGAACTGGTTCCAGAGCCCTTGCTGTGCATCAAAATGAGTCCGTCTATATCCAGCCGAAGATCGGATTGCCAAGTGCCCTGCCTTCGGCTCCCGCCCAGCTCACAACGCACCCAACCTCTATGGCCCCTCCCATGAGTGGTGAGCCCATTGGAGGGGGGACCCACGTTGCCTCTTCGGGCTGTGCCCGGCCGGGCCCCATGGGGACAGGCCCGGCCACCAGGCGCTCGCTATCGTGCCCCAACTCCGGGCCTGTCTCCAGAGGGAGGCCCCGGTGACCCGCGTCGGGGCGAGGGAAATCGGAGTCTTTGTTCTTGCATTCCCATAGAAGTCTTCGAGCTGCTCTTTGTCTGATCCCTCACCTAGGACCTGTTTGTCTTGGGAGACCCTACCAGGGGGCATGGAAGCCCCCGGACAACATAGCTCATAGATCATTGGGACATGCAAACTCCTCTACCACGATAAGGTGGCAGCTCAAAGAGGAGACAAAAGGTTTTTTGTTTTTTTTGGAACGCTCTCAGATTAAAATTTTTGGATTAGAATCTGCCTTCAACACGCTAATGTGGCAACATTTGGCTGGGATTTTTTTTTTTATCCTGACGTTAGCTCGGGTCACGCTGGGTCACGTGACATTTTGCGCGGCCTCTAGCGCACCCAGGGGGCGTGTCTTGTGACAAGCAGGAAGTAACGTTCAGTCGTAAACCACAAAGACCCAGTGAGTTTTATATTCATAAATGTAAGTTTATTTTCAGCATAATTAAAAAGTGCATAAGTGTGTTACACTTGCATACTTACACTTAGTCTTTAAGTGCATAAGTGTGTTACACTTGTTAAACTTAAAGTACCAATGATTGTCACACACACACTAGGTATGGCGAAATTATTCTCTGCATTTGACCCATCACCCTTGATCACCCCCTGGGAGGTGAGGGGAGCAGTGAGCAGCAGCGGTGGCCGTGCCCGGTAATAATTTTTGGTGATTTAACCACCAATTCCAACCCTTGATGCTGAGTGTAAAGCAGGGAGTTAATGGGTCCCATTTTTATAGTTTTTGGTATGACTCGGCCGGGGTTTGAACTTGTTGTGTATTGAGCTGTATGTTTTGTCTGCATGGTTACACCCAGTGACCACCAGGGGGAGTGCCAGGTGGGTTCATATATGTTGGGTTGAACTTCCGTTCGGTGTGTGGCAATAAAGCTGTCTAACGTCTACACCAGCTCCCGACTCGGCTCTCGTGATTACATAGATAAGGTGAAATATGAGTATGACTGTTAGTGTTACATACTAACAGTCAGTATACAACAATTGGCGACGAGCACGGATGCACCTGCCGACGGATTAAGAGGCGGGTGGCGGCGAATCCGCGGAGTTTATCGACGGCTAGCGTTAGCTTAGCTTTGTTAGCATTAGCTTTGTTAGCATTAGCTCCGCATAGCAGCGGGGGTACGACTCACGTCGGGACGACCTGCGAGCATGGCGGGCATCCTGGGACAGATGGACGCCTTTGATGAGTCGACGGAGCAGTGGTCGACATACGTGGAGAGGTTTGAGCACTTCGTGGCAGCAAATGGACTGAATGAGGGGAGGAAGCTGCCGGTGTTTTTCAGGGTGATGGGACCGGCGACGTACGGTCTACTGCGCAGCCTCATCGCCCCAGAGAAGCCGGGCACGAAAACGTATGATGAGGTAGTGACATTGTTGCAAGCACATTTCTCCCCAAAGCCCATAGTGATAGCGGAGAGATATAGATTTCATAAGAGAGATCAGGGGGAGGGGGAAACTATTACACAGTATGTAACAGATCTAAAAAAATTATCAGAGCACTGTGAATTTGGAGCTTACCTGCAGGATGCACTAAGAGACAGGTTAGTGTGTGGGTTGAACAGTGAGTCGATTAAAAAGAGGCTGTTAACAGAGAAGGATTTAACATACCAAAGAGCAGTTGAACTAGCAGTTTCAATAGAAACAGTGGCACGTGAATCTCAACAGCTTAGTAGCTCACAGAAGGTGAACGCTGTCTCTCTCTCCTTGCCACCGGGCCGTAAATGCACTCGTTGTGGTAGAGTAAATCACAAAATGGAGGAATGTTTTTACAAGGACCAGTCCTGCCACAATTGTGGAAAAAGGGGGCACATAGCTCGTATGTGCAGGGAGGATAAAGGGGGACCGAAGACAACACATTTTTTTGTGGTTAAAAAGGGACAGAAAACGAAAGGAAAATTAAAAAAGAGGGCCGATCAGGTAGAGGCGGAGACTAAGCCCAGCGACCCAGAGACAACAGATTCAGATGGGGTGGGAGGCTTACATGTAGTGGAGGTAGAAAAAAGCGTTAAACATGATAGCGCTGCGTCGGTGATTATCTGGGTTAGACCCAAAGTGGAGGGACAAACTATAGAAATGGAGTTAGACACAGGTGCGGCAGTGTCGATCATTTCAGAAAAACTATACAATGCTAAATTTAGCCAGTTACGCCTCCGTACCACCAACCTACTGTTGAGATCGTATACAGGGCAGGTTATGACACCCTTGGGGGTAATAAAAGTAGACGTGCATCTCAACAAACAACGGGCACGTCTCCCCCTGTATGTGGTTAAGGGTGACGCTCTCTCTCTTTTTGGACGAGAATGGTTGCGAAAAGTAAAGTTAGATTGGACAATGATTAAAACTATTCGAGCTACACATTCCATACAGGAAGACCGCACAATGGCGACAGTACTAGACAGCCATGCCAGGGTGTTCCAAGAAGGTCTAGGTACACTAAAAGGCTTTGAGGTGGCGTTAACCCTCAAGCCGGTGCATCAACCGAAGTTCTTCCAAGCACGGGCGGTGCCGTATGCACTTCGGCCGAAGGTGGAGGAGGAATTAGAGCGTTTGGAACAGGGGGCGTACTGTCTCCAGTACAGTTTAGTGAATGGGCTACTCCAATTGTACCCATTGTAAAAAAAAAAGGGAAAGTACGTATATGCGGAGATTTTAAAGTGACCTTGAATCCCGCGCTTTGTGCTGAACACTACCCCATTCCGAGGATAGAAGATCTTTTCGCATCGCTAGCAGGGGGGCAGCGTTTCAGCAAATTAGATCTGGCGAACGCATATTTACAGGTGCCGGTTCAAGAAAGCTCCCGTAAATATCTGACCATTACCACGCAGAAGGGAATGTTTTGCTATAACCGTCTTCCCTTCGGGATCACCTCTGCGCCGTCAAATCTTTCAGCGAGTCATGGACCAAGTGTTGCAGGGCCTCCCCAACGTCCATTGTTTCCTGGACGACATTTTGGTGACTGAGGAGAACGATGCAGATCACCTAAAAAACTTAGATGCAGTGTTGGGCCGATTGGGAAAATTCGGTTTGCGAGTACAGAAGGAGAAATGTGAATTCTTCAAGAGTTCATTAGAATATTTGGGGCATGTCATTGATAAAAAAGGGCTACATAAGTCCCCAGAGAAGCTTAAGGCCATAGCGGAGGCCCCAGCCCCCATTAATGTGAGTCAGCTCCGTTCTTTTTTGGGCCTGATAAAGTATTATGGGCGTTTTGTTAAAAACATGGCAACCATGCTCAGCCCGTTACATGAGCTGTTGCACACCGGAGTGGCATGGAAGTGGTCACCAGAGTGTGAGAAAGCCTTTAAGGCAGCAAAAGACCATTTGCAATCAGAACAGGTGCTAACGCATTATGACCCCAGGTTGCCCCTGCGGATAGCGTGTGACGCGTCGCCGTATGGGGTGGGCGCGGTACTTTCGCACGTGATGCCCGGTGGTGAGGAGAGACCCATAGCCTTTGCCTCTAGGACACTGAGCAAGGCAGAGCAAAATTATGCTCAGATTGAAAGGGAGGCGCTGGGAATTATTTTTGGGGTACGTAAATTCCACACCTATTTGTACGGGTGCCATTTTACACTACTCACAGATCACAGACCGCTGACAAGTATATTGAGTCCCAGTAAGGCGACGCCACCTATGGCGGCCGCACGACTGCAGCGGTGGGCGTTAGTGTTAGCGGCACACAACTACACAATCCAATACAGGAAAGCAGCAGATCATGGGAATGCAGATGGTCTCTCACGGTTGCCACTGCAGGTAGCGCATGGGGAAAAGCCAGACGCAGTAGATAGGGTGACAGTACATCACCTTGAGACACTCCCAGTGGACAGTGAAGATATTAGGAAGGGAACTAAATATGACCCAGTGCTCTCTAGGGTAGTAGATATGGTAGTGTCAGGCCAGTTTGTTGGAACAGTTGGGCAGAATGACGCGTTGGCACCCTTCTACATGCGACGAGACGAACTGACGGTGATCCAGGGGTGTTTGCTATGGGGCAGTAGAGTGGTGGTGCCTCCAGCGTTGAGACCGCAGCTTCTGAAGGAACTACATGCCGGGCACCCAGGCATGGTCAAGATGAAGGCCATTGCACGGAGCCATGTCTGGTGGCCGGGGTTAGACGCCCAGATTGAACAGCAGGCCAGGACATGCTCTACGTGTCAACGGAACCAAAAGAACCCGGCGCTCTCCCCACTGCACACCTGGCCGTGGCCGGGATCTCCATGGCAACGGATCCATGTGGACTTTGCGGGGCCGTTCGAAGGACACATGTTCTTGGTGGTGGTAGATGCGTACTCTAAGTGGCCGGAAGTACAGGTGATGAAAACGACGACGACGGAGAAGACTGTACAGGCCCTGAGGAGTATGTTTGCCCGCAACGGAGTACCAGAGACACTGGTTAGTGACAATGGGCCACAATTCACAGCGGCAGAGTTCGGGGCATTTCTCCGGGCAAACGGAGTGAAGCACAAAAGGTCAGCGCCGTTTCACCCCGCCACGAACGGTCAAGCAGAGCGTTTTGTGCAGACGCTGAAGCGTTCATTGAAAGCGTCTAGGGGAACATTTACGCTGCAACATCGAGTGGAGGCATTTTTACTCAGCTACAGGAATGCGCCTCGCATGACGATGAGTGAGTCTCCGGCTATGCTCTTCCTGCGCCGTCGGCTCCGCTCTCGCTTGGACCTTGTGAAGCCGAACGTGTCGGCTACGGTGGAGCTGGCGCAGGAGGGCCAACGAGAACGCAGAGATATGGTGGCTAAGGACAGACGGTTTGCAGTGGGGGAGGCCGTGCTGGTGCGTGATTATCGACGGGGGGAGGAGAAGTGGATGCCTGGACTGGTGGCATCACAAGAGGGACCGGTATCCTACTCCGTGGATGTGGGGGCAGGCGCACTCTGGAGACGTCACACAGAGCAGATGAGAGCCGGTGACCGTGCGCTTTTGGTTCCCACTGGTCCAGAGCAACCAGCTGTGCTGAGTGAACTGACAATTGGGGCCCAGCCGGTTGCTCCCCCCCCTTCTCCGGCAAGAGGGGATGCTCTGGGAACCGGGACAGTCGCCCCCGAGCCAGGAGGGTCACCCAGACGGACAGCGGATGTTGGCGCGCCAGGCCGGAGGTATCCACTCCGGGTTACCAGAGCTCCAGACCGCCTTAATCTCTGAACTGGGGGGCGTGGGTTGTTAGAGAGTCATGTCACGTTTTGGGGCAGAATAATCCCCGTTGACTGACTCCGAGGTTCGGGGGTAGTCTACCCCCCGGCCTCAGTAAGCATGTATGTGTTTAAGTTTGAGTTCCCTATTTACAATAGCCCCCTAAGTGGGTATTTCAATGTATTTTATGGTTACACCGCCGATTCGCACAAAGCATCATTTTGCACATAACACACGTTCTAAGTGCTTATGGCCTAGTCTGTTTTTATAGGCTGGGGTTAATAGGGGTGGTTTTAGGTGGGTGCGAATCTGAATAAGTGGGGAGGGATGTTGTGTATTGAGCTGTATGTTTTGTCTGCATGGTTACACCCAGTGACCACCAGGGGGAGTGCCAGGTGGGTTCATATATGTTGGGTTGAACTTCCGTTCGGTGTGTGGCAATAAAGCTGTCTAACGTCTACCTCAGCTCCCGACTCGGCTCTCGTGATTACATAGATAAGGTGAAATATGAGTATGACTGTTAGTGTTACATACTAACAGTCAGTATACAACAGAACTCATGACCTACCGATCTCAGGGCGGACACTCTAACCACAAGGTTTGATGTAAAAATAAATCAGTTCTCTAACTTCGAACGCAAAAAATGATTTGCATAGTTTCAATGTCCAACAAAAGCTTTTGTAATTAAGACACAAATTAACCCCCATAACAAAGTAGGTCTCTCCTATTTTTATCAAGTCATGTACAAAAGGTAAAGATAGTAGGCCAGTTGTTTTCAGTACCACCTTAATGACCAACATTACACTACAGTAGCGTAGTAGGCCTGAATATTAATTAAAAACAAGGCAGAGGTATTATTTAACCTATATATATTTGGATATTTTTAGCCAAACATTACATACAGTTTGAACAGTAACACTGTTTGTATATTTCATTAAGTGATTGTTTGGTGTACCACTAGATGGAGCCCGCATACCACTAGTACAGGCGTGTCAAACTCGTTTTCATTGAGAGCCACATCGCAGTTATGGTTGCCCTCAGAGGGCCGATTTTAACAGTGAATAATATACAGTATGAATATAAATGTGTATGTATAAAAATTTTGTATAGTTGTCTATGTATTTGATTATTTTGTCTTTTTTTTATATTTTCCGGACTATAAGGCGCACTTTAAACCCCTTTTTTTTTTTTTTTTCCTCAAAACTTGACAGTGCGCCTTATAACGTGGTGCGCCTAATGTACGGAATAATTCTGGTTTTGCTTACCGACCTCGAAGCAATTTTATTTGGTACATGGTGTAATGATAAGTGTGACCAGTAGATGGCAGTCAAACATAAGAGATACGTGTAGACCAGGGGTCACCAACGCGGTGCCCGCGGGCAGTAGGTCGCCCGTAAGGACCGGATGAGTCGCCCGCGGGCCTGTCCTAAAAAAAAAAAAAAAATGTTTTTTTTTTGGTTTTTTTAAAATTAAATCTACATAGAAGAAACACAAGATACACTTTCAATCAGTGCATCAACCCAAACAACCTCCCCCATGCACACTCATCCACACCCACTCACACAAAAGGGGTTACTTCTTTCTGCTACCAATATTCTGGTTCCCACAACATAGACAACACATCTGCAAGGGACACAGTCACTGAAGCACACATGATTGTATAGGCTGCTGGTTCACTAACATTTTCATTAATTACTATTTTTTATGTAATTATTTTTATATTGTTTTACTTTCTTTTTTATCCAAGAAAATGTTTTTTATTTATTTATCTTATTTTTATTTTTTTTTAAAAAAAGGGCCTTATCTTCAACAGACCATGTTGTCAATGAAATTAGATTTGTTTAAAGGGTTTTTTAAACCAGGCCCAGTCCAGATAATGTCCAAGTCGGACTCAGCAACACACACCTTCATTCATGTACACAGAAAAAAATTAGGGAACACAACAGATTGCATATAATTTATAAACAAAATTACATTTTCAAAATAAGCATTTATGTACAGTCCAGATTATGTCCAGGTCACTCAAATTAGGGAACACAACAACAGATATCATATAATCTATAAACATAATAATACTTTCAAAATAAGCCTTTGAGGACTTCTCATCTTTTTTTTAAATGTTTTTTGGCATCATTATCGTTTTCAACCATGTAACTTTCTAAAGTTAGAAAATACTGAATAAATGTTTTAAAGAAAGTAATACTAAGTGAATATCTGTTTTTGGCCTTAAAAATAAACATTTTACCGAGTACTATAATTAAATTGACTAAATCATGATTGTCAATGAACTCTCCTAAAATAACAGAAACCACATTAAGCTTCATAAACGAACCAATCCTTAAACACATTTTTTCAACTTCCACCCAAAACAAAGACACAATATGACAATACCAAAACAAATGCAGGGTGGATTCAGGCTCCTGACAACAAAATCGGCAATCATCTGACTCTGTCATATTCCATAATTTTAACATTTTCCCTGCGGGTAAGAAGTTATAAATAATTTTAATTTGAAAATAACGATTTTGCACATCGATAGTGGTTTTATAGATTAGTTTGAATATGGCATCCCATGGCAACGGGCAGTCAAAAAAGTCCTCCCATTTTCCATTTGTGTTGTATGAGGCAGCCTTCAAAGATTTCTTTATTAAATAAAAATTATATATTTTTCTATTTATTTTAGTTCCTTTTTGCCAACTACAATTTCTTATTAGAGGTTTACAAACTAATAATTTAGTAGTTCCATAATTAATTATTTGTTTCCATCTTTTCCCAATTACTCCAGTTAGTTGATAAAATGAAAAGCTTGAGCAAGCATCACCATACATAGCTCTAAATTCATCATACTTCATAATTTTACCATTCTCATTGATAATATCATTGACAAAAATGATTCCTCTTTCAAACATATTTTTCCAAAAGAAAGGCTTTCCATCTATTACAATATTAGAGTTCATCCATATTAACTGCTGCAAAATATCATCTCTTTTTTCTGGCACATACAATTGAAAACACCACTATGAGTGGATTGCTTCCTTTATGAACCCCGCCATGTTTCCCAGCAGACTCTCTGGGAGGGAATCACTTGTAAAAAAGGATACAATTTCTTTTGATACAGTACATGTTTTTTGTCCAACAGGACATTTGTTTACCACTCAATGTTTAAATACATCTTTGGAACAATTGATGCTTTTAAAGACAGACACATAGCTTCAAGGTTGAGAAGTTTCAGGCCCCCATATTCATACTCTTTGTACAAAATCTTTCTTTTAATCTTTTCTGGTTTGCCGTTCCAGACAAAATCGAAGACCCTCCGCTCATAAATCTTAAAAAAGTTTTGTGATGGAGCTGGTAATGACAAAAACAAATAAATAAATTGAGGAATAATTAACGAGTTGGCAATAGACATTTTACCATACAAGGTTAGGGATTTCCCTTTCCATAATTGCATAATTTTGTCCAGCTTTCTTAGTCGATTATCATACTTTACTGAGCCTAGATCTTCCAGATTTTCTGGGACAACAACACCAAGTATGTTAACTGGTCCATCTGTCCACAAAACAGGCACTTTTCATTCCATTCGAAAGGACGTTCCCTTTAGATTTCCAATCCTTAACATTTTACATGCATCATAATTAACTTAAGGCCAGATTGCTGTGAAAATATGTCCAAAAGATTAAGAAGGTTCCGCAAACAATGAGGAAAAATCTTATCTTTGTGAATCAGCCTTTTCTGACATGAACTTCATCAAGAACAAACACAGAACACGCCCCACTGATGCACATCTGCAAGACTCACTCAGAGTTGCAGTGTCAAGTTACACACCAGAGTACAACACACTAGTTAACAGCATGCAATGCCAGGCTTCCCACTAACTGACAAAGAAACAGATAACAGATTTGGTGTCCAGTTCAAAGTGTGACATGATTTAAAAATTTGAGAGTTTACTTTTGTATTTTACATGAGTTATTATTTGTACAAACATGGTGCAAAGTAATTCATGATTTGTTAAAACATGTTAGTGGCTAGCTAGTTAAAATGGGATATTGTGATTTCACAAGACTGTCTTAGAAGTGATCATTTGAAAATGTTCAATTTGAAAAATGTGCACTTAGAGAAAATATAAAAATAAAGTGTTGCATATTGATATTTATCTGTTTCTATATATATTTATTGTGAGAAATCATTAAGATAATCAGTGTTTCCACAAAGATAAATATCATTAATTATTAATAATAACAGAGTTAAAGGTAAATTGAGCAAATTGGCTACTTCTGGCAATTTATTTAAGTGTGTAGCAAACTGGTAGCCCTTCGCATTAATCAGTACCCAAGAAGTAGCCCTTGGTTTCAAAAAGGTTGGTGACCCCTGGTGTAGACTGTACTATGATGGCAATATGACTTAAGTAAACAACACCAACATTTTAGATGTTTTATATTCATAAATGTAAGTTTCTCAATGCCTGACCTGTTTTTTGTGCCTTTTTAAAAAATAATTATAACTTTACTTTAAAACGATTTCTACCTCTAACAACCAAAAAGCTGTGAAAAATATGATGCTGTGCTCCAAATTTTGATTATTTACGGAACTTGTGTGAGCCTATGGCTTTACACATTGCTCCATATATATATTTTGCATTCTACTTTAGTTGCTTTATTGAGTTTACAACCCCCTGGCGCTGTATTGTACTGTTTCTGTACTTGTTTTGATGATTATTGTTTATTTGCTTGTTTGTAAATGTTGAATATAAAAACAAAAGTTTATTTTTAAAAATAAATAAAAAACAGAAGACCCAGTGCGTCACATGTTAGACCAGGTGTGTTCTAATATATTTTTTTAATTTTACAAAAAAACACATATAAAGTGGAATAAAAGAGCAAACGGGTGAAATGTAACGAGAAAAAGTAGCATTGGTGACTAAACAAAGGCTGTTTTTTACTTTAAAACTGTCTTAGCTCAAAAAATAATAATGAATCCAAAGCAATGTTGATATGAATTATTGACCTATTCAAGGCTCCAAGTACTTCACATCAAGTATTCCACTTTGAAATATTTTTTGGGGAAAATACTTTGTGTTTTTGCCATATAAAACAGGGTTTTCTTCAACAAAAAATGGCATAAAACATAAGAGAAAAAATGTAGACGTTATATCGACGGAAAGATCTGAAGTTGATATAGAGCAAGGGTCCCCTATATATACTGTATATATATATACCTGTGTGTGTGTGTGTGTGTGTGTGTGTGTGTGTGTGTGTGTGTGTGTGTGTGTGTGTGTGTGTGTGTATATATATATATAAGGGCTGCAACAACTAATCGATTAAAATCGATTATTAAAATAGTTGCCGATTAATTTAGTCATCGATTCGTTGGATCTATGCTATGCGCATGCGCAGTTTTTTTTATATAAAAAAAAATTTTTATAAAAAATTTTTTTTTATTAAAAATTTTTTTTCAATTTTTTTTATTTTTTTTTATAAACCTTTATTTATAAATTGCAACATTTACAAACAGCTGAGAAACAATAATCAAAATAAGTATGGTGCCAGTATACTGTTCTTTTTTCAATAAAATACTGGATAGGATAGAAATGTAGTTTGTCTCTTTTATATGAAGTAATAATCAACAGATTAATCGATTATCAAATTAATCGTTAGTTGCAGCCCTAATATATATATTTATATATATATATATATATATATATATATATATATATATATATATATATATATATATATATATATATATATATATATATATATATATATATATATATATATATACACACAGGAAAAAACGCAGAGGCTATTTCATCCCTACAAGCCTGTTTCGCTGGTTTCACTGCTCTTCAGGAGATTTTATTCAGGGAAAATCCCCTGAAGGGCAGTGAAACCTGTGAAACAGGCTAAATCCCTTGAAGAGCAGTGAAACCTGCGAAACAGGCTTGTGGAGATGAAATAGCCTCTGCAATTTTTCCTGACCTAACGCATATTCCGTTCTACCACGGTATTGAGCACTGTATAACGGATAAACCACAGAAACCTTGACTATATATATATATAAAAAACGAAATAATAAAATCAGTTTGAATATTTATCTTTTGTTCTATGCTTTCTATGGGATTTTGGTGTGGTTCCTGTATATTTTGATAATTTTCATGGTAAAAATCGCGGAAATTCAGTGTTTCCTGATGAAAATAATGTGGCAGACAAAAAGTGAGGCAGACACAGGTGGTGCCTCCACGGCTACACACAATGTATTGAGCGTTTGCGTGTGAGGGGGCGCCTGCTTGTTGCCATGGGGGAGGCAGGCCATGAGGCAGCAAGTACCTCTGCCTCAAGGTAGGGGGCGATATATTGTCAACAATGCATGTGTGGGTGTTTTTTGTCAGATGCAAAAATATTGTTTTATTGCTTGGAATGAAATTGAATTCAATGAATGTGTCTGCCAATATGGGGGATTATATACTGTATCCAAGATGAAATACTTCTCTAAACTAGACTTTAAGACAAAATGAATGTGATCATACAAAGTAAGTTTTCATGAAGGATAGCTATTGCTGCTTCAGATACAAATACATAAAGGTAAGATACACTCACAATACTTGATTTATTTTGTTAAAAGCAAATGGGCCCGACAAGTATATAATAACAACTTTATCAAATACTTTTTGGACCCATTTATCATATCATAATATCATTATGATAACGTTTTTATGAAAGCAAATTACTTCCTTCTTTTTCCTGTTATTCTAATGTGCAACTTAAATCAACAATGATTAGAGCTGCACATATGAATTTAAGTTAAAAAACGAAAAAAAAACCTTCCAAAAGTATCTATGCCTCACCTGGTGTTTAGTTCACCGCACGTCACTTATATACAGTATATATATATATATATATATATATATATATATATATATATATATATATATATATATATATATATATATATATATATATATATACACACACACACACACACACGCTTCATAGTCATACGACTTGGTACTTGATGCATTCTAACTGTTCGCATGCTAACTTGTTAGCCAATTTTACTGCCGAATACCTCAGTCATATACCGTGGTACATGACACATGCTAACTGTTAGCATACTAACAATAGCATGGCAACCTTTTTAACCAGTTTTACAGCTGATCACCGCAGAATCATATAAAAACTTGCCACACGCTAACTTTTGTAGCTAATTTTACAGCCAAACACCTCAGAGTCATATAACTACGTACTTGCCACATGCAAACTTTTAGCATGCTAACTTATTTTAGCTAATTTCACATGCGTACGCTTCATAATCATATGACTTGGTACTTGATGCATTTTAACTGTTAGCATGCTGACATTAGCCACAAAGTTTGGCTTGCACATTTCAGCATTCACACACAATTTCTCCCAAAATTGCATATTCTAGTGTTTTTTCGTACAAACCCCGTTTCCATATGAGTTGGGAAATTAAGTTAGAAGTAAATATAAACGGAATACAATGATTTGCAAATCCTTTTCAACCCATATTCAATTGAATGCACTACAAAGACAAGATATTTCATAAACTTTATATTTTTTTTGCAAATAATAATTAACTTAGAATTTCATGGCTGCAACACGTGCCAAAGTAGTTGGGAAAGGGCATGTTCACCACTGTGTTACATGGCCTTTCCTTTTAACAACACTCAGTAAACGTTTGGGAACTGAGGAGACACATTTTTTAAGCTTCTCAGGTGGAATTCTTTCCCATTCTTGCTTGATGTACAGCTTAAGTTGTTCAACAGTCCGGGGGTCTCCGTTGTGGTAATTTAGGCTTCATAATGCGCCACACATTTTCAATGGGAGACAGGTCTGGACTACAGGCAGGCCAGTCTAGTACCCGCACTCTTTTACTATGAAGCCACGTTGATGTAACACGTGGCTTGGCATTGTCTTGCTGAAATAAGCAGGGGCGTCCATGGTAACGTTGCTTGGATGGCTACATATGTTGCTTCAAAACCTGTATGTACCTTTCAGCATTAATGGCGCCTTCACAGATGTGTAAGTTACCCATGTCTTGGGCACTAATACACCCCCATACCATCACAGATGCTGGCTTTTCAACTTTGCGCCTATAACAATCCAGATGGTTCTTTTCCTCTTTGGTCCGGAGGACACGACGTCCACAGTTTCCAAAAACAATTTGAAATGTGGACTCGTCAGACCACAGAACACTTTTCCACTTTGTATCAGTCCATCTTAGATGAGCTCAGGCCCAGCGAAGCCGACTGCGTTTCTGGGTGTTGTTGATAAACGGTTTTCGCCTTGCATAGGAGAGTTTTAACTTGCAGATGTAGCGACCAACTGTAGTTACTGACAGTGGGTTTCTGAAGTGTTCCTGAGCCCATGTGGTGATATCCTTTACACACTGATGTCGCTTGTTGATGCAGTACAGCCTGAGGGATCGAAGGTCACAGGCTTAGCTGCTTACGTGCAGTGATTTCTCCAGATTCTCTGAACCCTTTGAATATATTACGGACCGTAAATGGTGAAATCCCTAAATTCCTTGCAATAGCTGGTTGAGAAAGGTTTTTCTTAAACTGTTGAACAATTTGCTCACGCATTTGTTGTCAAAGTGGTGACCCTCGCCCCATCCTTGTTTGTGAATGACTGAGCATTTCATGGAATTTACTTTTATACCCAATCATGGCACCCACCTGTTCCCAATTTGCCTGTTCACCTGTGGGATGTTCCAAATAAGTGTTTGATGAGCATTCCTCAACTTTATCAGTATTTATTGCCACCTTTCCCAACTTCTTTGTCACGTGTTGCTGGCATCAAATTCTAAAGTTAATGATTATTTGCAAACAATTTTTTTTTATCAGTTTGAACATCAAATATGTTGTCTTTGTAGCATATTCAACTGAATATGGGTTGAAAATGATTTGCAAATCATTGTATTCTGTTTATATTTACATCTAACACAATTTCCCAACTCATATGGAAACGGGGTTTGTATATTGTTCTAATTCTGGATGTTTTTATGTTGTCTTTAGAATATGTCGCAGGCCAATAAAAACTAGGCTGCACTTTGGACACCCCTAATCTAGAGATTTCAGCGTTGAAAAATAATAATTTAAAATATGAATTGATTTTACATTTTTATGACTGAAACCAAACTTAAGGGGAGCCTTTACGGTTAAAAAACATCCATATATTATATTGGTTTTGAAAATTAAACATGAAAAAGGCCACCTTCATGCTTTTATTTTGGAAAAAGTTTGGACACCCTGTGTTATTACAGTTGTGGCACAGCAGGGGGCGGCAATGACTGGTCAGTTAGCACAATTAATATTTGCCAAATGATCACATGATTCAAACACCGCCACAGCAGAGGTCAGAGGTCAACTCTAATCATGACAGACTCAATAATTAATATGTTTATTTTCATCATCATAACTAAAGTCCACCCACAGATATGCTTACCTTTTCTTTCATATCAAACTAAAATGCAATGATTGGGGTGCACATAACATATGCTGAGCTAGCATCTTAGCTTTGTGTTGTAGCTGACAAAGCAAATTAGAATCATACCTCATAATATATGTCGTTAATATTTAATATATTTTATCGTTACAACATATATTATAAATATACAGATTATGCCACACTTTTGCCACCGCTGCTTTATAGGGTACAAACATGTTCATTCCTTTTATGTTCATTCCTTTTGTCCCCATGTGTTTTTATAAATAATACAGAGGTGGGATGTTTGTTCCCAAGAGAGTGTAGAGGATGTGTTGTCTTCTCCTGGGTGGAGTTTGTTCCCATGGAATATCTTGCACCTCCATCTGAGCTGGTGCCAGTCAGTCCAGACCTGATGGAAGAGGATGTGTTATTTCTTCACCATCTTACGCCCCCCACATAAACACACTGAGACACCTTACAGTGAGGACACGAAGAAGGGGAGCACAGTGGTGTCCAAAGTGCGGCACGGGGCCGTTAGTCGCAGAGTCAACATTTATTTGCTGGGGGCCATTTTGGACTCAGGGTAACATAATTGTTTTTGGTTATGCTGATAGTTTATTTGGAACATGCATACAATTACAATATGATACTCACACATCTTTCCAGTTTCTCCTTACAGCATGTCCGAAAAGGAGTAGGAGGAAGCAGAGCTTTTTCCATTTGACACTCAATACGTAACACAACAGTGAATAAACAAATAAATACATGAATAAGTAAGTAAGTAAATAAACACATTAATACAAAAGTAAGTAAATACCTTCATGAATAATAAAGTAAATGACTAAATTAGAGATGTCCAATAATTTATGCCTGCCGATATTATCGGCCGATAAATGCTTTAAAATGTAATACCGGAAATTATCGGTATTGTTTTTATTATTTTTATTATTTTTATTTTTTATTTTGTAATTAAATCAACATAAAAACACAAGATACACTTACAATTAGTGCACCAACCCAAAACACCTCCCTCCCCCATTTACACTCATTCATACTCATTCACACAAAAGGGTTGTTTCTTTCCGTTATTAATATTCTGGTTCCTACAATATATATCAATACAATCTGCAAGGGATACAGTCCGTAAGCACACATGATTGTGCGTGCTGCTGGTCCACTAATAGTACTAACCTTTAACAGTTAATTTTACTCATTTTCATTAATTACTAGTTTCTATGTAACACATTATACATATTATACATGAGTATGTAAATAAATAAATACATAAGTAAGTAAATAAATTAAAAAATTAAAAAATCATGATTTTGTAAGTCAGGGGTCCCCAAACTACGGCCCGCAGGCCGGATCCGGCCCCCCAGCATCCAAAATCCGGCCCACAGGAAATTATATATATTTTTTAAAATCTTTCCTTTCTAATCCATTTTCTACCGCTTGTTACTCTTGGTGTCTCCTATTCGCTCAGGCAAGTCATATTGTCTTAAAATGAATTTTCCCATCGATAACGTGACAATGTTAAATGTTGATGAACATCAATGTTAATTGATGTTAAATGACAAAACGGATTATAAAGACAATGTATATATGTATATATACATATATATATATACACAGCCTGGCCCGCGGCCATATTTTTTTAACCCAATGCGGCCCCCGAGTCAAAAAGTTTGGGGACCCCTGATGTAAGTAGATAAATAAGTAAATACATGGGTATGTAAATAAATACATGAGTATGTAACTAGATAAATAAATAAATGAATACATGAGTTTGTAAGTAGATAAATAAATAAATAACTACATGAGTGTAAATAAATAAATACATGAGTAAGTAAATAAGTACATGAGCATGTAAATAAATAAATACATGAGTAAGTAAATAACTACATGAGCATGTAAATAAATAAATACATGAGTAAGTAAATAAATAAAAAACTACATGAGTATGTAAATAAATACATAAGTAAATAAATACATAAGTAAATAAATAAATAACTACATGAGCATGTAAATAAATAAATGCATGAGTAAGTAAATAAATAACTACATGAGCATGTAAATAAATAAATGCACAAGTAAGTAAATAAATAAATAACGACATGAGTATGTAAATAAATAAATACATGAGTAAGTAAAAAAATACACGAGTAAGTAAATAAATAAATGTGAG
Organism: Entelurus aequoreus; assembly: GCF_033978785.1. Classification (NCBI taxonomy): domain Eukaryota; kingdom Metazoa; phylum Chordata; class Actinopteri; order Syngnathiformes; family Syngnathidae; genus Entelurus; species Entelurus aequoreus. The sequence continues at coordinate 24,968,564 of NC_084736.1, read as the reverse complement.
TATGTAAGTAGATAAATGAATAAATATATGAATACATGAGTAAGAAAGTAAATAAATAAATACATTAATATGTAAATAAATAAATGTGAGTATGTAAGTAGATAAATGAATAAATATATGAATACATGAGTAAGAAAGTAAATAAATAAATACATTAATATGTAAATAAATAAGTACATGAGTATGTAAGTAAATAAATAAATATATGAGCATGTAAGTAAATAAATTAATAAGTAAGAAAGTAAATAAATACAGTAAATACATAAATGAATAAGCAAATAAATCCATAACAAAGTTCTAATGCGACATAGATGTTTAACTTGTGATTCACATTATAGAATGAATGGGATTATGTCATTTACTAATACATTTAAAAATGTTTATCAGGATTCTTCTTCTTTCTACTTTGTAAACACTTTGAGATTGAACCCATTCTCAAAGTGGATCATATTACTACTTTGTTTATTAATCCATTCCATATCTGAATTCCACATACTGATATACCAAAGGTCTTAAGTTCATTTTTCTCTAAGATTCTCTTCTGTTTTGTAGAGAAGAATTGTTGTATCAGATTATAGTTTAGTGCAGAATTACAGCTGTAAATGGGTTTACTCCTTCCTGTCATTCAATAGACTCATCATTCAGTTCCTCCAGGAAGATATCCCTGCAAACTATTGACCTCACCACTTTGTCCAAATTCTGCAAAGTCCTCACACGTTTTGTCCAATCAGCATTACTGATCAAATTAGTCCCAGAGCGGCGCTCAAACGCGCGTCAACTATCTCATAAAACTAATGTTTGCTTCTTGTATCGACCAAGCAGGAAGAACAACAATATATCAATTCTTTATTGATGAAATGACACAATTTTTGTAGCTCAGACCTACTTCCTGTTCCTGTCTACAGCGCTAAGCCTTCTGGGTAATGTACTATACAAACATTTACTTCCTAGTTTACATGAATTTATATACATATTTAACATTTATTTATCCAGGGTAAGACAATTAAGAACAATCCTGAGTCCTGACATAGAAAATAGGCAGCATTTACATGTTAGAGTGATGATAAACTCTCATCGTATCTCATTTACCAACAAAAATGATCGCTACAGATCGCTCTAAACAATTCACAAATGCTCTTAACGTGCTAAGGTACATGTGTTGGAACCTAAATGAACGTTAAAGATGGACAAACACTTTTCAAGTGTAAAACATACACGGAGAATGTCTGCAACTTGTGGACCACAGGGCAGACATGGAGAATAAGGAAGCCTTTGGTGGTGTTTCTTTCTGTAATTATGTAATTATTTTAGTTTATGATGTCTAATGTTATATATGGATCTTTATTTTATTGTTTATTATTTGTCTGTGTATTTTATTGTACTATCTATGATGTCAGATGTTATATATCAAGTTTTATTTTATTGTTTATTATGTGTCTGTATTTTATTGTACTGTTAATAGTGTCTGATGTTATATATGGATTTGTATATCATTGTTTATAATTTGTATGTGTATTTTAATATACTATTTATGATGTCTGATGTTGTATGTATGGATCTTTATTTTGTTGTTTATTTGTCTGTATTTTATTGTACAATTTATGATGTCTGATGTCATATATGGATTTTTAGTTTATTGTTAATTATTTGTCTGTATATTTTATTATACTATTTGTGATTTCCTATGTAATATATGGATCTTTATCTTATTGTTTATTTGTCTGTGTATGTTGTTGTACTGTTTATGATGTCTGATGTTGTATATGGATTTTTATTTTATTGTTTATTATTTGTCTGTATTGTATTGTACTGTTTAAAATGGCCCTAGTGTGTGAATGTGAGTGTGAATGTTGTCTGTCTATCTGTGTTGGCCCTGCAATGAGGTGGCGACTTGTCCAGGGTGTACCCCGCCTTCCGCCCAAAGCAGCTGAGATAGGCTCCAGCACCCCCCGCGACCCCGAACGGGACAAGCGGTATAAAATGGATGGATGGATGGATGTTTATGTCTGATGTTATATACATATATATACAATTTTATGTATATGGATTTTATTTTATTGTTTATTATGTGTCTGTATTTTATTGTACTGTTTATGATGTCTGATGTTATATATGGATTTTTATTCCATTGTTTATTATTTGTCTGTATATTTTATTATACTGTTTATGATGTCTGATATATATGGATCTTTATTTTGTTGTTTTTCTGCATTTTATTGTCCTATTAATGATGTCTGCTTTTATATAAGGATTTTTATTCCATTGTTTATTATTTGTGTATTTTATTATACTGTTTATGTTATGATGTCTGATGTTATATATATATGGATCGTTCTTTTGTTGTTCATTTATCTGTATTTGATTGTACTATTTATGATGTCTGATGCAATATATGTATTTTTATTTTATTGTTTATTATTTGTCTGTGTATTTTATTGAACTGTTTATGATTTCTGATGTTATATATGGATCTTTGTTTCATTGTTTATCATTTGTCTATGTATTTTATTGAACTGTTTAAGATGCACCAGATTTTTTTTAAATGATAGGCTCCAGCCACCCCCGCGAACCCAAGAGGGACAAGCGGTAGAAAATGGATGTCTGGACTTAGTTGGCACTGATGGATACAATCTGGCACCTTGACATGTTATCATGCATGGTGCCATGTAAGTCATAAAGATCATCTTTTCACGTCATTCACTTTGGTGTGTTTGCCGTCTGCATCTTCCCGCGGCGCCATGGAGACGTTCCATGAGGTCAGCGAGGAGCTGCAGTTACACAAGCAGCAAACAGCTGAGGTGCCGCTGACGTACTTTTCTCTTGTTCCATCAAACGCCTCCACGCCTCGGCGGGGACAACTTTTATGAAGACAAGCTCACCTGAAGACATTCATGAGACTTTATTGGTGAAGAGCCGGTGGCACCTCTCCCGTGCGATGGACCCCTGGAGGATCCTGCAGATCTGATAAAGGTCCAAAGAGAGCTCTTTCCTTCCTGAGAGGAGGACTGTTTGTGTTTGAGCGTCTCTTCTTCTGGGTGTGGGAACCTGCTCCTCCCAGCCGTCATCATTTCCCGTCCACAAGGACCCTTGGTCTGCACGTCATTGTGGCCCAGCAGGACCAGCTGATGTCTGCGTGGAGAACACATGCTAGGCCAGCAGTGCTTCATATGTTTCTTACGTCTTTTGGAGTTGTTTTAAAAGACACCTCAACTGTGCATCCTCACCAGGTCTACAAAGTGCTCACCAACTTTATTCATAGAGCCTTTCAAAACAAACACAGTGGAGAAACAAAGGGATATTTACACCTACATAAGTACAAATATGTGTGTATATATAGGTACAGTATATGTACTATATATATATATATATATATATATATATATATATATATATATATATATATATATATATATATATATATATATATATATATATATATATATATGTGTGTGTATATGTGTATATATGTGTGTAAATGTGGAGATATGTGTGTATATGTGTATATATGTGTGTATATGTGTGTGTGTATATATATATATGTGTGTGTATATGTGTATATATATATATATATATATGTGTGTATATGTGTATGTATATATATATATGTATGCATATGTGTGTGTGTATATGTATATATATATGTATATATTATTTTTTATTTGTAATTATTTAGAAAATAGTGTATACAAAATAAATTAGAAAATAAAAATAATGTTCTATTTGTAAAATATAGTATTTTTCATTAGTATTTAATTATTCTGTAAATTATGTATTTTTTATTTATAATTATGTTGAAACTATTGTATTTTGATTTTTTTTTAATTAATGCATTTTCTATTTGGAATTTATTATTTTTAAAATATTACATAAAAATAATTACAAAATAAATATACGTTATAAAAATATGTTTCATTTGTAATTAATCATTTTGTAAAATAATGTATTTGTAATTATGTTCAAAATAATGTATTAAGTATTTAATTGTTTTGTTGGATAATGTTTTTTATTTGTAATTAATTATTTTAACAATTCTGTGTAAAATAATTAATTACAAATAAAAAATACCATATTAAAAATAACTAATTACGAATAAAACAATGTATTTTTTATTTGTAAAAAAGTATTTTTTGCAAAATATTGTATTTTTCATTTGTAATTGATTATTTTTTGTGTATTTTTCATTTGTAACTATTTTAGATTGGGACGGCGTGGCGAAGTTGGTAGAGTGGCTGTGCCAGCAATCGGTGTGTTGCTGGTTACTGGGGTTCAATTCCCACCTTCTACCTTCCTAGTCACGTCCGTTGTGTCCTTGGTTAGCGCCTTGCATGGCAGCTCCCGCCATCAGTGTGTGAATGTGTGTGTGAATGGGTAAATGTGGAAATACTGTCAAAGCGCTTTGAGTACCTTGAAGGTAGAAAAGCGCTATACAAGTGTAACCCATTTATCATTTATTTATTTATTAGATAATCATTTTCTATGTTTTATTTTTTAGATATTGTATACAAATAATCAATTACAAATGAAAAATACACATTATAAAAATAAGTAATTATAAAAAAATAGATTAGGTATTTTTCCATCCATCCATCCATCTTCTTCCGCTTATCCGAGGTCGGGTCGCGGGGGCAGCAGCTTAAGCAGGGAAGCCCCGACTTCCCTCTCCCCAGCCACTTCGTCCAGCTCCTCCCGGGGGATCCCGAGGCGTTCCCAGGCCAGCCGGGAGACATAGTCTTCCCAACGTGTCCTGGGTCTTCCCCGTGGCCTCCTACCGGTCGGACGTGCCCTAAACACCTCCCTAGGGAGGCGTTCGGGTGGCATCCTGACCAGATGCCCGAACCACCTCATCTGGCTCCTCTCGATGTGGAGGAGCAGCGGCTTTACTTTGAGCTCCCCCCGGATGGCAGAGCTTCTCACCCTATCTCTAAGGGAGAGCCCCGCCACCCGGCGGAGGAAACTCATTTCGGCCGCTTGTACCCGTGATCTTGTCCTTTCGGTCATAACCCAAAGCTCATGACCATAGGTGAGGATGGGAACGTAGATCGACCGGTAAATTGAGAGCTTTGCCTTCCGGCTCAGCTCCTTTTTCACCACAACGGATCGATACAGCGTCCGCATTACTGAAGACGCCGCACCGATCCGCCTGTCGATCTCACGATCCACTCTTCCCTCACTCGTGAACAAGACTCCGAGGTACTTGAACTCCTCCACTTGGGGCAGGGTCTCCTCTGCAACCCGGAGATGGCACTCCACCCTTTTCCGGGCGAGAACCATGGATTCGGGCTTGGAGGTGCTGATTCTCATCCCAGTCGCTTCACACTCGGCTGGGAACCGATCCAGCGAGAGCTGAAGATCCTGGCCAGATGAAGCCATCAGGACCACATCATCTGCAAAAAGCAGAGACCTAATCCTGCAGCCACCAAACCAGATCCCCTCAACGCCTTGACTGCACCTAGAAATTCTGTCCATAAAAGTTATGAACAGAATCGGTGACAAAGGTAGGTATTTTTCATTTGTAATTAATTATTTTGTCAAGCATAGTATAAATACATTTTAATCTATTTTATCTGTGTTTTCCCACCCAAAACAAAACAGCACGATATTAACATGTAACATGCCTTTTTAAAAAGAAAAACTACATTTTACATTGTGCGTTGGTAGGGTCTGATCCCACTAGAAGTTGTGAAACAAAGCCAGAGTGTGGATTCCAAGTCGTAATTCAATTGGAAAAGCAAAGTTGGAAACAGATGTGAGAACCTTTTGAGGGATACGCCCCCAAAGTCCCGACGTCCCTCCAGCTGATTATTGTGTTGAAGCCGCGCACAGTGGGGGGTGCACTTTGGATGCTAGCGCTGGCACAGGAAGAAGTTGATCTGAAAAGGAAGTGAAATCATGGTGATTGTTTGCGTGACACACCTTCACGTCCTGCATGAAGCAAGTACACGTCCATGACATCATTCCTTCTTAAAAGCTTCCAGGTTATTCCGTCCCGGTCGCTGCCGTTGTGTCCTTGGGCAGGATGCCTCACCCACATTGACCCCACCCCTGTGGAGGATTCAATGACCAGGTTGTTGACCTACGACCCGGATCCGGTTCCCAGGCGCCGAGCGACGTCTGCTTGCTGATCCTTGAGAATGTTTGAATTTCATATTGAATACGTGATGAGCGTATGTTTGTGTGCTGGTTCATCGTTTCCTTGTGTTTAAAAACAAGAACATCTGAAAACCTCAACAGGTTTTATTACTTCCCAGCTAAAACATCATGTTCCCCTGAAGGTCGCATTATTCGTGCGTCAGAGACCAAGCAAACTGGCGGTCAAACACGTGGACTTCATCAACGCCAGGAGGAGACTGCTCTCTGTTCCAAAATGTCCAAACAACATATTAATAAGGACCACTAGAACCAGACATTTTAATAAGGACCATGAGAACCAAACAACATTTTAATAAGGACCACTAGAACCAGACATTTTAATAAGGACCATGAGAACCAAACAACATTTTAATACGGACCACTAGAACCATAAAACATTTTCATAAGGACCACGAGAACTAAACAACATATTAATAAGGACCACAAGAACCAAACAACATATTAATAAGGGCCACTAAAACCATACAACATTTTAATATGGACCACTAGAACCATACAACATTTTAATGAGGACCACTAGAACCAAACAACATATTAATAAGGGCCACTAAAACCATACAACATTTTAATACGGACCACAAGAACCAAACAACATTTTAATATGGACCACTAAAACCATACAACATTTTAATGAGGACCACTAGAACCAAACATTTTAAAGAGGACCACTAGAACCAAACAACATTTTAATGAGGACCACTAGAACCAAAAATTTTAAAGAGGACCACTAGAACCAAACAACATTTCAATAAGGACCTTTAGAACCAAACAACATTTTGATAAAGACCACCAGAACCATACAACATTTTAATGAGGACCACTAGAACCAAACAACATTTTAATGAGGACCACTAGAACCATAAAACATTTTCATAAGGACCACGAGAACTAAACAACAAATTAATAAGGACCACAAGAACCAAACAACATATTAAAAAGGGCCACTAGAACCATACATTTTAATAAGGACCACAAGAACCAAACAACATTTTAATATGGACCACTACAACCATACAACATTTTAATGAGGACCACTAGAACCAAACATTTTAAAGAGGACCACTAGAACCAAACAACCTTTCAAAAAGGACCTTTAGAACCTAACAACATTTTGATAAGGACCACCAGAACCATACAACATTTTAATGAGGACCACTAGAACCAAACAACATTTTAATGAGGACCACTAGAACCAAACAACATTTCAAAAAGGACCTTTAGAACTTAACAACATTTTGATAAGGACCACTAGAACCAAACAACATTTTAATGAGGACCACTAGAACCAAACAACATTTTAATGAGGACCACTAGAACCAAACAACATTTTGATGAGGACCACTAGAACCAAACAACATTTTGATGAGGACCACTAGAACCAACATTTTAATGAGGACCATTAGAACCAAACAATATCTAAATAAGGACCACTAGAACCAAACAAGATTTTAACGAGGACCACTAGAACCTAACATTTTAATGAGGACCACTAGAACCAACATTTTAATGAGCACCATTAGAACCAAACAATATCTTAATAAAGACCACTAGAACCAAGCAACATTTTGATGAGGCCCACTAGAACCAACATTTTAATGGGCGGTATAGCTCGGTTGGTAAAGCGGCCGTGCCAGCAACTTGAGGGTTCCAGGTTCGATCCCCGCTCCCGCCATCCTAGTCACTGCCGTTGTGTCCTTGGGCAAGACACTTTACCCACCTGCTCCCAGTGCCACCCACACTGGTTTAAATGTAACTTAGATATTGGGTTTCACTATGTAAAAGCGCTTTGAGTCACTAGAGAAAAGCGCTATATAAATATAATTCACTTCACTTCACTTCAATAAGGACCACTAGAACCAAACAAGGTTTTAATAAGGACCACTAGAACCAAACAAGATTTTAATGAGAACCACTAGAACCAAACAACATTTTGATGAGGACCACTAGAACCAAACAACATTTTGATAAGGACCACTAGAACCAAACACCATTTTGATAAGGACCGTTAGAACCAAACAAGATTTTAATGAGGACCACTAGAACCAAACAACATTTTGATAAGGACCACTAGAACCAAACACCATTTTGATAAGGACCGTTAGAACCAAACAAGATTTTAATGAGGACCACTAGAACCAAACAACAATTTAATAAGCACCACTAGAACCAATAAAACAATAGAACCAGCGGCAGATGTTCTTTCAAGGACAAGCACACAGTAAGTTGTGTACTACCTCACATTGCCAGTAGAGGCGCTATGCTAACAAGAACTCATAAACTTTAGTATCTTCTAGGCAAAATGGTCTCTCGCCACCCCAGTTCTAATTTAGAGGAAACACCCAGGATGTGATGAAGTATATCCAGGTCATGGATGTGTTGTAGTGGCCGGGTGATGCTTGGAGGAACATTCAGACTTACAGTAGAACACACTCAAGGTTCCTATACTGAATGAAAGAAGTGTAAAGGTGAATATATGACTATATTTAAAATCCATCCATCCATCTTCTTCCGCTTATCCGAGGGCAGGCGGGCGCAGCAGCCTAAGCAGGAAAACTCCGAAAAATATTTAGTGTAAATAAGTAACTAAGACTGTTTTTATTTCATTTTTAAAGGGCTCCAATTATGTTATTATGTTACTTATTTAGAACGTCGTAAACAATTTCTAAAAATATCATAATTAATAATGAAAATACCACTTTGATCATGGTATGGCATGATTTCTCACTGGCACTCATCGAGGGCGGACGCTCCCCTTTCCTCTCCCTTATCTCTCCTGCTTGCTTCTTTGTCTTGTCTTGTCTTAACTTTTTTTGTTGCCTCTTTTTGCACTGCTCTCCAAATCTAAACATTGGAACTATTCAACTGGCCTCAACGAAATTGACAAGATCTTGGGTTTGGGGGAACCTGCTTGTCGTGACGGAGCGGTTGTTGCTGGACACACGACGGACTCTTGGGAGAAGAAGGAGTGCCGCGTGACCCTTTCAGTCGAGGACATGAAGATATCCACCTATTCGGAATTATGACAACAGGACATCTGCTGATTGGAGTAAGCGTTGCTCTGGTTTGTCCACAAATTGGAAGTTGCTGGCAGTCTTCAAAGTACCCCAAAGCTGCCACAAATGATTGGAGGATGCGGGAAGAACTGTGGACACTCTTGTGATTTGGATCACATCGGACTGTCTGCCCCGCAGGATTTTTGAGGACCAGTCATAGACAATTTAGAGTGAAAATTAAATTTTATTTTCACTCGCATACAAAACATTCTAACTTGGATTGTTTCCCTGGCTTCGAGACTCTCCCGAAGGACAGTGCGGCGAAGACACAACAAACTCCCTTCTTGTCTCTCATGGACACACACCTGTTGTTGTTGACTTTGGACTTATCGGCTGCACGACATCAAGGCCGCGGAACAGAGACACACTGCAGGCTTACACACACACATGCATCCACAAAAAAATATACACCACACACACATACCCCACCCCCAATCCAACGCCCTTGACGCAAATCCCATAGGGGTGATGGAAGGATGGACAGCGCCTGAGAGCTGCAGCCCCCCACCATGGCCCCCCCCCCCCCTTCCCCTCAGTTGCTAGATATCTGGAGATGTATGTTGTAATATGTATATGTGCTTTGCTATGGAGGTTTTTTCCCACTCCAGACTGGGCCCCCTTGTATTTTTTTTTACTCATCCTTCCCCAGCGTTGACCTTTTTTCTATCTTTTACGGGGCGCCTTGTGGCGACCCATCAGCGTTCCTGTACACTGTTTGTTTGTCTAATCTTGAACGGGTTTGTGCTGGAAACAAATTTTTGTTGTACAAACCCCGTTTCCATATGAGTTGGGAAATTGTGTTAGATGTAAATATAAACGGAATACAATGATTTGCAAATCATTTTCAACCCATATTCAGTTGAATATGCTACAAAGACAAGATATTTGATGTTCAAACTGTGTTACATGGCCTTTCCTTTTAACAACACTCAGTAAACATTTGGGAACTGAGGAGACACATTTTTGAAGCTTCTCAGGTGGAATTATTTCCCATTCTTGCTTGATGTACAGCTTAAGTTGTTCAACAGTCCGGGGTCTTCGTTGTGGTATTTTAGGCTTCATAATGCGCCACACATTTTCAATGGGAGACAGGTCTGGACTACAGGCAGGCCAGCCTAGTACCCGCACTCTTTTACTATGAAGCCACGTTGATGTAACACGTGGCTTCGCATTGTCTTGCTGAAATAAGCAGGGGCGTCCATGGTAACGTTGCTTGGATGGCAACATATGTTGCTCCAAAACCTGTATGTACCTTTCAGCATTAATGACTCCTTCACAGATGTGTAAGTTACCCATGTCTTGGGCACTAATACTCCCCCATACCATCACAGATGCTGGCTTTTCAACTTTGCGCTTATACCAATCCGGATGCTCCTTTTCGTCTTTGTTCCGGAGGACACAACGTCCACAGTTTCCAAAAACAATTTGAAATGTGGACTCGTCAGACCACAGAACTCTTTTCCACTTTGTATCAGTCCATCTTAGATGAGATCAGGCCCAGCGAAGCCGATGGCGTTTCTGGGTGTTGTTGATAAACGGTTTTCGCCTTGCGTAGGAGACTTTTAACTTGCACTTACAGATGCAGCGACCAACTGTAGTTACTGACAGTGGGTTTCTGAAGTGTTTCTGAGCCCATGTGGTGATATCCTTTACACACTGATGTCGCTTGTTGATGCAGTACAGCCTGAGGGATCGAAGGTCACGGGCTTAGCTGCTCACGTGAAGTGATTTCCCTTTGATGATATTACGGACCGTAGATGGTGAAATCCCTAAATTCCTTGCAATAGCTGGTTGAGAAAGGTTTTTCTTAAACTGTTCAACAATTTGCTCACGCATTTGTTGACAAAGTGGTGACCCTCGCCCCATCCTTGTTTGTGAATGACTGAGCATTTCATGGAATCTACTTTTATACCCAATCATGGCACCCACCTGTTCCCAATTTGCCTGTTCACCTGTGGGATGTTCACAATAAGTGTTTGATGAGCATTCCTCAACTTTATCAGTAGTTATTGGCACCTTTCCCAACTTCTTTGTCACGTGTTGCTGGCATCAAATTCTAAAGTTAATGATTATTTGCACACAAAATTTGTTTTATCAGTTTGAACATCAAATATGTTGTCTTTGTAGCATATTCAACGGAATATGGGTTGAAAATTATTTGCAAATCATTGTATTCCGTTTATATTTACATCTAACACAATTTCCAAACTCATATGGAAACGGGGTTTGTACTTGTGCAATGACAATCCTAGTGGAGATGTGAGCAAAGTTGTGTGAGTGTGAGGTCCGGAAGAACTTTGTCTTGATGATGGGCCGGCACCCCCCACGGGACCAGAGGCAGCCAACACTCGGACCCTCCAAGAACCTCTGGCAGGACATGAAAGAGTCCAACATGGCTGATGTCATTGTGAGTGAACTCCTTTGTGTTGTTGTTCCGACTCCTTGTGGGAAAAGTCAACACATGTTGGCGCTCGCTGCTAGCTTCACCAACGCTAATGCTAATGAGGCATGCTAACGTAGCAGCTAAGTTAGCTTTTTTGGCGACAACATGCGCTATAGTCATCTTTTTGTTGTTGTTTTTTTGTCGCTAATCGTCATGACGTGACCTGACGCTAGGACAGGAAGTGACGACGTTTGGCTCGCCTCAAAGCACTTCCTTCCAGCGGGCGTCGCCCTCTTCTGAAGGAAGGCTTTGGCTAGGCTAACCCCACGCATTGCAGCCTATCATAGCAGTCCTCGCAGCACTTAGAAGCGCTGACAGTCCAGTATCTCATTTGCTGGGACGTCAAGGGGACCCCCCACCGTGACATGTCCCGGGTGACGCGGGGGAGGGGCGGCACATGCAGTGTTTGTGTGTTGTGTCGCCTCTGACGCAAGCCAGGCGTTGAGTTGTAGTGTCTGGTGTCACGCGGACGCATAGCAACGCAAAGGCTGCCTATAAATAAACGCCCACGTCCTATTTTCACCCTGCAGGCTCCACTTCCTTTACCTCCTCTCACGATCCACTGCCGCCACTCCTGGATTATCTACACAGTGGGCGGGTGGGGGGGGGGGTTCAGCGTGGTCTAATTTGCATAATTGGCCACCACGCATGTTTTTCTGGGCGCCGGGAGAGGCAAAAAAGTGAGGGGAAAAAAACAAATGTATTGAAAACACAAACTTTCTTGTGTGCTTTTTAGATGGGGGAGGGGCCCGCAGTGGCACCCGCTGCTCGTTGAGAAGAGCGATTTTCATGGTCGTCTCCAAAAGTGAGCAGAACCGGTTGTCCATTTCATCGGGTTGTCTTCCTGTTCAGCGCTCTTACTTTGTTCTTCTTCCCGTGTTGCTTCCATCGCTTTGCCACTTCGCCTCTGGTCTGAGCGCTGGCTCCCTCACCTGCTCCTGGTTGTCAATCGCGAGACACGCCTCCTCGTGGTTGACAATTGGGAGACACACCTGCTCATGGCTGTCCTTAAGGAGACACGTCTGCTCCTGGTTATCAATCAAGTCACTAAGGAGACACGCCTGCTCCTGTTTGTCAATCAGGAGACACTCCTCCTCCTGGTTGACAATCAGGAGACACGCCTCCTCAAGGTTGACGATTGGGAGACACAGCTGCTCCTGTTTATCAATCAGGATACACGCTTCCTGGTTGTCATTAAGGAGACACGTCTGCTCCTGGTTATCAATCAAGTCACTAAGGAGACACACCTGCTCCTGTTTGTCAATCAGGAGACACGCCTCCTCCTAGTTGACGATCGGGAGATGCGCCGGCTCCTGGTTGACAATCAGGAGACACGCCTCCTCATGGTTGACAATTGGGAGACACAGCTGCTCCTGTTTATCAATCAGGATACACGCTTCCTGGTTGTCATTAAGGAGACACGTCTGCTCCTGGTTATCAATCAAGTCACTAAGGAGACACACCTGCTCCTGTTTGTCAATCAGGAGACACGCCTCCTCCTGGTTGACGATCGGGAGATGCGCCGGCTCCTGGTTGACAATCAGGAGACACGCCTCCTCATGGTTGACAATTGGGAGACACAGCTGCTCCTGTTTATCAATCAGGATACACGATTCCGTACAATTGACCACTAAATGGTAACAACCGAATAAGTTTTTCAACTTGTTTAAGTCGGGGTCCACGTTAATCAATTCATGGTAGCAGACGTGTCTCCATAATGACAACCAGGAAGCGTGTATCCTGATTGATAAACAGGAGCAGCTGTGTCTCCCAATTGTCAACCATGACGAGGCATGTCTCCTGATTGTCAACCAGGAGCAGGCGCATCTCCCGATTGTTTACCAGTAGGAGGAGTGTCTACTAGTTGTCAACCAGTAGGAAGCGTGTCTCCTGTTTGTCAACCAGTAGGAGGAGTGTCTGCTGATTGTCAAAGAGGAGCAGGCGTGTCGCCTGCTTGACAACCAAAGGCAGGTGTGTCTCCTTAATGACTCGATAACCAGGAGCAGACGTGGACAAACAGGAGACACGCCTCCTACTGTTCGACAATCAGGAGACACTCCTCCTACTGGTTAACAAACGGGAGATGCGCCTGCTCCTGGTTGACAATCAGGAGACATGCCTCCTCATGGTTGACAAGTGGGAGACACACCTGCTCCTGGTTGTCAATCAGGATACACGCCTTCTCCTGGTTGTCATTAAGGATACACGTCTGCTCTTAGTTGTCATTAAGGAGACATACCTGCCTTTGGTTGTTAATCAGTACACATCCCTCCTCCTGGTTGTCATTAAGGAGACACACCTGCTCATGGTTGTCAATCAGGAGACACGCCTGCTCCTGTTTGACAATCAGGAGACTTGCCTGTTCATGGTTGTCATTAAGGAGGCACACCTGCCTCTGGTTGTCAATCCGGAGACACACCTGCTCCTGTTTGACAATTGGGAGACACACCTCCTCATGGTTGTTCTTAAGGAGACACGTCTGCTCCTGGTTATCAAGTCATTAAGGAGACACACCTGCCTTTGGTTGTCAAGCAGGCAACACACCTGCTCCTGTTTGACAATCAGGATACACGCCTCCTCATGGTTAACAACTGGGAAACACACCTGCTCAAGTTGTCCTTAAGGAGACACGTCTGCTCCTGGTTGTCATTAAGGAGACACACCGGCCCCTGGTTGTTAATCAGGAGACACACCTCCTCCGGGTTGTCTTTGAGGAGACACACCTGCCGTTGGTTGTCAATCAGAAGACACGCGTGATCCTGTTTGACAATCGGAAGACACGTCTGCTCCTGCTTGCCAATCAGGAGACACACCTGCTCCTGGTGGACAATCGGTTGATCAAGCAACCCGCCTCCTCCTGGCTGACAATCAGGCAACATACCTACTCCTGGTTGTCAATAAGGAGATCCGCCTCCTCCTGGCTGACAATCAGGCAACATACCTGCTCCTTGTTGTCAATCAGGAGATTGTTATTAACCAAAGGACTGTTTACCTGCATGTCATGCGAGCATGTGATAGACAACCAAGTGGCTAAGTCGACAACGCTGATGCCTCCTGCTACATCTTCTTATGCTCCGGCAGAACAGGCGAGTACCTTACGATGCCATCTACCGTACAGATTAGTAATAACAAGCTACATTCACAGACAGTCCCTTTATAATGTGTTTAATTCAGACAGTCCCATTATAATGTGTTTAATTCAGACAGACCCAATATAATGTGTTTATGAGCGAGTGCAAACAGGTAGTGTCACACCTGTGTTAGCCACAAACAAATGAATTGATGAAAGTCTGGTATGGTCCAAAGTGCAGCCTCAAGGGCCATTTGCGGCCCGTAGCACATTAGTTAGTGTGCTAATGTTACTTTTGCAAGCATGAACCTCATCGTCAAATATTTAGTTTTTTGACAAATGTTAGCATTTTTTAGCTAATTTTGCAGGTGTACACCTCAGAGTTATATATTTCGGTACTTCATCCATGCCAACATAAGCATGCTAGCATTTGTAACTGATTTTGCAGATAGAGTTGGTATGTTAGCACCTTACTGTTAGCATGCTAGCTTTTTTTTTTGTCAATTTAGCAGGTATACACTCCAGAGTCATATGTTTTGGTACTTCACCAATGCACAGAAAGCATGCTATTGTTGGTATGTTAGCACCTTATTGTTTGCACATTAGCTTTTTTTTGTCAATTTAGCAGGTATACACTCCAGAGTCATATGTTTTGGTACTTCACCAATGCACAGAAAGCATGCTATTGTTGATATGTTAGCACCTTATTGTTAGCACATTAGCTTTGTTTTGTCAATTTAGCAGGTATACACTCAACAGTCATATATTTTGGTACTTGATGCATGCTAATGTTAGCATGCTAGCAGTATTAACTAATTTTGCAGATATACATCTTTGAGTCATATATTTTGGTACTCGATACATACATTTTACCAGGCTAACATTAGCATGCTAGTTTTTTTGGGGGTCAGTTTAGCAGGTATACACCCCAGAGTCATATATTTTGGTAGTTTACTCATGCTATTGTTGTATGTATTTATTTATTTTTTGTCAATTAAAGGGTATACAACTCATAGTAATATATTTGGTACTTAATACATGCTAATGTTAGCACGCTAGCATTTTTAACTCATTTCGTAGATATACTCATGTTGAAGTTAGCATTTTAGCATGCTAAAATTACCATACTTCATTTTTTGTCGATTTAGCGGAGTCATACATGTTGGTACTCTACTAATGCGCAGTAAGCATGCTATTGTTGGTATGTTAGCATCTTACTCTTAGCAGGCTAGCTTTTTTTTAGGGGGGGGGGGGGGGGGTCAATAGAGCAGGTACACACCTCATAGTAATATAGTTTGGCACTTAATGCATGCTAATGTCAGTATGCTAGCATTTTTAACTCATTTTGCAGATATACTCATGTTGAAGTTAGCATTATACCATGATAGCTTTTTATGTCAATTTAGCAGAGTCATATATGTTGGTACTCTACTAATGCACAGTAAGCATGCTACTGTTTGTATGTTAGCAATCTAGCATTTTTTTGGGTCAATTTAGCAGAGTCATATATTTTGGTAGTTTACTAATGCGCAGTAAGCATGCTTTTGTTGGTATGTTAGCATCTTACTTTTAGCAGGCTAGCTTTTTTGGGGGTCAATTAAGCAGGTATACACCTCATAGTAATATATTTTGGTACTTAATGCATGCTAACGTTAGCATGCTAGCATTTTGAACTAATTTTGCAGATGTACTAATTTTGAAGTTAGCATTTTAGCATGCTAAAATGACCATACTAGATTTTTATGTCGATTTAACAGAGTCATATATACTTTACTAATGCGCAGTAAGCATGCTATTGGTTGTATGTTAGCACCTTACTGGTAGCATGCTAGCTTTTTTAGCTGAATTTGCTAGTATACACCTACGAGTCATATGTTTTGTTAGCACGGCGAGTGTGTTAGCATGTCAGTTTGGCTTTGGCTTGTCAGCAGTCACAGTTTCAACAGAAATTACATTTTCCAGCCCATTAAAATATAGGGTACAATATTAATACTGTACTGGTTAGGAAAGTGAAACATAGAAAAAAGGGCCCCCGCATCCTTTAGTCTGTGGCCCTCAGTGTTTTAAAGTGTCAGGTAGAAGATTTGAACCTAGGAAACCAAGTTGTGGTGCAGATGACCATTGTTTATGATTCATGTTTTAGTGTAGGATACATCTCCGAGGTACATGTGATGAAGTAGTGATGATAACATGATGAATGTGTTTATTCCAGAAACTTCTGCCCAGTTCCTGGCAGCGTGAAAGCAGCTGTTGCAATATTCCGTCCCCATGAGACGTCCTGCACGCTCTCCAGCAGTCCAGGAGTCCAGCGTCTTCCACGAAGTGTTGGCGGCGTGCATGGTCATGTGAAAATGTTCCTCTGGTTGCTCACCAGCGTGGTCTGGCTCTCCCGCCGGCGCTCCTTCCTCCTCTCCAGCCGCACCCTCCAGCACACGGCGCTGGCCGCCAGCAGCGCCAGTCCAGCCGAGAGCAGCACCAGTCCCAGGTAGGAGATGGTGGAGCCGTGCGAGTTGAAGCCGTACGCCACCGCCGTCACCACCACGCCGGCGATCAGCACCACCACGCCGAAGGGGACGGTGCAGCGGTAGCAGGACAGTTCGGCGCCACCCGTGGCCGCCGCCAGCTGCACCTCGTTGACCAGCGGGATGCTGACCGTCGTCGTGGGCGGCGCCACGCCGGGCTTCTCCGCGCTCGCTGGCGTCTTCATGGCGTCCTGACTGGCGTCTCCTGGCATGGCACGGTTTGCTTAGCGTCTTAGCCTGTCTGTGAGGAGAATGACAGTTTTAGCGACCTCCGCTCGCATTTCTGCTGAAGGTCTGCAAAGACTTCTGACGCTCAAGTGCAGAGGCGAAGCCCTGATACAGTGGGTTAGTTTTTGCCTCATTCAGAGATGTACGATAATGGCTTTTTTGCCGATATTCCGATATTGTCCAACTCTTAATTACACATTCCGATATCAACCGATACCGATATATACAGTCGTGGAATTAACACATTATTATGCCTAATTTTGTTGTGATGCCCCGTTGGATGCATTAAACAATGTAACAAGGTTTGCCAAAATAAATCAACTCAAGTAATGGAAAAAAATGCCAACATGGCACTGCCATATTTATTATTGAAGTCACACAGTGCATTATTATTTTTAACTTGCCTCAAAACAGCAGCTTGGAATTTGGGACATGCTCTCCCTGAGAGAGCATGAGGAGGTTGAGGTGGCGTCCCGGAAAAGTTAGTGCTGCAAGGGGTTCTGGGTATTTGTTCTGTTGTGTTTATGTTGTGTTACGGTGCGGATGTTCTCCCGAAATGTGTTTGTCATTCTTGTTTGGTGTGGGTTCACAGTGTGGCGCATATTTCTAACAGTGTTAAAGTTGTTTATACGGTTACCCTCAGTGTGACCTGTGTGGCTGTTGACCAAGTATGCCTTGCATTCACTTGTGTGTGTGAAACGCCGTAGATATTATGTGACTGGGCCGGCACGCAAAGGAAGTACCTTTAAGGTTTATTGGCGCTCTGAACTTCTCCGTACAGCGGCATTTTAAAAAGTCATACATTTTACTTTTTGAAACCGATATCGATAATTTCCGATATTACATTTTAAACCATTTTTTGGCCGATAATATCGGACTGCCAATATTATCGGCCAAAAAATGCTTTAAAATGTAATATCGGACTGCCGATATTATCGGCCAAAAAATGCTTTAAAATGTAATATCGGAAATTATCGATATTGGTTTAAAAAAGTAAAATTTATGACTTTTTAAAATGCAAAAATTCAGAGCGCCAATAAACCTTAAAGGCACTGCCTTTGCGTGCCGGCCCAATCACATCTCTAGCCTCATTCCTGTGAGAATCCTGCATGTGACTGAAGCATTGAGGAGTGGGACTGTCCAGGACTACCTGCAGTGTGCTCAAACAACCACCAGGTAGCATCTGTGAGCAGATAATATTGCATCATCTCTTTCTCTTTCAGACTTATCAGGTCGGTATTGCATTCCTCATGAGGGATGATGCAAAAACTAACCCAGACCCATTGGAGTTCTCCGGTCTGAGCTTCTCTACCTTGAACCTTGTCCTCCACTACCTAAGCCACAGGTGTCCAAACTCTGGCCTGTCTCTGCCACGTCATTTAATGTGGCCCGCCATGTCATTTAAAATGGCCCGCCACATCACTTCACTGTGGCTCGCCACGTCATTTAAAATGGTCCACCACACGATTTAAGGTGGCCCGCCTTATCATTTAACGTGCACTGCCATGTCCTTCAAAATGCCCCGCCACATAATTTAATTGGCCCACCACATGATTAAAGTTGGCCAGCCATATCATGTAAAATAGCCTGCCACACCATTTTAAGTTGGCCTGCCACGTCATTTAAAGTAAGTTGGCCTGCCAGACCATTTAAATTGGCCATGTAATTTAAAAAGGCCCTCCACACTATATAAATTGGCCTGCCACATAATTTAATCTGGTCTGCCACAACATTTAAGGGGGCCCGCCACATCTTTGAAAGTGTCCTCACACATACTTTATTGTGGCCTGCCATATCATTTAAAATGGCCTGCTACATCATAATGTGGCCCACCACATAATTCAAGTTGGCCTGTCACATCATTTAAAATGGCCTTCCACAAAATTTAAAGTGGCCCGCCACACCATTTTAAGTTGGCCTGCCACCATGTAATTTAAAATGGCCCTCCACACTATTAAAAGTAGCCTGTTGATAATTTAATCTGGCCTTCCAGATCATTTAAGGTGGGCTGCCACAACATTTAAAATGGCCTGCCACATCATTTAATGTTGCCTGCCGCATCATTTAAGGTGCCCCGCCACATCATTGAAGGTGACCTGTCACACCTTTTAAAATGCCCCCCGCCCATATTATTTAACGTGGCGCCACTACCTTTTATTTGGCCTGCCACACCATTTAAAATTAAAATACTTAAATATCAGCTTGTCGTCTTGACTTACAATTTCGAAGCAAGTTATCTTTCAACCTGTAAAACTAAAGATTTTTTTTTTTATATTTAAAAAAAAAACAGTGGCCTATGCAAATTGTATAACTAGGCTATGATGTGCTTGTATTTATATATTCACTGTTAGAAGCGGCCCTCAAGGGCATCCATAATTCCGATGCAGCCCCTTAATAAAAAAAAGAGTTAGACACCCTTGACCTAAGCCATGACCCCAGTGCATGATGGGTAGGCCGTGTTAACACAGACTGCTCAAACATCCCCCATGTTCGACGCGCGCGGAGGAACCCCGCAGATGTTTGTTGTCAGAATTCCCTCCGAGGCGCCGGAGCGAACCCGCGTCACCCCCCCGGCACATTCCGGGCCGCCTCCTGACTCAGGCGGAGCGGCAGCAGCGCGTCGGCAATGACGCAGGAGCCGGGCGGCCAGCACGAGCTGAGACATTCCCTGGAGAGCGCGGGATATGACATTACAGGCGCTCGCTCGCATCATGGCCGCCACACATCAGTGGGGTCGAGACGCGGCGTGTGCACGTGTGGGCTTTTTTTTTCTTTCATGGCTAACATTTCACCACACCTGAAAGTTGTTTTCCTCACCGACACTAAATCTTTGCCAACTCTTTTCTACTTCATCAACACAGAGCGCCTCCTTTAAAAGTACTGCAAACATCAGTTTTTCTAGTGTGTGTATGCTCCTTTTCCTCATATATTTGCACTTTTTCTACATCAAACATCACACCTGAGTTTACAATAATAGTTAGTTTAAAAAGTCACTTTTTAAGAAAGTTTGTATTGTGTAAAATTATGTGCCCAACAAAATATTATATCCTGTTTCAGGCCTTTAGCGCGTTTAATCATCATTTATGCAGTACTACAATTGTATTCATGTCTATTTACACTAACTATTTTAAAACCATTTTGGCACAAAACATTGAAACAACGTTGAGAACTTGTAGAATTAGGTCCTGACGTTGAGCAAATCAAACATAATGTTGAAACAACATGACGTTGAATCAATGTTGGGTTCTGATGTTGATTTTACCATTGAAATGTGGTCATATCCCAACCAATATTCAACAACACAAATACAACGTTGACACAACATGCTTTTTGATGACGTTGAATCAATGTTGGGTTCTGACGTTGATTTGACCATTGAAATTTGATCATTTCCCAACCAATATTCTACAACACAAATACAACATTGAAACAACATGCTTCTTATCAACGTTTAATCAATGTCAAGTTTTAACGTTGATTTGACCATTGAATATTGGTAATTTCCCAGCCAATATTCTACAACTCAAACACAACATTGAAACAACATGCTTCTTATAAAATGTTTTCAATGTCAGGCTGTGACATTGATTTGACCATTGAATTATGGTCATTTTCCAACCAATATTCTACAACACAAACATAATGTTGAAACAACATGCTTTTTATCAACATTGAATCAATGTTGGGTTCTGATGTTGATTTTACCATTGAAATGTGGTCATATCCCAACCAATATTCTACAACACAAATACAACATTGAAACAACATGCTTTTTGATGACGTTGAATCAATGTTTGGTTCTGATGTTGATTTTACCATTGGAATGTGGTCATTTCCCAACCAATATTCTACAACACAAATACAAAGTTGAAACAACATGCTTTTTGATGACGTTGAATCAATGTTGGGTTCTGACGTTGATTTGACCATTGAAATTTGATCATTTCCCAACCAATATTCTACAACACAAATACAATGTTGAAACAACATGCTTTTTGATGACGTTGATTTGACCATTGAAATGTGGTCATTTCCCAACCAATATTCTACAACACAAATACAACGTTGAAACAACATGCTTTTTGACGACGTTTAATCAATGTCAGGTTGTGACATTGATTTGACCATTGAAATTTGGTCATTTCCCAACCAATACTCTACAACACAAACACAACGTTGAAACAACATGTTTTTTGATGACGTTGAATCAATGTCGGGTTCTGACGTTGATTTGACCATTGAAATTTGGTCATTTCCCAACCAATATTCTTCAACACAAACACAACATTGAAACAACATGTTTCTTATCAAATTGTTTTCAATGTCAGGTTGTGACATTTATTTGACCATTACATTTTTGGTCATTTCCCTACCAATATTCTACAACACAAATACAACGTTGAAACAACATGCTTCTTATCAACGTTTAATCAATGTCAAGTTTTAACGTTGATTTGATCATTGAATTTTGGTAATTTCCCAACCAATATTCTACAACTCAAACACAACATTGAAACAACATGCTTCTTATCAAAATTTTTTCAATGTCAGGCTGTGACATTGATTTGACCATTGAATTATGGTCATTTCCCAACCAATATTCTACAACACAAACATAATGTTGAAACAACATGCTTTTTATCAACATTGAATCAATGTTGGGTTCTGATGTTGATTTTACCATTGAAATGTGGTCATTTCCCAACCAATATTCTACAACAGAAATACAACGTTGAAACAACATGCTTTTTGATGACGTTGAATCAATGTTGGGTTCTGACGTTGATTTGACCATTGAAATTTGATCATTTCCCAACCAATGTTCTACAACACAAATACAATGTTGAAACAACATGCTTCTTATCAACGTTTAATCAGTGTCCAGTTTTAACGTTGATTTGACCATTGAATTTTGGTAATTTCCCAACCAATATTCTACAACTCAAACACAACATTGAAACAACATGCTTCTTATAAAATGTTTTCAATGTCAGGCTGTGACATTGATTTGACCATTGAATTATGGTCATTTCCCAACCAATATTCTACAACACAAACATAATGTTGAAACAACATGCTTTTTATCAACATTGAATCAATGTTGGGTTCTGATGTTGATTTTACCATTGAAATGTGGTCATTTCCCAACCAATATTCTACAACAGAAATACAACGTTGAAACAACATGCTTTTTGATGACGTTGAATCAATGTTGGGTTCTGACGTTGATTTGACCATTGAAATTTGATCATTTCCCAACCAATGTTCTACAACACAAATACAATGTTGAAACAACATGCTTCTTATCAACGTTTAATCAGTGTCCAGTTTTAACGTTGATTTGACCATTGAATTTTGGTAATTTCCCAACCAATATTCTACAACTCAAACACAACATTGAAACAACATGCTTCTTATAAAATGTTTTCAATGTCAGGCTGTGACATTGATTTGACCATTGAATTATGGTCATTTCCCAACCAATATTCTACAACACAAACATAATGTTGAAACAACATGCTTTTTATCAACATTGATTCAATGTCAGGTTTGAACGTTGACTTGACCATTGAAATTTGGTCATTTCCCAATCAATTTTCTACAACACAAATACAACATTGAAACAACATGCTTTTTATCGACGTTTATTTCAATGTTAGGTTGCGACGTTGATTTGACCATTGAAATTTGGTCATTTCCCAACCAATAGTCTACAAAGCAAATAAAACAATGAAACAACATGCTTTTTATCAACGTTTATTCAATGTCAGGTTGTGACGTTGATTTGACCATTGAAATTCTGTCATTTTCCAACCAACAACGTGGATCCAACGTCTACCATGAATTGATTAACGTGGACCCCGACGTAAACAAGTTGAAAAACTTATTCGGGTGTTACCATTTAGTGGTCAATTGTATGGAATATGTACTGTACTGTGCAATCTACTAATAAAAGTCTCAATCAATCAATCAAAAGACATCAAGGTTGTCTCAATTTACAAATACAACAGTTTTGCAACGTTGTTTAGAACTCAGTTTTAAAAGACATTTATAATCAATGTTGTGTCAATGTCTTGTGCCTGCTGGGTAATGATTGGTTAATATTTGTGAGTTCACGATTTCATCTTCTAAAGGCAATTTTATTTATAGAGCACAATTTGTACACAAGGCTTTCCACAAAATTACAAAATAGTCATAATTCAAATTAAAATCATAAAATATAATTATAATAAAACAATCATAATTCAAATTGAAATCAAAGAGTTTATAAACTAATAAATGTTTTTTTTAATTTTTATTTATTTTATTTACAGTACTTCACGTGTGTGCACAGAAAGAAAGCAAAACCAGATCACCTGAAAGTGGTTTTCCATGTCGTCTGAGGTCCTGGGATGGCGAAAAATAAAATATTCCTGCAAGTGAACTCAACTTGTGTGTTGAAAAGAGGTGAGTGTGACTTCCATTCATGACCATTCAGACTCCATCCATTGACGAGAAGATCCAGCAGCCTCGACTGGACGCACACCGTGCGCGTCAAGTCAAACCCGTTAATGCAGGACTCAAGTTCCACTCCAGCATTACACAATAAGACCACTTTTAGTGCCAGAGAACACTGCCAGACTAACACACCCGACATGCTTTTATTTTGAAGTTCAACTGTAATATCCGTTTTAATTATTTAAAGCGACTGAAACCGGAGTTTAAAAAAAAAAAAAAAAAAAAAAATTTTTCTTTCTTTAGTTTATTTCGAACATGAACACACTTACATCATAATACATCACACAATTTCATATTTCATTTTACATAATGCTTTTTATATTAAGATACAATTTTTGGACCTGATAGACTTTAAAACAATTTGCCAAATCGCCAAATAATATTTTTATTATTACATAATTGCCCATTTTATTTGATTATTAGCAAACTGCAAGTAGAATTAATTTTAAAAAGGATTTCAATGGCAAAAAAGAGATTTATGATATCATTTCATAATGATATTGATTTACAAAGAAGAATTGAGTTGCATGTGGTCAAAAAAAATGTATGTCAAAATTGAAACATGTGACAAATGGGATCATTTAAATTGGGGGTCAGCAACCTGCGGCCCTCGAGCCACATGCGGCTCTTTAGTGCCACCCTAGTGGCTCCCTGGAGCATTTTTAAAAAAGGATTGAATATAGAAAAAGATGGGGAAAAATATATATATTTTTTTAGTATGTTTTTTGTTTGAGGACAAACATGACACAAACCTTCCCAATTGTTAGAAAGCCCACTGTTTAATATGTTTATGTGTATGCTTCACTGATGACAGTATTTGGTGAACATCGTTTTGTCCTACTAATTTTGGCGGTTCTTGAACTCACCAGAGTGTGGACTGTGACGCAACAGTTTGTTTACATGTAAAATCTTCCACTCCTTCTTTGTCTTATTTTGTCCACCAAACGTTTTATGTTGTGCGTGAATGCACAACGATGCACTTTGTTGATGTTATTGACTTGTGTGGAGTGCTAATCAGGCATATTTGGTCAGTGCATGACTGCAAGCTAATCAATGCTAACATGCTATTTAGGCTAGCTGTATGTACATATTGCATCATTATGCCTCATTTGTAGGAATATTTGAGCTCATTTAATATCCTTTACTTTTATGCTCTTTGTACATAATTTAGTTTTGCATGCCAATACATTATCTATATGTAATATTAGCTGCATTTCAGATTGTTGTTTGTGTGCCATGTATATATATATATATATATATATATATATATATATATATATATATATATATATATATATATATATATATATATATATATATATATATATATACATATATATATATATATATATATATATACATATACAGTATGTATGTATATATGTGTGTATATATATATATATATATATATATATATATATATATATATATATATACATATACATATATATATATACAGTATGTATGTATATATGTGTATATATATATATATATGTATATATATATGCATATATATATATATGTATGCATATATATATAGTCAAGGTTTCTGTGGTTTATCTGTTATACTGTGCTCAATACTGGAATAGAGCGGAATATACGTTAGGTCAGGAAAAAACACAGAGGCTATTTCATCCCCACAAGCCTGTTTCGCAGGTTTCCCTGCTCGTCATAAAATCCCCTGAAGAGCAGGGAAACCTGTGAAACAGGCTTGTAGGGATGATAGAGCCTCTGTGTTTTTTCCTGACCTAACGTGTATATATATATATATATATATGTGTGTGTATATATATATATATATATATATATATATATATATATATATATATATATATATATATATATATATATATATATATATATATATATATATATATATATATATATATATTCAGAGCGCGATGATGCCATGTTATCGAGGGGAAAATGCATTTTTAGACAATATGATTTGCCTAAGCGGCGAGGAGACACCGAGAGTAACAAGCGGTAGAAAATTAATTAGAAAGGACAGATTAAAAATAATAATACTAAAAAATTTAAAATAATAATAAATTTATATATATATATATATATATATATATATATATATATATATATATATATATATATATATATATATATATATATATATATATATATATATATATATATATATATAATTTTTTTTACTTGGAACTTCCCACAGGCCAGATTTGTGATGTTGGCGGGCCCTAGTTTGGGGACCCCTGATCCAAAGGGTTTTCCAACATTGTAAACACAATTTAAGAGGAACCAACAGTGGGAACAAATGTGAAAATATGTATTTCAGTCAAGGGAGTAGTAGATTTATTATCAGCTGTGATGAAATAAGGAAATCTGGTCCAACTTTTGGCAAACATGTTTATGAATAATGAAGCAGAAAGGAATATTGTTGATTTATCTGAATTTTTAAAAACATGTTTTTGCTGATATTGATAGAAAGTCAGATAGATTAAACTCTGACCTTTTCGTTCACCTATTTTTTTGTTATCTATTTTGTATAAATGATCCAAAAACATAATTTATACATATTTAGTGATCTTGAATTGCGTGTTTTTACGAGTGGCCGGAAACTAAGAGACAATAAAGATTTATTGTGAAGGTGGAGCCGGAAGCTGTGTGCTCTCCTGCCAACTTGGTGTCGGACAAGCGCCGTCATGTCGCTGCGGTTCTCGGATGAAGACTTCCAAGCGGCCTGGAAGGAGTTGGACGAGCCGCAGCTGGAAGGAGGATGGGAACTTTTCACCGAGACGATGGGCGTGAAAATCTACAGGCTTCTTGATAAGGTAAAGCGGAAGTAATCTGCTCGGTTTCAACCGGAAGACGGACGACGAGCACAGCTGCGCCTCATTATCGCCATAAACACTTGACATCCGTGTGAATTATTGACCTTTTTATTCATTTATTTAGAGAAGACGTGTAAATATTAGTGTGTGTTTTTGGCAGGGGAAATGGGAAATAACTGGGCGGAACCATGTTTTCTTGTGCTCAATCGATACCAGACGTCATCTGGAAAACCCCGGAATTGAACCTTTGCCCACCCACAGGGTCATAAGCACAGCGGATCAAAGCAAACCGAAACACGATATCAATGCATAAAGATGATATCTTGGAATCGGCATGTGGCTGACAAATGGCAACTGTCACTTTTAATTCATTCTGACCTGAATTGTGTTGAAATGTGCAACACCGACTGGGAAGCTGCTGTGGGTAAAATAGTTTGATCACATGCAGGTTGATTTAAATTTTCAGGGGTGTCAAACGTACGGCTCGCGGGCCGGATCAGGCCCACGAACAGGTTTTATCCGGCCCGCGAAATGAGTTTGCTAAGTATAAAAATAAGCTGCTGTTTTAAATGTGTTCACTGAATGTCACAATAGCAATTATTTGTGTCCTCTGTCTCTAAGGGGGCGGAGCTATGTGCTCTGTTAAGATAGAGGACTGGGGACACATTATCTGGGCGCACATGGATATGGTGACATTATTTGTATCCCCCTTCAACTTCATGTGCGATTAATGAAATAAGCCCAAATTCACAAGTTTTGGTGTAGATCAGGGGTCCCCAAACTACGGCCCGCGGGCCGGATCCGGCCCCCCAGCATCCAAAATCCGGCCCACAAAAAATCCCAAATTAGAAAAAAAAAAAAAAAGGTTCCTTTTTTATTTATTTTTTTTATTTAAAAAAAAATAAAAATCTTTCCTTTCTAATCCATTTTCTACCGCTTGTTACTCTTGGTGTCTCCTAGTCGCTCAGGCAAATCATATTGTCTAAAAATGAATTTTCCCATCGATAACGTGACAATGTTAAATGTTGATGAACATCAATGTTAATTGATGTTAAATGACAAAACGGATTATAAAGACAATGTGTATGTATATGTATGTATGTATGTATGTATGTGTATATATATATATGTGTGTATGTGTATGTATATCACAGCTTGGCCCCCGGCCAAATTTTTTTAACCCAATGCGGCCCCCGAGTCAAAAAGTTTGGGGACCCCTGGTGTAGATGATGCTACATATGTACAGAATAAACCACATGATGTTAGTACATCAGTTGAGGAAAATGGGTAAATAATAATAATAATGATAATAATTAATATTATTATTAATTCCATCTTCTGATAGATCAAAAATGAACACCAATGGGAGCATTTTAAAACTCTGCCAGACTCAATTCACCTATTTCACTGATAAACATTATTACGTCATTTATTCAGAAAGTAGAAATAACAAGAAGATAGAACACTATTAACTGCAACATGTAAGTGTAAAAAAACAAAACAAACATTATAATTTGTATATTTTCAGGTTGTGCTTGTTCTATTTAAAAAAAACAACAACAACAATCTGAAGTTGTCTTTATTTTTAAGTTATCATGCAATGATTTTACCAGTCAGGCCCACTTGGGAATAGATTTTCCTTAATGTGTGTGGCCCCTGAGCTAAAATGAGTTTGACACCCCTGATTTAAAACATATAAAATGTACACTTATATTAGGAACACCGAACACTCCTGGGTAGGGTTATCCAACCTTTTCTTCTTCTGAGAGCTGCTTTTACTAAATAAGAATGACCGAAAACTACAATGTAGATTTTATGTTTAAAAAAACAAAAACAAACTCGAAGCCCAGTTGCCAGAATTTTACCATAACATTTACAGTGTGTTTTCAGGTTGTTTTTTTTAAACTGGATTACTTAAAATTGAAAAAAAAAACATTTTTTACGGTAAAATTCTGTTCGCAGCTGTAAAATATACAGTTGTTGTTTTCACAGTGCATTTCTGTAAATTGAATACCGTTACCACAGGAGAAACACGCTTTTAAAGATATAAGAGTCCTTTTATTTTGTTAATGTACAGAGACATCCTGGATGGTAACCAACACTTCCCGTCCAACCTGATCGAGCTTGAGAGGTGCTGCAAAGAGGAATGGGTGAAACTGTCCAAAGACGGGTGTGCCAAGCTTGTGGCATTGTATTCAAAAAGACTTGAGGCTGTAATTGCTGCCAAAGATGCTTTAAGAAAGTGTTAAGCAAAGGCTGTGAATACTTGCGTACATGGGATTTATTCGTTTTTTTTATTTTTAATAAATTATCAAAATAAAAAATAAAAACACTGTGGGGTATTGTGTGTAGAATTTTGAAGACAAAAATGAATGTTTTCCATTTTGGAATAAGGCTGTAACATAATAAAATATGTAAAAAGCGAAGCGCTGTGTATACTTTCCAGATACACTATTCTTTCTCGTGCACTAAAGTCACCTTTCAGGCGCGGTATGTTTACGAGCATGGGAACTCTGAACGTCGATAACACATGAACATAAACATTAACACCAGCAGGTTGATTAAAAAGTTACTTAACCGTTTTGTTTATTTTCAAATACAAAGCTCTCTCGTTTCACGTCTTCAGAACAGCCCAATAGCGTTGCAAAATATTCGTAGCATCCTCTACTACGACTCGTTCGGGTGTTGCACAGTCCATCTTCACCAACGTCTTTTCTTTTGGCTCATAAGTAAAAATGTTAATTAATAGTAAACCAATGTTTGTGAATGATTAGTTCCAGTGTCAACAAAGATGTCCATGTTGCAGTTGTCGTCACTGTTCACGAGAAGGTAAATATTTAGGCAACGACCCCTGTGGTTGCCCTTTCTGGAGACACTGCCCCTTAGTGTTTTGGTAGAGAACTGCAATTCCCAAGTCGGCCGCCATGGAAGCGCTATAGTATAAACCAACCAAGAGGCCCCCTCCACACTGGCACATACACGATACATACACAAAAACAGTCCATGAGAAAAACTAACAAGTTACAGTCATGTTGTTATGATAGAATATACAGGGTTTCCCCTACATGACTTAATCATGGCGGCCCACCACGTCAAAATAAAAGCCGCCACACCTTGAAAATTAGTTGGTTTTTACATGAAAATCAATTAAGTTAGGCTTTAAAGCCCCACTAAAGAGCTTTCAGTTATGGTTCATTTTTGCGGCGCCAGTAGACCAAAGGGGTAGTGTTTTCGCAGAAGACCACATATAACGTCATACTGACATGATGTCCACTGTAATATCGGCACAAATATTAGGTCCCTAATGGCTATGCTGACGTTAAATAGCAGACACTATCAAAAAATCATCTTGGTTTGCGCTACGAACATGACTCTACTACCAAGAATGTATCGAGGCGGATGCATGTCCGGGAGAGTTTTTTCGAAGGAAGTAATGTAAAACTGCGAACTATCAAGCCAGTGGCTATTTATTGCTACCACGCAAATTTACGATAGCTAACATTAGCATTATCATTTTATTTTGAGCATCAAAAGTCACTTTGTAGTTTGGCAGGATCACTGCCAAGGTAACATTGGTGTGAAATTTCTCATCTTTGAGGTCACGCCTGCGAGTGAAAGCCGGGACAATGTTGATCCTTGACTGTCCTTTTATCCGGGTTACCTCCCTTATTCTTTTTTTGTCTCTTCGGACAAAACTTTTCGTTTCTTTGGTTGTTTTGTAGCTTTGGCCATGATAGCAGTAATTGCACTTAGGCATTTTTCTTCTTTTTCTTTTAGTTTTCTGGCGGCACATAGGCGTTTGCATCTACTTCCGTCTTATTAACCAATGGGAAAGGGGTAGTGACGTATGCCGTAAAGCAAGTCAGCGCATTTGTAGTTTTTTGCCTGGCAGGATTCCTGCCACCCTCCTCAAAATTTATAGTGTAATATGTGTGGTAGAGTTCTCATAATTATATTAGCTGTTAAGTAGAAGAGACTCTGACATCAGCTTTATTTTGAAACTCACGTAAACAAAATACACAATGTCCGTGACATGTAAGCAACTGCGTATCGTTTCCAGTCCTTCAACAGTTATTAACAATTATTAGGAATCAAAATATATATCTTCATATATTACATATTACCTATTACATTTGTACTATTGACTATTGGATCACCAAAAGAGCACTGCAGAGACTGGATGTTGTGATGATGTAAGCAAAATGCATGATTGTCTGGAGCGGAGGCAGCATGTCTGCAATGTCGACTTTAATTTATTCCAGATATAACAGCGGACAGCCATCTACAAAATGTGCAAAAATTAAGAGGACAGTGGCGCCTTTTAAGGAGATTAAGTACAGTTGGAGCTGCAGCGCAAAGCAAGTGTGACGTCTGCGACGGAAGTAATGAGTCTCTAAACACGAGTGCAGTCTCCAAGAACACCAGAAAAAGATGCCAGATTTGTTGCATGTCGTTTTTAATAAAGAAAAAGGTCACTAAAGAAATTTAAACTATCCTCAACAAAATAAATTATACAATAAGCAACAATCATACAATACTGCAAAACCATAAGATAAAACATGTGGATACTAATTAATAATACATATTTGTTCTTAGATGTATATGTAAATTTTTTAGGCTTTTAAAAAAAAAAGAAAATACATGCATCATTGCAGATTATGCGATGACGTCATGTTGACCACGCCCCCATAGCCGCGGCTATGTTGGTAATCTGGTGGAAACCCTGATACACGGTAAATTCCGGACTGTATGTCGTGACTTTTTTCCTACACTTTGAACCCTTAAAAAAACGGTGTGGATAATTTATGGATTTTCTTTTCCGCTAATGGCCATAATGCTTTGTGTTCAATAGTTTTCATCAAAACCAAGCAATGTACTGAAATGGTGTGTTATTTTTGGTGCTACGGTGCCATCTTTTGGATGAGTTTGCTCACTGCAGGTGTTGCGGTGTGAAAATGTACTCCCTGTTTTGATGCCTTAAACCGGAAGTAAAACCGCCCATAGCCTTTATGCTCAAAAGGATTCTTCATCACGCTTAGCAACGTTTGTAACTTTTACAGTATAACTTAAACAATTCTTACTTACTAAACAGAGAGTGGGAAACCTGCTCAGTGGCCTTGTGGTTAGAGTGTACGCCCTGAGACTGGAAGGTCGTGAGTTCAAACCCCGGCCGAGTCATATCAAAGACTATAAAAATGGGACCCATTGTCTCCCTGCTTGGCACTCAGCATCAAGGGTTGGAATCGGGGGTTAAATCACCAAAATGATTCTCTCACCTCCCAGGGGGTGAACATGGGGATGGGTCAGAGGATAATTTCACCACACCTAGTGTGTGTGTGACTGTCGTTGGGACGTTAACTTTTAACTTTAGCTTTAAACTGTCCCTGTAGGAGTATTTTCATGCATATTTGTATGTGCTATAGTGATGTAATGAAGCTGGCGTCGCTAGCACTAGCTAATAGGCTAACACGTTTACGATGATGTGTGTTAGCATTACTAACTTACAATTTAATTCTTGTTATATTGTTTCAGTTTCACAAATTCCTCAGTAAATTCACCAAAATGTCACCGTGGAGTTATTGAGTCTGATTAGCTGATTGGAGAGCTAGCTTACGCAGCGAGTGGGTCCATGGCGATGACTTCTGTTTTGTTTGATCAGCCGTTTTACTGCCGTGTTACAGACACTGTTTGGAAACATTTTAGTTATGTAAAATATTTTTGTGTAAATAACTAATTTCACAACCTAAATATCTGCGGCTTATAGTCTGGTGCGGCTAATATATGGAAACATATTTTTTTCTTCTATGCGCTCTATTGTCTGTAAATTACGGTAGATTAAATGACAGCTAATGTTAGTAGCTAAACTTTGATATATTGTAATCATTAGCTAAAAACACATGAAGCTAATGCACGTTCACGTGTCGTTACGTTATTTTGCGCTAAAAGCCGGAAGAAGGCGAGGGTCACGTCTACATTGCAAACACTCACTTTAAGCAAATATTCTGTCATGCTTTGGTGAACTACGCTAAACGAGCTGACAAGGTGTTTGTCGGAGAACCCTGGAACCCTGATTTTAATTCATGTTTGCGTCCGTCCCGTCCTGCAGACCCGGAGGTTGAATTCAAATGTTGTGAGCTTCAATCCCGGTCATGTGTTTGGGATTAGTTCCGTGTGTGCAGTCTTTGTCTGGACGTGCAGCGGGACTTGATTAGCAGCACACAATCTCTCTGTGTTTTCAGGAAACAGGACTTTACGAGTACAAAGTCTTTGGCGGGCTCAGCAGCTGCACTGCAGAGCTGTGTGCGGACGTCTACATGGACCTGGCCTATCGCAAGCACTGGGATGGATACGTCAAAGGTCATCCATCACGAGTACACTCGGAGCATGCTTTCAAACACTATTAACCACTCCCACTCTCTCTGTGTTCATGCAAATGTGCAGCAAGCAGCAGGTAACGTGTGTAGTTAGTCACTTAGCTAGCTAGGTGTGTGTCTTCCTTTTGTAGATGATCTTTGCTCGTCCAGTAGATGTTGCACAGTTGTGCTTCCCAGCTTGACGTTTCATCATAAAGTTGAAGCGGGATGCACCCTGGTGGCCAGACTGTGTAATTACTAGTAGTGTCTTAGAACAGTTTAGTGGTTAAAGTTAAAGTTAAAGTACCCATGATTGTCACACACACTATGTGTGGCGACATTATTCTCTGCATTTGACCCATCACCCTTGATCACCCCCTGGGAGGTGAGGGGAGCAGTGAGCAGCAGCGGTGGCCGCGCCCGGGAATCATTATTGGTGATTTAACCCCCAATTCCAACCCTTGATGCTGTGTGCCAAGCAGAGAGGTAATGGGTCCCATTTTTATAGTCTTTGGTATGACTCGGCCGGGGTTTGAACTCACGACCTACTGATCTCAGGGCGGACACTCTAACCCAGGGGTGGGCAATTAATTTTTACCGGGGGCCGCATGAGCTACCCGAGCACTGCTGGAGGGCCACATCGACAATATTTCAATTAAATTTTGCTCAATATTATTTTTGATATATACCGTAAGATAAATAATAATAATAATAATAATAATAATAGTAATACTTCAACATAGTGTGTGTAACAGCATTCCATTACTAATATATATAAATTAACATTAATAATAAATGACAGTAAAATAAGCACACGTATGACTGAGGAGTCATAGTGTAACTTTGTGTGGTGTTTGAGTTGTCCGACTTTTTGTGTGGCCTTAAAGGCCTACTGAAACCCACTACTACCGACCACGCAGTCTGATAGTTTATATATCAATGATGAAATCTTAACATTATAACACATGCCAATACGGCCGGGTTAACTTATAAAGTGACATTTTAAATTTGCCGCTAAACTTCCGGTTCGAAACGCCTCTGCGGATGACGTATGCGCGTGACGTAGCCCGGCGAACACGGGTATGCCTTCCACATTGAAGCCGATATGAAAAAGCTCTGTTTTCATTTCATAATTCCACAGTATTCTGGACATCTGTGTTCGTGAATCTGTTTCAATCATGTTCATTGCATTATGGAGAAGGAAGCCAAGCAAGCAAAGAAGAAAGTTGTCGGTGCGAAATGGACGTATTTTTCGAACGTAGTCAGCCACAACAGTACACAGCCGGCGCTTCTTTGTTTACATTCCCGAAAGATGCAGTCAAGATGGAAGAACTCGGATAACAGAGACTCTAACCAGGAGGACTTTTGATTTGGATACACAGACGCCTGTAGAGAACTGGGACAACACAGACTCTTACCAGGATTACTTTGATTTGGATGACAAAGACGCAGACGTGCTACTGTGAGTATGCAGCTTTGGCTTTTTTTTGCGTATGTACGTAACTTTTTTTAAATATATAAGCTTTATGAACCTTGGGTTAGGTGAACGGTCTTTTGGGCTGAGTGATTGTGTGTGTTGATCATGTGTTTGAATTGTATTGGCGTGTTCTATGGAGCTAGGAGCTAGCAGAGGAGCTAGGAGCTAGCATAACAAACACGCAGGTGTTATTATGCAGGATTAATTTGTGGCATATTAAATATAAGCCTGGTTGTGTTGTGGCTAATAGAGTATATATATGTCTTGTGTTTATTTACTGTTGTAGTCATTCCCAGCTGAATATCAGGTACCGTGAGTATGCAGCCTTGGCTGCTAAACATTCGATAACTTGACCGTATGTGCGCGTCACGTACGTAACTTTTTAAAAATATATAAGCTTTATGAACCTTGGGTTAGGTAAACTGTCTTTTGGGCTGAGTGATTGTGTGTGTTGATCAGGTGTTTGAATTGTATTGGCGTGTTCTATGGAGCTAGGAGCTAGCAGAGGAGCTAGGAGCTAGCATAACAAACACGCAGGTGTTTTTATGCAGGATTAATTTGTGGCATATTAAATATAAGCCTGGTTGTGTTGTGGCTAATAGAGTATATATATGTCTTGTGTTTATTTACTGTTGTAGTCATTCCCAGCTGAATATCAGGTCACCCTCGGGTCTCACAGCATCTTCCCTATCTGAATAGCTTCAACTCCCCACTAGTCCTTCACTTGCACTTTACTCATCCACAAATCTTTCATCCTCGCTCAAATTAATGGGGAAATTGTCGCTTTCTCGGTCCGAATCTCTCTCACTTCATGCGGCCATCATTGTAAACAATAGGGAACTTTGCATATATGTTCAACTGACTACGTCACGCTACTTCCGGTAGGTGCAAGCCTTTTTTTTATCAGATACCAAAAGTTGCAATCTTTATCGTCGTTGTTCTATACTAAATCCTTTCAGCAAAAATATGGCAATATCGCGAAATGATCAAGTATGACACATAGAATAGATCTGCTATCCCCGTTTAAATAAAAAAAATTCATTTCAGTAGGCCTTTAAACGCACCAGTGGTTTAGTGCTATGCGTGTTGGTGACAGATGACAAGTTGGTTTTGGCCTGGTTTGTACGGCAGAAAATGACTAGTTTTTCGAGATAGAATTGTTTTACTCATGTTTTTGGTGTGGTTATGTCCGAATATAAACAGTTTTGTTCAATAAAGTGATCGATATAATTCCTGTCCTCGAAGCATCTCGATAGACGTTACAATAATTGAACGGTGTTCAATTGAACGGTGTTGACGAACACCATTAGGGCCGCTTGTTGTCACTGTCACTCAAAGTTGCATTGCAAAATTCCATAGAATAAATATGTTTATTTTGTTTATAATTCAGATGGGATTTGATTTGGTGCGCGGCATATACTTGCTGCGCGCAGCAGACGCTTGAACAGTGCGCAATTGCGCAGGCACGCACCTTAGGTGAGGGGACGTTGCTTTGCAGTTCATGTGTTGTTGAAAACACGGCATTCCTCATCAACTTTTCTCTTTTTGGCGTCTCGGGTGTAAACCGTGCATCACTTGTCGCTGCATGTGCACCTTCACTCGCAGGTTACACACGGACACACGCCCATAAATAATACTTTTCAAAATAAAAGCAGCACAGTTGTATTGCGCGCAGGACATAGATGTTTTTTCAACTTTATTTTGTAATTGCAGTTGTTCACATTCACTCACAATCACGCATACGTCCACACGGAAGTAATACAAATAACGATTTTCAAAACAAAAGCAGCACCGTTGTATTGCACACTCGACATAGATACTTTTTTAAATTTATTTTGTAATTTATAATTGGCCTCACGCGGGCCGGACAGGGACGCACAAAGGGCCGGATGCGGCCCGCGGGCCGCAGAATGCCCAGGTCTGCTCTAACCACTAGGCCACTGGTTCTCAAATATTTTTCACCCAAGTACCACCTCAGAAAACACTTGGCTCTCCAAATATCACCATAATGGCCAACATTGAAATACAGTAGCGTAATAGGCCTAAGTATTAATTAAAAACAAGGCAGAGGGTTTATTTACCAAGTTGATTTATTATACGTACAGGGTGATTAAAAAAAGTAATTGACTGAACGAATGGTCATTTGATACAGGAGTTATCCGAGTTTTATTGTGTTACAATTTCACCGTTGTGGTCATGTAATCTTTTCGGCGCCGTTCAATTGTAGGAAGACCACGTGTTTATTTACCCTCAAAATGGCAGCAACTCAACAAATATTGGGGCGCGTTTGAGAGGAATTCTCATATCGTCTTGATGTTGTCCGTGCTGCGGGTGGTGGCCATATTGAGCACTTGTAAAGCATGAAATTAATAATCAAAGTTATGCACAACACATGTGTTCAGGCTAGGTTTTCTATTGTTTTTAATTTTTGATAATATCGAGAGACAATTTTGGCGTATTCTTTTTGAATCACCCTGTATTTGGCCACTGTAACATTACACACAGTTTGAACTGTAACACTGTGTTTAAACTAGTGTTGTCCCGATACCAATATTTTGGTGCAAAATTAATTTCGATACTTTTCGGTACTTTTCGATAATTTTCTAAATAAAGGGGAACACAACAAATTGCATTATTGGCTTTATTTTAACCAACAATCTTAGGGTACATTAAACTTATGTTTCTTATTGCAAGTTTGTCCTTAAATAAAATAGTGAACATACAAGACAACTTGTCTTTTAGTAGCAAGTAAGTAAGCAAACAAAGGCTCTTAATTTAGTCTGCTGACATATGCAGTAACATATTGTGTCATTTTCCAGTTTATTATTTTGTCAACATTAAGGGCAAGCGGTAGAAAATTAATTATTAATCGACTTGTTCATTTACTGTTAATATCTGCTTACTTTCTCTTTTAACATGTTCTATCTACACTTCTGTTAAAATGTAATAATCATTTATTCTTCTGTTGTTTGGATGCTTTACATTAGTTTTGGATGATACCACAAATTTGGGTATCAATCCGATACCAAGTATTTACAGGATCATACATTGGTCATATTCAAAGTCCTCATGTGTCCAGGGACATATTTCCTGAGTTTATAAACATAATGTGAATAAAAAAAACGAAAGATGTTGTGATGCCAAAATTTTTTGATGTAATCACAGTAGTATCGACTAGATACGCTCCTGTACTTGGTATACTTACAGTGGATGTCAGGTGTAGATCCACCAATGATGTTTGTTTACATTGTGACGCCGGTAAGCTACGGTGTGTAATGAAGCATGTTTAGCTAGTCCTCGTCCTGCAGTAAGAAACGTACTTTATTTGATGCCATGGAGACGAGAATTGGTGATTTAGAAGTAGCTAAAACTGCGGATGGACTTTAGCCACTAGCTAACTAGCCATGTCTTAAAGCACCTCTTCCTGAGGGCGTTTCAGTGTTATAACTTCATCTTTATCGTTAGTTTTTAAGCCAAAATGTGTCCGTTCTCCCTCTTCTGTCTACACACTGTGTCTGCTTGTAAGTAATTAGTGTGTGTGCGCTACTGAACATGCTCCACTGCTCGTAAACCAGCAATGACATGACGTGACGACAACGGAGGGATGGGGGACCGGTACTTTTTAGAGGCGGTATAGTACCGTATATGATTCATTAGTATCGCGGTACTATACTAATACCGGTACCGTACAACCCTAGTTTGAATATAGGAAAACAAATATCTAATCTCAATCAATAGCATTTTTTTAAATTCTCTTAAAATTAATCGCGATTAAATCGCAGATAGATATAATCTTGTACCCTAGAAAGAATATTTTAAAGTTTTTAATGCCATGACTGGGCAATGAATTTGCTTTATTGAAATGTTTTAACATTTTGCTTTTTGAAACCGCTCAACACAAAAAGGATATATACACGCTTTTAAAGAGAATTTAAAAAATACATGCAGTGCGTTTCCAGATTTTGTATTTTGTAGGACTACAGAATTTGCATTCCTGCTTTTGCATTTAGAGGAGAGGAGCTACACTTCCATGTTTAGATAGCAGTTTCACTCATTAATAAACACAAAAATTGGATTGTTACAATCATGCTTTGATTGTCAAAGGTGTTGGCTGATATTTTTTCTCCCTGAATAAATATTTCTGATATTCTGTACTTTACATGTTGTACAAGTTAATGGCATTCATATCTCTGCATGACAATGTGTTTTAACCTTCTCTACCTATTTATCAATAAAATGTAATATTCAGCCTGTTAAACATTCTGTAATTGCAGACTATCAACCAGAACAGGTTATAAAATAATATACCATAGCGATGGTAATATTGTGTAGTGAATTGTAATTACCCGATGTGGGCTGCAGAGGGCAGTAGCAGGCATGTCTTCAGTATTAAACCTCGTCTCATTGGTAGCAAAGAAGAAGACGCGCTTGTTCAAAGACAAGTCTTTTTCCTTCATATTGCCGCTGCCACGGCAATACACTTACCGGTAATTTCAATCTGCCAGGAAACGTTAATTACGTAGCGCTATTATTGTGAAGCCGCCAACGGGACATGTGTGATTGACATGAGAAAAGACTTGACATGTTTTGACGAAAATCTCAGACAAAAGTGACTTTAAACTTCTTCTCTATCATCTTTGTTTCTGCTGAGTTTGTATTCCATCTTACTAAAGTAGTTCGAGTAGCAATCTACATTTTAAGTTTTCAATGCACTTAACTGTAATCCAAACACAGACATTAAGTTTCTCCTCACTCCAAGCAGCAATGCGCGCTCAGCGTTCGCTCCAATGATGTTGATTGAAGGTCAAATGGTCTTGTCTTGTCCGAAAAAACGACTTGCCATGGCTTTGGATCAGAGATTTCCATCAGGTCCCTCTTTCTTTGTGCAGTTTTGCTAGCTATTTCCGAGCTTGTGATTCAACAGTAACTGGACGCCATGATACTTTTCCCCAAACTACGAAACATGCCGAGGGTCAAAAACAATCGCGCGTTAAAAAAATAATCACTTTAAAGGAACTTATAGTTAACGCGTTATCATCCTGTTAACTTTGACAACCCTAATTATCTCCATTTTTTTTTTACCTGGATTCGCAGTGCATTTTCTCTCTTTGTAGCTTGTAACTTTGATGTAAGCTACCTTGCTACATGGGTCCAGAAGTAGCTAAGCTGCAGGAAAAGCTACTCGTTTAAGTAGCAAAGCTACCGCCAAGCTACTGGAAAATGTAGTTAGCTACATGTAGCTTGA
The DNA here is from genome assembly GCF_033978785.1 of Entelurus aequoreus. NCBI lineage: Eukaryota > Metazoa > Chordata > Actinopteri > Syngnathiformes > Syngnathidae > Entelurus > Entelurus aequoreus. Next base: position 24,928,721 of record NC_084736.1, on the reverse strand, counting down.
AACTTACCATCACTGTATAAAACAGGGGTGTCCAACTAATTTTAACTAAGGGGCCCTTTGGGAGGAAAATCTGTGCACACGTGGGCCGGACTATTAAAATCATGGCATTAAAACAAAAAAATAAAGATAACTTCAGATTGTTTTCTTTGTCTTACTTTGGCCAAAAATAGAACAAACACATTCTGAAAATATTACAATAAAAATATAGAAAAAAATACCCGGCAGCGGTAAAGTTTAGATCCATGAAGGAAAGAAGAAAGTGAATGAATGTTTATAACTGAAGACTCTGAACGTAACTGAAGTTCGGGGCATGCGCAGTTGGTTCAGTAAAGTCTACACCACTGAAGTGGACAGCTGTGTGTGTCACTGATTTCTACAATTTACATATGCATAAAAGTGTGTTTTCTTTTGTATAATTTTTTTAATGAATTAAGTAGCGTTTATGACAACCTTTTTCCAAAACACAATATAGAATGAGAGATATAATAGGATAATGCATACATTTATCATTTGTTTTTCAAAACGCTTACAAAAAAGTGGGACCCCAAACATTTACTGTGAGACCCCATTTTTATGACTCGATGGGTTCCCTGGGACCCCATTTTGAAAATTCCTAGTGCCAGCACTGATTGAGTATTGGTGCGTGCAAAACAGCAGCAGGCGGCTGTGGCCTGCGGGCCGGTTCTAATACTAACCAAATATCATCTCGGGGGCCATAGATATCCGGCCCGCGGGCCTTGAATTTGACACCCCTGGTATAAAACGATGATGGAGATTTTTGGAGGTTTTTTTAGAGCGCTTTATAGGCAGAATAGTGCAACTCATTAGCTCCATTGTTAGCTGACTTTTACTAATGTTTTTTTGCGAGTTAGAATGCATTAAAAAGAAAAACGTTTTCTTGTCTTACATATAGATTTTGAATGATAGCAAAAAAAGTTTCCCTTTAAGGCATCAAGGAGTGTGATGAACTTGTTGGCGTCCAGGTCAGATGTCTTCATCAATATTCCACACATTCTTCTCACCTTGTCAGAGCTCTCTGAGGAGCAGTTTGACGGACAGACGGCCATCTACTGGGAAGTCAAGTACCCCTTCCCTCTGTCCAACAGAGATGTATCCTCCCCATGCCGCCTTGACATGTCTGCAGCCTCTCCTGGCGTCTTCCTTTACTCTTAGCTCCTCAGTATCTGTACGTCCGGGAGCGCAGAGTCCTGGACGTTGAAGGCAGGAAGATCTGGGTCATCCTGGCCAGAAGCTCTCCAGGGACGCCGTGCCCGGAGAAGAGCGGCGTGCTGAGAGTGAAGGACTACAAGCAGACCGTCGCCATGGAGACGGACGGCGCCAGTGGGACTAAAGGTAACAAACGCGCCTCCCGTAAAAATACTTAATTTCATCAAATATCCTTATGGACTTTCCAGTTTTCATGAATTACTTTGACAATCCTGGCGGCATGATTCCCACCTGGCTGGTCAACTGGGCGGCGAAGGTAAGACCTCTGTTTCTTCACAAAACGTGCAAACACGGTCAAAGTAGTTCATTGAACAAAACAGGAAGAAGCCGCACTTATTTAATCAAAACCTTAAGGATGAAGATGAGTCATAGTGACGTTCATAGTTTGTGGAGTAATAAAGGATACGTGATTAGGAAACATTGCGTGTTAATAAAAAAGAATGATAAACAATATTGTGCCTTGACTAAATGAAAAAGCATAAATGATAAGTACAACTCATAAAAGCATTTTTAACAAGGAAAACACTTAAGCCAAGCCTGTTCTCTCGCGGAATAAAATAAACGGTGTCAACCTTATTGTGAGTCATCCGCTTCTCTTTGTCTCTGTGGGTGGAGGCTGGGTTTTTTGGAATTTTTCCCATCATTCACAATCCTTACATACCTGCCAACAACTACGGTTTTCCCGTAATGTGTACGGTTTTTGATAATCCATTCCGGTTTACGGCTGCAGTGGTAAAAACTACGGTGGCTAACATTGCAGCTAATGAGAATATTCTATTGTGCCCATAAAGCCCTAACAAACATCCAAAAAGTGCCAACACAACTCCATTTACATGTCATGACCTGAATATTAACCAAGTATTAGCAATATAAGCGCAAACACCAAGGAATTATTTTCAGCGACGCTGTGATCACAGAGAGCTAACTAGCTTATGCTGCTATATTGACATATTGAGCTGCTGCATTGCTGCATTGCTGTGATCACAGAGAGCTAACTAGCTTATGCTGCTATATTGACATATTGAGCTGCTGCATTGCCTCTGAGTTGGTGACCGTTAATTCTAGATTATAAATCATGCCTCCAACCTGGATAGTAGAAGGTTGTGGACATAGACCGAGAAGTTGGTCAACTTTGACATCCAACTTAGATGGTGAGAAAGACACGAAAAGACGCTCATTTACGGCAACTTTTTAAAAAATGTACCTGTGTGAGGATTATGATTAATTCCTCATTTTAAACCGGAAGATATAAACATCCTAGTGAGAGCAGACATTGTCCAGTAAGTGATTGTTTTATTATCTTCACAGTTTGTATTTCTTGTTTAGCACTTAGCAATACTGCTACATGATGCTTAGTGTTTCACTAAGGCTTCATCTGTTTAGCACACAACTTCTAAAACTTGTAGATCATCCTCCTTACTTTCAGGCTCAGAAATATACCTTTCTGGATCATCATTTGTTCCAAAGTAGTCTTTGTTGTCTCTCATGAAGTCTTCCATGATTAGTAGTATTGTTGTTGTCGAAAAGAAAAACTAACGTTGTGATGAATCTGTGAAATTAATACTATATAAATGAGCAAAATATGTAAATATTACATGTTATTATGAATATTTCTACATTACATATACTGTACACTTACAGAATGTATATTGAACCTTGATATAGGGTTTTTCGAGCACTTTATTGGTGGAATAGGGACAATATCATTAGCTTTTTTGTTAGCTGACTTTTGCTAGCATTTATTTACGAGTTGGAATGCATAGAAAAAGAAAAACATGTTGTCGTCTTTACATATTGATTGTGATTGATAGACACAATTCCAAAAAAGTGCAGCCCCCCTTTAACGAGCATACACACAGAAGTTTAGACTTGTACTGTAAACTTAAGGTAACGTATTGATGATCCAGATCAGCCCCAAAATCTAATCACAAAGGTTGTCTTTGACTAAGATATTTCTTGGAATCTGATTTGTTAGATTTGATTTCATAGTCTGCAATCAAATCTGTGGCATGTTTGTAAAGAGAATGAAACAGATGGTGAAGATGTGAATATTGACTGGTCACTAGATCACGATTCAACTGCCAGCTTGATAGTCCAATCACACTCCGCCAACTCCAAAAGTCTACTATAGGCCTTTTTCCACCGAACGTTCAGGAATTTAAAGTTTCTGGAACTAAAGGTTCCTGTAGAAGTGTGGTTTGTGTTTCCACAGCATCTCACAGTTCAAGTAGTTTATACAAATCAGGCTGATGACGTATGGATGAGTGGTACATTATATATACACACTGATACATGTAAATAAACAATATAAGGTCATATTATTTTACTATAGTGTAAGTAAATGGAATACAAAGCAATAATATATAAAACGATATGATTTAAAAACAAAGTGTACTGAATTTTACATCAAAAGTCAGGCTTTTGTCCACAATGTCCAACACTCAGAAAGTCATCCTCTCAGTAAATAATAACTTCCTGAGGGTCAGGTGAGTCCTTTTGGTCCATTTCAGCTGTAAATAACAATATATAAATAATAAATGTCAGGGTTTATCTCACGCTGACAACACAAACATCAGATTTAGTGTTAGCCTGTCAGCATGAGCATTCTGTTCACTCTGGTTGAGGTTAATAACTACAAACATGGAGTGTCCCTGTCTACTTTCACAACATTTAATAAAGTAAATTGTGAATATTTGAAGTTGTTTACCTTCGTTCCACTCGTTTTTTATTTCAAACTATTATGTCGGAGTCGCCGCTTCCAAGTACAATACTTCATACTCGTCCAAAAATACGTCTTGAAGAGTCTGTCTACTTCTCGTAGCGTTGAGTATTGAAATGAAGTTCGTAAAGAACAATAAACTGCATTAAGCTGCATATATTTTAATTAAATAGGTCGTCTTGCAGACTGTAATGGCGACCAAAACTTTAGAATACAAAGTTTTAGGAACACCCCCAGATGTGTTCAACCAATCAGTGGTTGACAGCACAGCCCGCCCCCTCTGGGACTATTCCAAAGTCCCACCTCGCTACTAGGAACTGAAACTAGTTCCTGAAGAACTACATGTACCTGGGTAGCTTTTAGTGGAAACACAGGGGGAACTTTATTTACCCGGGTAATTAGGAAAGTTCATGTTAAAGTTCCTTATTTCAAGACAGCCCGACTAATCAGTCGCTCCTTATCCCTTTTCTGAGATTTCCTGAAAGTTTGGTCCAAATTAGGCCGAAACCTTTTGGGTTATGTCGCTCACTGACTGAAAAGGAATGAATAGGTAACTCTTAAAAAAAATCCATCCATCCATCCATTTTCTACCGCTTGTCCCTTTTGGGGTCACGGGGGGTGCTGGAGCCTATCTCAGCTACATTTGGGCGGAAGGCGGGGTACACCCTGGACAAGTCGCCACCTCATCACCGGGCCTTAGAAAATATCAACATTATCAAATGAGCACAGCACATTTTTTACATGAGTTCTACACTTTTGTCTTTTCCTGCAACAACTTTTCTTCAGGCTTCTGGTTGGCTAAAACTCACGCTGACCGTTATAGCGCCACCTGTTGCACATATTGACTTTAAATGAAAGAATTATCTGTGGCCCCCGGGATGATATTTGGTTAGTATTAGAACCGGCCCGCAGGCCACAGCCGCCTGCTGCTGTTTTGCACGCACCAATACTCCATCAGTGTTGGTGCTAGGGATTTTCAAAATGGGGTACCAGGGACCCCATCAAGTCATAAAAATGGGGTCCCACAGTAAATTTTTGGGGTCCCACTTTTTTGTAAGCGTTTTGAAAAGAAATAATAAATGTATGCATTATCCTGTTATATCTCACATTCTATATTGTGTTTTGGAAAAAGGTTGTCATAAACGTTACTTAATTCATTAAAACAATAATACAAAAGAAAACACATTTTTAATCCTAATGTATTCAATTATAAACAGTTATTCACTTTCTTCTTTCCTTCATGGATCTAAACTTTACCGCTGCTGGTATTTAAAAATATATTTTTATTGTAATATTTTCAGAATGCGTTTGTTCTATTTTTGGCCAAAGTAAGACTAAGAAAACCATCTGAAGTTGTCTTTAGTTTTTAGTTTTAATGCCATGACTTTATTAGTCCGGCCCGCGTGTGCACAGATTTTCCTCCATGCGGCCCCTGAGCTGAAATGAAATTGATCCCCCTGGTTTAGATGATTTTAAAACGAACCAGGGTTCTGTTTTGAAAAGTCACTACTTTTTTCCTACACTTTAGATCCTGCGGCTTGTAAAACGGTGCAGCTAATTGATGGATTTTCCTTCGATGACGGCCACAACGCAAATAGCTTTAAAAAAAATAATTATTAAAGACACTGAATCTGTGTTATTGTTTGTGCTATGACGCCATCACTGCAGGTGCTGTAGTATCCTTCCATTTAGTGCTTTCAACCGGAAATAAAAGTGCTGTTCTGTTTTCTAGCCGTCCATAGCGTTTCTACTCGTATGGATTCTTCATTCATCACTCCAAGCAATGTTTGTAAGTTTCACAACATAACTAAAACAGTTCTTACTTACTAAACCGTTCCATGTGTGATGTTTTCATGCTTATTTGTACGTGCTACCGTCGATAATGATGCTAGCGTCATTAGCATTTGCTAATATGCTAACACGTTTACGAGTGCCTGTGTTAGTATTATTAACTTACAATGGCATTCTCTTTTGCATTGTTTCAGTAAATTCACCAAAAAGTCACCGTGGAGTTATTGAGTCTGTTTAGCTGATTGGAGAGCTAGCTTGTGCAGCTAGCGGGTCCATGACGATGACTTCTGTTTTGACAGAGCGGTGTTCCTGGCTTCCTCACCGACATGCAGAAGGCCTGCAGCAACTATCCAACTTACTGCCAGAAGAAATGACACCTGACTTTTATTTCTTGCTCAAACTGTGATTGGAATGTGCGAGATTTTAGTAATCATCGGTTGGGCTGAGCTCCATCAGTCTTCGAAGAATAACAAACACAGCCTCCTCCTCCTCGTTTGATTTGGAATGTGAAGAAAAACAGATGCATTAGGATTTATTGTTTGTGTGTTTTTATTCCACTGCAATGAACTTTTGTAAATATTATTTACGAAATTTCAGCATGGCTCCTCGAGAATGTTTGGATTTGTCTTTGCTGAATGTTGTTTGCACGCACTACAACTTTCAATGTGAAATGAAAAAGCTGTGATTTGTTTAGTCATATTTATTAAAGTATGTGTCTTTTATTGACATATTTGACATTTGTAATGAACAGCGTTTGACTGGAGTGAAACAAAATTAGATTTTTTGCGTAGTTGTTGCCGCTTGATTCGCTTGACTTATTGTTTTTGAAGGCCTCAGCACACTAATGGTGGATGTGTTTCAATGCCAGATGTTTTTTTAATATTTGTATTGTGTGGATCCAGGAAAAAACTCACATAATTTTGTATTATTTTGTAGATATTATTCCACTCTTCTTGTCCCACAATTTTCAAACCAGTTTTAATGTATTCAGGACATCTATTGTTAATGTCCCAAATCCTGGATTTCCCACTTTTTTTAAAAACATTAATTTATATTTAACATTTTACTACTTCCACATTTCTCAAGCAATCCACAGTCAATATGCTCCGTGATAACATTAGTTTGTAGGTAAACACCTCAGAGTGTGATATTTTGTTACTTCACATACTGTATGTTAGCATGTTAATGTTAGAATGCTAGCTTTTTCGCTATTTTTCCCGCCCAATGTGCAGCATTTACAACACGCACATGCAATCATAACTCTTACCGTGCTTCTAGAAATACAGGTATACGACTTTTACTAGTAAAAGATATTCGAAAAATAACTTGTGTGCAATCAAAGTATTTGTATAGCGAAAATCATTTCCCCGATTTTTGTTGTTTACGGTAATGAACATAAGAACCAATATGTGAATACAATTAATTGTATTTTTAAGTGTAGTTGTCATGTATTTAATGTCAGTAGATGTGTTTGTCAGATATTGTTTAAAAAAAAAAAAAAATTCTGTAAACCAGGTGTCAAACTAATTTTAACCAGGGCCGCTTGTACAGTGAATCAAAAAATACATGTAAATGTATACATGATATTACAAAATTGCCTATGCATTTGATCATATTTTTTTCACATGTGAAAAAAAATCTATAGAATGGCAGCTCAGTCACCAGAATTTTACCGTATCATTTTTTTTAAATATATATTTTTACAGCATATTACTGTAAATTGAAAAATGGTACCACTGTTTTTTTTTTCAGGTAAAATTCTGGTGACTGAGCGGACAATTTTTTTTATCGAAAAATCTATGGTTGTTGTTGTTTTTGCGATGTATTACTGAAAATAGAAAAACAGTACCATATTTTTTTAACTACCATTTATTACAATTACATACATACATATATAAATATATGTAATTCTATTGTCATTTTTACAACGTACACATTTAATAGATTACTGGCTTTGAAATCAAAAGTCAGATTTTTATTGGAAAAAAAAATACTTTGTAATATATGTCACATTTATAGGAAATACGAAACTAATAGTTCATTATTACAGATTATAACTTTTTTCCTACCTAAATTATTTCAAATACAACTAACATAACATGATAAATATTACAGATCCATCCATCCATTTTTCTACCGCTTGTCCCTATGTATGATAATAATTGTTACATTATTAGATATTCTTGAATAAAACACTAAACACACAAATCTCCGACCTCATGACGTCAATACTGACACTTAATTTTAAAAAAACCAACTAATAATTATCCCCTCCTGCTCCGGCCCGGCTGCACCAAATGATAATATAAATATTTTTAATAAAGTCAAATACAAATAAGGCAACAAGAGAAGTATCCTACACTTCTCTTTTGTAAAGTAAATCTGAACAGCCGATATGGGCATCTACATCAACTATATGATTTGCCGGAAAAATTGAACAGGAAAAAAAAAAAAAAAACATTTAATAAAAAAATAAAACACTAATCAATAGAAATGGCAATTCCGGAAGTGACGCCGACACCCGGTAGTAAATTGTCCAGCAGCTATCTAATAAGGTAGCACCTTCAAACCAGGTCAGTTCCTTTAATCTCAATTGTTTTTGCTTCAAATGCTGTTATTTTTTTTTTTTTTAAACTTTTTATGTAGTTTACATGTATGAGACATTGGACGTTCGTTTCGTTGAGAAAATTACAGCTAGCTTAACGAGCTATTTAGCTTGAAATGATCAACAGGTGTTCTTTCTGTGTGGGCACGATTTGGAATAAGACAAAATGTTGGTTTCCTCTTTTAAAGTTTGTAAGGGAGGAGAACATTATCACAGATAAGTATGTGTTCTTATTAGATATTCTTGAATAAAACACTTAACAGAGAAAACAGTATATCTGACCTCATGACGTCAACACTGACACTAATTAAAAAAAAATAAAAAAAAATTGATCAATAAAAATGGCACTTGGCTGTGAAAACGATGATGCTGTGTTCCAAATTTCAGTTATTTACTGAAACTGAGTGAGCCTATGGCTTTGCACTTTGTTATATACATATATATATATATTTTGCATTCTATTTTTCTGGCACTGTTTTGTACTGTTTTTGTACTTACTTTGGTTATTATTTTCAACTGTTTGTAAATGTTGAAATTTATAAATAAAGGTTTATAAAATAAAAATAATAATAATACAAAATAAAATAAAAATGGCACTTCCGGAAGTGACGCCGACACACGGAAGTAACTTGTCCAGCAGCTATCTAGCGAGCTAGCTTGTTTTAAAGATGTGCTATTTGGATTTACACTGTATGAATTTTTTTTTAAAATGAATTTTACCTTTGCAACCTCATTATGCTATTGGCTAAGTTGTAAATTCATAAATGCAAGTTTCTCAATACCCGACCTGTTTTTTGTGCCTTTAAAAAAGAATTAGAACTCTATGTTAAAACACTCTCTACCTCTAACAACCAAAAAGCTGTGAAAACGATGATGCTGTGTTCCAAATTTAAATTATTTACAGAAATTGTGTGAGCCTATGGCTTTGCACTTTGTTTGTTATATATATATATTTTGCATTCTATTTGAGTTACTTTGAATTTACAACCCCCTGGCGCTGTTTTGTACTGTTTTTGATTTTTATTTCTCAACTGTTTGTAAATGTTGCAATTTATAAATAAAGGTTTATAAAATTAAAAAAAAAAATTCTAGCAATCTAGCGCCTTCAAACCAGGTCAGTTTCTTTTATCTCGGTTGTTGTTCGCTTCAAATGCTGTTATTTAAAAAAACCAAAAACTTTATGTAGTTTACATGTATGAGACATTGGACGTTCGTTTTGTTGCGAAAATTACAGCTATCTTTACGAGCTAATTAGCTTGAAATGATCAACAGGTGTTCTTTCTGTGTGGGTACGATTTGGAATAAGACAAAATGTTGGTTTCCTCTTTTAAAGTTTGTAAGGGAGGAGAACATTATCACAGATACGTTTGTTTCATTATTAGATATTCTTGAATAAAACACTTAACAGAGAAAACAGTATCTCCGACATCATGACGTCAACAAACCTATCAATTACACAAGGCCAAGTACCAAAAGATTTTAAGATAAAAGGAAGCAAATTGGAACCTGGCAACTACCGACCTGTTTCTATTCTCAGTTCCATTTCGAAAGTAATGGAGAAAATAGTTCATGAACAGGTCGATAGTTACCTTGCCACTAATAAACTCATGTACAAATTCCAATCCGGCTTCAGAACTAACCACTCCACTGACACATGCCTTCTCTATCTGACTGACCACATCAAACATGAGGTGGACGTGGGCAAATACTGCGGCATGGTCATGCTGGACCTTCAGAAGGCCTTTGACACCGTTAACCACGCTATACTGTTGGATAAGCTCAGAGCAATCGGATTTAACAAAACCTCATGGAGCTGGATGCAATCTTACTTGGAGGGGAGGGAGCAGGTGGTAGAGGTGAACGGCACCGTGTCCCCCCCCCCCTCTCGGTGAGCTGTGGAGTCCTCCAAGGCAGTATATTGGGACCTTTACTGTTCCTAATATACATAAACGACATGTCATTGGCATGCGACTGTGAATTGTTTTTGTTTGCGGATGACTCTGCCCTGCTGGTATCCGGCAAGGACAAGTCACAGGTGGAGATAATCCTCAGTGCTGAGCTGTGTAGAACTTGCACCTGGCTCGCTGACAATAAGCTATCCATACACTTGGGTAAAACAGAATCCATCCTGTTTGGGTCCCACATCAACCTTAAGAAAGTCAATGACTTCACTATTGAAGTGGGTGACATTGTTATCACCAGGAAAGATGAGGTCACCTACCTAGGTTCCATTCTAGAGGCTCAACTTTCCTGTGATAAAATGGCAACCAAGGTAATCAGAAAGGTTAACCAACGAACGAGATTTCTCTACAGAATCTCCTCTCTGGTCAACAAAAGCACCTTGAGGATTCTGGCGGGAACTCTCGTTCAACCCTTTTTCGATTACGCATGCACCTCTTGGTACCCTAGCACCTCCAAAACCCTCAAATCTAAACTCCAAACATCTCAGAACAAGCTAGTCAGGTTACTTCTAGACCTCCACCCCAGATCCCACCTCACTCCTACCCATTTCTCTAAAGTGGGCTGGCTCAAGGTGGAGGACAGAGTTAAACAACTTGCACTGAGCCTAGTCTATAAAATCCACTACACCTCCCTGATACCGAAGTACATGTCAAACTACTTCCTTAACGTAAATTACCGCCATAACCACAACACCAGGGGGAGCTCCACTAACCATGTTAAACCCAGATTCCGAACTAACATTAACTAAATTCTCTTTCTATGCCACATCAATGTGGAATGCGCTCCCAACAGGTATAAAAGAAAGGGCTCTCTCTCTCTCTCTCTCTCTCTCTCTCTCTCTCTCTCTCTCTCTCTCTCTCTCTCTCTCTCTCTCTCTCTCTCTCTCTCTCTCTCTCTCTCTCTCTCTCTCTCCTCTCTCTCTCTCTCTCTCTCTTTATGTCCACTACTTGCTGTCCATATCCTACCCTCTCCACACCCCTGATTGTAAATAACGTAAATAATTCAATGTGATTATCTTGTGTGATGACTGTATTATGATGATAGTATACATGATAGTATATATCTGTATCATGAATCAATTTAAGTGGACCCCGACTTAAACAAGTTGAAAAACTTATTCGGGTGTTACCATTTAGTGGTCAATTGTACGGAATATGTACTTCACTGTGCAACCTACTAATAAAAGTCTCAATCAATCAATCAAAAAAACACTGACACTAATTAAAAAAAACAAAACAAACAAAAAAAATTGATCAATAAAAATGGCACTTGGCTGTGAAAACAATGATGCTGTGTTCCAAATTGAAGTTATTTACTGAAATTGAGTGAGCCTATGGCTTTGCACTTTGTTTGTTATATATATATATATTTTGCATTCTATTTTTCTGTCGCTGTTTTGTGCTGTTTTGTACTGTTTTTGTACTTACTTTGATTATTATTTTCAACTGTTTGTAAATGTTGAAATTTATAAATAAAGGTTTATAAAATTAAAAAAATAATAATAATAAAAAATAAAAATAAAATAAAAAATAAAATAAAAATGGCACTTCCAGAAGTGACGCCGACATACGGAAGTAACTTGTCCATCAGCTATCTAGCAAGCTAGCTTGTTTTAAAGATGTGCTATTTGGATTTACACTGTATGAAAACAAATTTGAAAATGAATTTTACCTTTGCAACATCATTATACTATTGGCTAAGTTTTATATTCATAAATGCAAGTTTCTCTATACCGACCTGTTTTTTGTGCCTTTAAAAAAGAATTAGAACTCTATGTTAAAACACTCTCTACCTCTAACAACCAAAAAGCTGTGAAAACGATGATTTTTGTACTGTTTTTGTACTGTTTTTGATTATTTCTCAACTGTTTGTAAATGTTGCAATTTATAAATAAAGGTTTATAAAATTAAAAAAAAAAAATCTAGCAAGCTAGCGCCTTCAAACCAGGTCAGTTTCTTTTATGTCAGTTGTTCTTTGCTTCAAATGCTGTTATTTAAAAAAAACAAAAAACTATGTAGTTTACATGTATGAGACATAGGACGTTTGTTTTGTTAAGAAAATTACAGCTAGCTTAACAAGATAATTAGCTTGAAATGATCAACAGGTGTTCTTTCTGAGTGGGCACGATTTGGAATAGGACAAAATGTTGGTTTCCTCTTTTAAAGGCCTACTGGAACCCACTACTACCGACCATACAGTCTGATAGTTTATATATCAATGATGAAATCTTAACATTGCAACACATGCCAATACGGCCGGGTTAGATTAGTAAAGTGCAATTTTAAATTTCCCGCGAAATATTCTGCTGAAAACGTCTCGGTATGATGACGTTTGCGTGTGACGTCAAGGATTGTGCGGACATATTGGGACACCATTGTGGCCAGCTATTAAGTCGTCTGTTTTCATCGCAAAATTCCACAGTATTCTGGACATCTGTGTTGGCTGTGTTTGCAATTTGTTTAATGAACATTGAAGACAGCAAAGAAGAAAGCTGTAGGTGGGATCGGTGTATTAGCGGCTGGCTGCAGCAACACAACCAGGAGGACTTTGAGTTGGATAGCAGACGCGCTACCGTGAGTACGCATTTGGCTTCCAAACATTTGATCGCTTGCCCGCACGTGCGTGCAGCTATGTGCATGTCACGTACGTAACTTTGGGGAAATATATGTGCTGTATGAACTTTACGGAGGTGAACGGTACTTTGGGCTGTGGGATTGAGTGTGTTGTGCGGGTGTTTGATTTGCATTGGTGGGTTATATGGACGGGATTAATTATGCGGATTAATTTGTGGCATATTAAATATAAGCCTGGTTGTGTTGTGGCTAATAGAGTATATATATGTCTTGTGTTTATTTACTGTTTTAGTCATTCCCAGCTGAATATCAGGTCCCACCCGCCTCTCACAGCATCTTCCCTATCTGAATCGCTTCCACTGCCCTCTAATCCTTCACTCTCACTTTCCTCATTCACAAATCTTTCATCCTCGCTCAAATTAATGGGGTATTTGTCGCTTTCTCGGTCTGAATCGCTCTCGCTGCTTGTGGCCATGATTGTAAACAATGTGCAGATGTGAGGAGCTCCACAACCTGTGACGTCACGCTACTTCCGGTACAGGCAAGGCTTTTTTAATCAGCGACCAAAAGTTGCAAACTTTATCGTCGATGTTCTCTACTAAATCCTTTCAGCAAAAATATGGCAATATCGCGAAATGATCAAGTATGACACAGAATGGATCTGCTATCCCCGTTTAAATGAGAAAATTTCATTTCAGTAGGCCTTTAAAGTTTGTAAGGGAGGAGAACATTATCATAGATAAGTATGTTTCATTATTAGATATTCTTGAATAAAACACTAAACAGACAAAACAGTATCTCCGACCTCATGACGTCAACACTGACACTAATTAAAAAAACAAAAACTGATCAATAAAAATGGCACTTCCGGAAGTGACGCCAACACCCGAAAGTAACTTTGTCTAGCAGCTATGTAGCAAGCAGCACCTTCAAACCAGGTCAGTTTCTTTTATCTCAGTTGTTTTTGCTTCAAATGCTGTTATTTGAAAAAAAAAAAAAAGAAAAAAAAACTTTATGTAGTTTACATGTATGGAACATTGGGAGTTTGTTTTGTTGAGAAAATTACAGCTAGCTTAACGAGCTAATTAGCCTGAAATGATCAACGGGTGTTCTTTCTGTGTGGGCACATTTTGGAATAGGACAAAATGTTGGTTTCCTCTTTTAAAGTTTGTAAGGAAGGAGAATTTACAAATTTAATCCCTAATAAAGATCAAGTCATTGTCCATTTTCAGATTCACCATCTTAGATTTATTTGACAGTGTGATTGTTTGAAGCAACTCCAATTCCATCATGGCCGCAAGTAGGAACATTGAGACATCCTGCCATCACTAGCCCCTCGCAAAATGTCGGTCCTCTCCTTCTTCACAAGGTCTAACACACCGTTCTAAAGTGGGGTTGGGTTGTCTGAGTTGTTGAGTCTGGTTTCCATGGTAACTTTTCCTCCTCTGGCTTATCTTGATTATTGCCGCTCGCAAATCCTCTCACTCTCATGTCAAGGCTCTGTTGTCTCTTTTTGTGTGTGTTACTTTTAAACTAACCATTTACAGTAATACTTAATGGTATACTATAATAACTATGCAGACATATAATAGGAATATCAATAAATCGTTTTATTCGGTGTATGTGTATGATAGCAATATGCATAGTTAGCATTAAAAATGTTCAAATCCTTCGAATACAAACATTAATGATATTAATAACCTGGTCATCTAAACACATCTAACTTGTTAATGTTAAATACCTACCATTCTGTTACCTGAGAAATACATGTGAAACATATGTTTATACTTTCCTTTGTTGTTTTAATTGCTAAAACGGTAAGAGCTATAATGGCATGTAATTATTATTTTGTTATGGTAAAATAAGTTGGCCTGACAATCCTTTTTTAGTAATTGTAGAAAATATAGACATTAAAAATATGTTCTGTTAAACCACTCATTTGGTGAACTGAAGTGGAGTTTTTGTTTTATATTTTGGTTTAAAAAGTGTAATTTTGAAGCAATTTTAATTGTTCTGTATGATCCTCAGTTCTTTGAAGAAGTTGAGAACAAAAACAAGACACATTGATGATGTTGTTGCGCCCTCTACTGGTGGAACATCCACACTGACGGCTTGAAGAATAATATGTCAGATGTTTATTGAATTATCATGAAGGGCTATTTGATCTGTAAGAATTCAGACTTGACATTCTTTAGTGGTTTGGAATTGTAGTTAATTAAGTTCCAGGACAATTCTGCTCTGTTTCAGATGATTTTTTTCTTTCTACAAGCCCACAGGAAGCAGGCGTGCAGAACGGATTTGTTTTATTGCTTCTATTTTGCTGGCCGTCTGGTGGTGCTGCATGGTTGTGGACCAGAGAGCCACGAAGACACAAAGTGGTCCAGACGGCAGGTATGTGTTTCTATTAAATATGAAATTGCAGCGTATGATTTATGGCCCGCCGGTCCCAGGTCACTTTGCGTTGACAACACAATCGTGGCCGCTGTCAGTGTGCGACGTGAGCAACACAACGGTCGGAGTGACACAAATCAGACGCAACATTTCACGCTGTGGAATGTCGGCCGGGTTTGCGTTCCTGGAGTCTTTCCACTCGCCGTCTCCCGCCAGTGGAAGACAAATATGTTTCTTGGCCAGCCAGCGTGTCTTCTGATTGGTGATATAAACGCCTAATTGCTTTAAGAAAGACATACGTGACCCCCCCCTCCAACTCTCAACGCCCCCCTCCCTCGCTGGACGTCAGCTCAGATTTCCCAGGTGCCTCTCTGTCTGCCAGACGTAACAAAATAACATCTCTGCTCACCAGCTTATTTTTCAAACACTTTTTTCTTTTCTTCATTCCTGGGAGAGGGCCGCCGCAGATCGTGACGCCACGCTCCTCTGCGTCCGCGTTGTTGGCCGAGGCCGCTGTCTTTTCGACCTCTGACCCTATCACCTCAACGCTCGTGTTTGGATTCAATGCATCCTGCCGGGTTGTTACGTAACGTGCCCCTTGTTGTCATAGCAACGACAACTTCTTTGCAGCCATGCGCATAAAAATCATCTGTTCTAGTGTCAGACTGGGGCCATCATGAAAGCTTGACTGGGCGATATTTATTTTCACTAATAATTTGATTCAGGGTTTTTTTTTCTACTAGATAATTTATAACAAGTTTCACTTTTATTTGATCAAAAACTATTACCATGCATTCCATGATATAAGCTTCTACAAACCCTGTTTCCATATGAGTTAGGAAATTGTGTTAGATGTAAATATAAACGGAATACAATGATTTGCAAATCATTTTCAACCCATTTTCAGTTGAATATGCTACAAAGACAACATATTTGATGTTCAAACTGATAAACATTTTTTTTTGTGCAAATAATCATTAATTTTAGAATTTGATGCCAGCAACACGTGACAAAGAAGTTGGGAAAGGTGGCAATAAATACTGATAAAGTTGAGGAATGCTCATCAAACACTTATTTGGAACATCCCACAGGTGAACAGGCAAATTGGGAACAGGTGGGTGCCATGATTGGGTATAAAAGTAGATTCCATGAAATGCTCAGTCATTCACAAACAAGGATGGGGCGAGGGTCACCACTTTGTCAACAAATGCGTGAGCAAATCGTTGAACAGTTTAAGAAAAACCTTTCTCAACCAGCTATTGCAAGGAATTTAGGGATTTCACCATCTACGGTCCGTAATATCATCAAAGGGTTCAGAGAATCTGGAGAAATCATTGCACGTAAGCAGCTAAGCCCGTGACCTTCGATCCCTCAGGCTGTACTGCATCAACAAGCGACATCAGTGTGTAAAGGATGTCACCACATGGGCTCAGGAACACTTCAGAAACCCACTGTGAGTAACTACAGTTGGTCGCTACATCTGTAAGTGCAAGTTAAAACTCTCCTATGCAAGGCGAAAACCGTTTATCAACAACACCCAGAAACGCTGTCGACTTCGCTGGGCCTGAGCTCATCTAAGATGGACTGATACAAAGTGGAAAAGTGTTCTGTGGTCTGACGAGTCCACATTTCAAATTGTGAATTTGGAAACTGTGGACGTCGTGTCCTCCGGACCAAAGAGGAAAAGAACCACCCGGATTGTTATAGTTGCAAAGTTGAAAAAACAGCATCTGTGATGGTATATTAGTGCCCAAGACATGGGTAACTTACACATCTGTGAAGGCGCCATTAATGCTGAAAGGTACATACAGGTTTTGGAGCAACATATGTTGCCATCCAAGCAATGTTACCATGGACGCCCCTGCTTATTTCAGCAAGACAATGCCAAGCCACGTGTTACATCAACGTGGCTTCATAGTAAAAAAGTGCGGGTACTAGACTGGCCTGCCTGTAGTCCAGACCTGTCTCCCATTGAAAATGTGTGGCGCATTATGAAGCCTAAAATACCACAACGGAGACCCCCGGACTGTTGAACAACTTAAGCTGTACATCAAGCAAGAATGGGAAAGAATTCCACCTTAGAAGCTTAAAAAATGTGTCTCCTCAGTTCCCAAACGTTTACTGAGTGTTGTTAAAAGGAAAGGCCATGTAACACAGTGGTGAACATGCCCTTTCCCAACTACTTTGGCACGTGTTGCGGCCATGAAATTCTAAGTTAATTATTATTTGCAAAAAAAAAATAAAGTTTGAGTTTGAACATCAAATATCTTGTCTTTGTAGTGCATTCAATTGAATATGGGTTGAAAAGGATTTGCAAATCATGGTATTCTGTTTATATTTACATCTAACACAATTTCCCAACTCATATGGAAACAGGGTTTGTACTTTTTTCCTACACTTTGAACCCTGTGGTTTATTACATTTTTTTTCTTCGATGACATCCATAATGTTTTGTGTTCGATAGTTTTCATAAAACTCAAGTGGCGCCATCTTTTAGACCAGTTTGCTCACTGCAGGTTTACTGCTTTAAACCGGAAGTACAAGTGACGTTCCGTCTTCTAGTCGTCCAAAGAGTTCAGTTTAATTTTATTTATTTACATAGCACATTTAAAAACATCCCCAGTTAGCCAAAGTGCTGTACAGACATAAGAAAAGGGGCACACAGTGTCACATTTACATTGTAACACGGAAGGATGAATAAAATACAGTAGTAAAATATACCTTAAAAGAAGTGCAGAATATATCACCTAAAATACTAAAATGTAACAAATAAATAAATAAAGGATAAAACAAGAAAAAAAAACAACCAAGATATCCTGTCTAACTGGATTTGACCGCCAGGGAGTAAAAATGTTTTTAGCCTAGATTTAAATTGGCTCAGAGGCTGGGAGGACCTAATAGATAATTAATTACCAATGATTGTCACACACACACTAGGTGTGGTGAAATTATCCTCTGCATTTGACCCATCATCCTTGATCACCCCCTGGGAGGTGCGGCGAGCAGTGAGCAGCAGCGGTGGCTGCGCCCGGGAATCATTTTGGTGATTTAACCCCCAATTCCAACCCTTCATGCTGAGTGTCAAGCAGGGAGTTAATGGGTCCCATTTTTACAGTCTTTGGTATGACTCGGCCGGGGTTTGATTTCACGACCTATAGATCTCAGGGCGGACACTTTAACAATTGAAGGTTGTTCCACAGTCTGGGCTCTGCCACTGCGAAGGCTCTATCTGAGAGACTCTTCATTAATCACTTCAAGCAACGTTTGTAAGTTTTACAATATATCTAAAACAATTCTTACTTTACTAAACCTTCCCATGTGTGATGTCTGTAGGAGTGTTTTCATGCATATTTGTACGTGCTATCATAATCAAGCTAGCGTCGTCAGCATTAGGTAATATGCTAACACGCTCACAGGTGTCTGTGGTAGTATTTTTAACACAGAGTGGCATTCGTTTCGTAAATTCACCAAGACGTCACCGTGGAGTTATTGAGTCTGTTTAGCTGATTGGAGTGAGTGGGTGCATGACGATGACTTCTGTTTTGTTGGATCAATCGTTTTACTGCCTTGTTACACCGTTTGGAAACAATTAAGGTATGTAAATAAACATTTACAGAATATTTCTGTGGGAATAACTCATTTCACAACGTATATATCTGCGACTTATAGTCCGGTGCGGCTAATATATGGAACCCCTTTTTTTTTTTGGTAAAATGTAGTGGGTGTGACTTATATACCCGTGCGCTCTATAGTCCGGGAAATACAGTAGTTTGTAATGCCACTGCATACTGTGCATCTTACACAATTCTAATTTTTATGAAGTGTTTATTTTTTATTTTTAGAACAGATATAAATTGGACTTTATTGAAAATAATTTTCAAAAGTAAACAGATGAATTGTAGCTATTGTAGCTAATTCTGGCACAGTTACTGTGATGCTTTTGCAAATGTATCAAAATGCATTGTTTTAACAAATAGTTATTTAATATAGAACTTCCTATGGGAAGCAAATTTTCCGTCTTAAATAAAATACTTGTGTAAATAAAAATCTAGCATCAAAAGGTTTTTCTTTTCCACTCTTTGGGCAACACATATTTAGCCACATGCAGAGGGACTGCTTTAGTGATCGTTTTCCACTGTGCTCCTTATCATACATGATAGCTCGTGTAAATGATTCCGCGACAGTAAGCTGCTTTTGAGCCGGAGTTTGTTGTTCTTCTCTGTTCTTGTTCTCCACTCGGCTGGATGCTTCTGTTTCAAATGCTGGAATAACTTTGTTGTGCGCCTGTCTTTTTTTTAAACAAACTTTGCAGCGTGCTGTCATTTGTTTGATGCCTGTTGCCAAAAATCCAAACCACTCACAGCACTTTTATTTTCTTTGGAACAAACGTCTCGCTATGATTTGCATTAGCATTAGCCATGTTTTGCTGGGTGTGTGGAAATATGGCAGAGGACTAAAGCTACGGAAGCTCCTGAGGGCAAAAATATGCCCCCCAAAAAACATTGATATATTTTTTTAATTGTCTGCAACAAAACTCAAATTTATTGATATAATTTTTATCACATTTAACATTGTGTATAGAAGAAGTGTAGATAAATGTTAACTTTGCTAACAAGTGAAGATGCATGTGTCAACGCTGGAGTCAAATGTTAGTGCCACACGGAAGCTCCTGAGGGGAAAAATATGCCCCCCAAAAAACATTGATATATTTTTTTAATTGTCTGCAACAAAACTTAAATGTATTGATATACTTTTTTTATCACATTTAACATTGTGTATAGAAGAAGTGTAGATAAATGTTAACTTTGCTAACAAGTGAAGATGCATGTGTCAACGCTGGAGTCAAATGTTAGTGCCACAGTTTTGTTAAGCTGAAGACACAAGTTGTCACCTTCTCTTCCTGTTTGACAGGAAGGGGGGTCATTTATTGTTTACTTTGCTCCACAAGCACACACGTTGAGTGTCCCTTCCTCCTCTCCCTTACCCTTGGTGGTTTCTGGCAGCAGCGTCAGATACCTGTGCGTCTATCAGTGCAGGCAGCAGCAGGACGAACCGGGCAATATATTCTCCAATAAATCGAGGGCTTGGTGATATGGCTGAAAACTGTATCACAATAGATCGATATCGATAATTATTACCTATGGAAAATAAGGAGCATGAGAAAAAATATAAGAAATGTAAACATTTTATTTCAAATGTAACCTTCCTCTGGTTATAATCCCCTCAGCTATCAAGGTATAAAGGAAATGTCAACACAAGCAATTAAAATATTCAATGTAAACAAAATTGTAAAATCACATTGAACACTAAACAATAAGCTCTTAAAACGAAG
Organism: Entelurus aequoreus; assembly: GCF_033978785.1. Taxonomy (NCBI): domain Eukaryota; kingdom Metazoa; phylum Chordata; class Actinopteri; order Syngnathiformes; family Syngnathidae; genus Entelurus; species Entelurus aequoreus. The sequence continues at coordinate 24,908,121 of NC_084736.1, read as the reverse complement.
GTGCAAAAATAAGGAATATGTAAGAAATGCTTTATAAAGTGTAAGAAAATAGTGCAATGTGTGGAAATGTAAACATTGAGAAACCTGAGAAGTATTTTCTGCAGGTATAATACCAGGAAGTTACAGCTGTGCTCTAAAGGGTGAGCGTGGCTAATGTGGTGTGGTGTTAGTGGTCTTGGTGGTGGCGAGAGCCCTGCATCCTTTACAGACCAAAATGGTCTGACTACGATCCCTTTTGAAAAAACAAAACAAAAAGTGCCATACTGTCCAAGTGACTTTTCCTCTTTTGTCCACAATTTCTTCATTTTTACTTTCTCTTCTCACTCCATGCAGAGAATCAACCGCCAGACAACATGATGGCGCAACCAAACTTGATAGTTGATACTGTTACCTGATTGGCTTTGAACGTAGAACGTTCACTGATCAGTGATCTTTTCAAGAGTTGCTCGGTTACCAGAAAGCGAGTGTGTTTGTTCATGCAACCAACTTTGTTTTGCAACTTCCGCTTTCTTCCGACAAAGAATAAAAAAATGTATCAAACGTTTTATTGCACACATTTTTTATTGATAAACTACGTGTCAATGGCGATATATATTGGAACCTTTTTAATAGCCCAGCTCTAATGCAAAACGTTTCTTACGTATTGGTACCGTTTTTGGGATCTGCATAAGTCTCGGAAATGTGAAATCAAACCGTGGAGGCATTGCGGAGATATTTATCAAATAATCTTGTCTTCCTTCATATTTCCGGGAAACGAGCTGTTTGGAGTTAACACACTTTATGTTTTTCCCAGGTGTGACATCAGCGGATTATCCATACATGGTATAAATTTACCCAGTGTTTTGCGTGAGTCGGCCATTGTAGTCAATAAGATCCTTCTTTTTCTCCATCCTCTTGTTGTGGGGCAGACTGGCTCATATATACACATGCATCCTCCACTGTTGCCATTTCTAATACAAAGTAGCGTATAGTTCGAACTTATATCTATCAATTAACTCAATATGGACATGCTAAAAACTGCAACATGGCTGACAAGGAGAAGACCCAGTCGAAGTGGAGGCACATTATTAAGACCACCTACGACGGTGAGAAAGCAGCTTGAAAATAGTCTGTAAAACATAATCGATGCAACATTTTGACCAAATAACCACCATTACATGTTATGTAGACCACAAGGACGAGTTTTATATGTAGAATAAACATCACATGACACTTTTTAATTGAAAAACATGTAATCAATGGCTCCATCGGCATGGAGAGGGAAGTTCCCCTTAACTTGAACAACGTAATTCCCCCTTGGTAAATACCTATTGTCATCACCACAACATAATAGAAAATAACATGATAATAAATAATCTGCTGTAATGCAGGGCTATTCAACTACATAATAAAAAGGGCCACCGTTTCAAGAGCCCAAGGGCTCAGGGGCCGGATAACAATATTTGGATGTTACGTCAGAAAGTGCCTCTGCAGGTTGTATTCCCCTGAGACAGCGTTTACTTAAAGGCCTACTGAAATGATTTTTTAAAATGTAACCCTTGTGTGGTGTTCGGGTCTGTGGGACCCGTTTTCGAATTTTATTAAAATAATAATTATACAATTAATTAATTTTTCAAACTGAGACTCACTGGCTTTGGCTCATTTTCTGTGAAGAACATATATCAGAATATATATTTAATGAACACACACCATACACCCCCCTACACATTTCTATTACATATAAGATGTCCGGGGTCCACTGGACGCGGGGCTAATAGAAGTGTGGAAATTGATGTTCTGTGTACCACACACACACACACACACACACACACACACACACACACACACACACACACACACACACACACACACACACACACACACACACACACACACACACACACACACACACACACACACACACACACACACACACACACACACACACACACACACACACACACACACACACACACACACACAGCAGGGCTAGACGGGGAGGACAGAGTGTAGGTACACAGAACATCAGAGGGTCAAATGTGCGACAAAATGAGCGCAGACAGTGTTGACAAACAATGTTGCAACCTTGTGTGGGAACCGCAGATGCAGAAACACAAAAGAAGAATCCCTGTGGGATGCAGAAACTGGCAGAGAAATTTCCCGGGCAACGTTCATATTGTTGTTACTCAGCCAGTGTTTGTGGGTCTTAGAGTTAGACTTACTTTTTATTGTTGTTCAAATTTGAACTTTACAGTACAGATAAGAACGAAATTTCGTTGTATTAGCTGGTTGGCAGTGCAGGATAAAAAAGCAATAAGGTGCAGATGTAAATAAATAGATTACTGTAAAGATAAATATATATTGCACTTTTGCATATGCATCCACGTTTATGGATGTATGTTATATTGTCTTTATATTCCAGCGAGTTCATCCATTTTTGGGGGGAATTGAGGGGATAATTATGATGCGTTCAAGAGTCTTACGGCCTGAGGGAAGAAGCTGTTACAGAACCTGGAGGTTCTGCTACGGAGGCTGTGGAACCTCTTTCTAGAGTCCAGCAGTGAAAACAGTCCTTGGTGGGGGTGGGAGGAGTCTCTGCAGATTTTCTGAGCCCTGGTCAGGCAGCGGCTTTTTGCGATCTCCTGGATAGGAGGAAGAGGAGTCCTGATGATCTTTTCCGCCGTCCTCACCACTCTCTGGAGAGACTTCCAATCTGAGGCACTGCAGGCTCCAGTCCAGACAGAGATGCAATTGGTCAGTAGGCTCTCTATAGTGCCTCTGTAGAATGTGGTGAGAATGGGGGGAGGGAACTGTGCTCTTTTCATCCCACGCAAAAAGTGCATGCGGTGCTGAGCTCTTTTTACAAGAGCTCCGGTGTGTAGGGACCAGGTTATATTGTCAGTTATCTGCACCCCCAGGAACTTGGTGCTGCTTACCATCTCCACCGCTGTGCCGTTGATGAAGAGTGGAGCGTGGCTGGACTGGTGCTTCCTGAAGTCGACAATGATATCCTTGGTCTTGTCGACGTTCAGGACCTGGTTGTTGGTTCTGCACCAGTCAACCAGATGTTTCACCTCCTACCTGTAGTCCATGTCGTTGTCACGGATGAGGCCCACTACTGGAGTGTCGTCCGCATACTTCACAATGTGGTTGGTAGTGGGCCTGGCGCAGCAGTCATGGGTCATCAACGTGAACAGCAGCGGACTCAGGACGCAGCCCTGGGGGGAGCTGGTGCTCAGGGAGATGGCACTGGAGGTGTTGTTGCCCACTCTCACAGACTGGGGTCTGTCTGTGAGGAAGTCAAGCAGCCAGTTGCAAAGGGGGGTACTGAATCCAAGGGGGGCCAGTTTGCTCACCAAGTGCTGCGGGATGATGGTGTTGAATGCCGAGTTGAAGTCCAGAAACAACATCCGCACGTGTGTCCTTTCCTTCCAGATGTGCTAAGCTCAGGTGGAGTGCAGAGGAGATGGCGTCCTCTGTGGAGCGGTTAGGGCGATAAGCAAACTGGTATGGGTCGAATGTGGGGGGAAGTCTGGAGACAATGTATTCCTTTACCAGCCTCTCGAAGCACTTCATTGCAGATGTTTTTTGGGATAAGTCAGTATTTTAACATAAAAGTGTTTGATTGTGAGGCATTAAAAGCCACAAAATGCAACAGGTCCATCAGACCCACAAACACTGGCTGAGTAACAACAATATAAACACCACACAAGGGTTAAACGGGAATAGCAGATCCATTCTATGTGTCATACTTGATCATTTCGCGATACTGCCATATTTTAGCTGAAAGGATTTAGTATAGAACAACGACGATAAAGATCGCAACTTTTGGTATCTGATAAAAACAACCCTTGCCCCTACCGGAAGTAGCGTGACGTCACAAGACAAAGGATTCCGCTTTGTTTACAATGGAGCGAGAGACATTCGGACCGAGAAAGCGACGATTACCCCATTAATTTGGCGAAGATGAAAGATTCGTGGATGAAGAACTTTAGAGTGAAGGACTACAGTGTAGTGCGGGGTGTATCTTTTTTCGCTGTGACCGTAACTTAGGTACAAGCTGGCTCATTGGATTCCACACTCTCTCCTTTTTCTATTGTGGATCACAGATTTGTATTTTAAACCACCTCAGATACTATATCCTCTTGAAAATGAGAGTCGAGAACGCGAAATGGACATTCACAGTGACTGAACATGTAAATACACGGTTAATAATTTTCAGCTTTGCGAAGCTAAAAAAATAGAAGCTAAGTTAGCTACAGAGCTAACGTGATAGCAGGCTCAAATGCAGATAGAAACAAAATTAAAAAAAACCCTGACTGGAAGGATAGACAGAAGATCAACAATACTATTAAACCATGAACATGTAAATACACGATTAATAATTTTCAGCTTGGCGAAGCTAAAAAAATAGAAGCTAACTTAGCTACGGAGCTAACGTGATAGCATCAGTCTCAAATGCAGATAGAAACTAAATTAAAAAAAACCCTGACTGGAAGGATAGACAGAAGATCAACAATACTATTAAACCATGAACATGTAAATACACGGTTAATAATTTTCAGCTTTGCGAAGCTAAAAAAATAGAAGCTAAGTTAGCTACAGAGCTAGCGTGATAGCAGGCTCAAATGCAGATAGAAACAACATTTTAAAAAAACCCTGACTGGAAGGATAGACAGAAGATCAACAATACTATTAAACCATGAACGTGTAAATACACGATTAATAATTTTCAGCTTGGCGAAGCTAAAAAAATAGAAGCTAACTTAGCTACGGAGCTAACGTGATAGCATCAGTCTCAAATGCAGATAGAAACTAAATTAAAAAAAAACCCTGACTGGAAGGATAGACAGAAGATCAACAATACTATTAAACCATGAACATGTAAATACACGATTAATAATTTTCAGCTTGGCGAAGCTAAAAAAATAGAAGCTAACTTAGCTACGGAGCTAACGTGATAGCATCAGTCTCAAATGCAGATAGAAACTAAATAAAAAAAAAACCCTGACTGGAAGGATAGACAGAAGATCAACAATACTATTAAACCATGAACATGTAAATACACGGTTAATAATTTTCAGCTTGGCGAAGCTAAAAAAATAGAAGCTAACTTAGATGCAGCGGCGGCGGCGGGCGTTGTACGCTTTTGACGACACCCCGGCCGCCGTCAGAGTCGGCAAGAAACATATATTTCCCCAAAGTTACGTACGTGACATGCACATATCGACACGCACGTACGGGCAAGCGATCAAATGTTTGGAAGCCAAAGCTGTACTCACCATAGTGCGTCTGCTATCCTGCTCAAAACACAACACAACCTCCTGGTGTTGGTGTTGCTACAGCCAGCCGCTAATACACCGATTGCACCTACAACTTTCTTCTTTGCAGTCTCCATTGTCCATTAAACACATTGCAAAAGATTCACCAACACAGATGTCCAGAATACTGTGGAATTTTGTCGAAGAAAACAGAGGTATTTGAATTGGGTCCAAACACTTCCCTTGACCTCGTGACGTCACGCGCATACGTCATCATACCGCAACGTTTTCAAGCGGAAGTTTCCCGGGAATTTTAAAATTGCACTTTATAAGTTAACCCGGCCGTATTGGCATGTGTTGCAATGTTAAGATTTCATCATTAATATATAAACTATCAGACTGCGTGGTCGGTAGTAGTGGGTTTCAGTAGGCCTTTAATTGCAAAGTAAACACATTGGCTTTCACACTGCACTGTCAATAAATTCACTATTCTGCCCTTGCTACTTGTTTCCAGCGTGTGCCGCTCGACAGATAGTTAACAGCATAAAGAAACAAAAGTGTTGTTGATGATTGATGGTCCTTTTTTCCAATCATTTTCCTTCCTCAGTTTTATTTGCTTGCACTTTCTTTTTATTTAGGTTTGTAAGACTGAAAATATAAACATATAATAAACATTACAAAAGTATGGCGACCATTGTGTGTTTTACATAATTAAAATAGAAGGTATAGTGTAAATACATTCACACAATAAACTACAAATGTTAACTCATATAGAAGTTAAACAACAGCATCAGCAAACATGAATGTGACTAATCACAATTAAATCTAAGGTGTAGCGTTACCGCCTTCTACTAGTTAAATTTAGCACTACATGAGCGTATTAAAGGACCTTTGATGACCAGAGTTACTCAGACAAAACAAACATGGTCACAAATACAAAAGACATCACAAAGTCAGCAATTTCATTACAAAACAAAATAAATATATTCATGCACAATATATACTTACAAAGATATGACCATGTTTTGTGAGGGGTCAGTAGTGCCATTTTTGGTTTGAGTGAGTATTCTACTTCTACTCATTCCTCTGCTGCTTCATTGTGACACATACGACTCTCGCTGTTGCCCCCTGTGGGGTGGTGGGAGTCTGCATACATGAGCAACACTAGTTTGAATGGTTTTACCAAGCCTATTTGGATGATGTTCGGCGGGTGAAATTAAAAGTTTTGCCGGGCCGGATGTGGCCCGCAAGCCGCTAGTTGAAAGGCACTGATATAAGACATAAATAAGATTTAACTTTGGCTAGAAATTATAGCATATTAAGCATGCTGTGGTGTCGAACGATGTTTTAGCGTCATCTTGAAGCCAAATCTAAATAGTTGTGAGTAATGTGTACGTGTAGTAGCATAGCAAGGAATGTTGTACATTTTATTTAAGCACACATGAAACATGCCTGCTTGTAATAAGTGATGAAAAGCAACGCTTGTTTTATCAATCAGTGTTTATTTGGATTCTGCAGCACAATGATAATAAAAATAATAATAATGGATTATTTGGGTTCTGCAGCACACTCATAATAAAAATAACATTATTAATGTATTATATCTCTGACCTGTCGTTCATGTAATTCTCTTCTTTTAGAGCACGTGTGCCCAAACGTTTTGAAGTAAAAATGTGCAAACACAGCGATTTTAGGTGTGGAATACAAATAGCCTGAATGTAAATAACATGGACGGATGGTAAGTAGTTCGTCGATATGCCATCAATGATGGTGTGAGCTTGAAAGATGTCAGTATGAATATGTATTTCATTTGGGAAGCCACTCTTTCGCTTGGGCAGCCCTATTCCAGAAACTCTTAATGTAGTGCAGGTGTTCCACTTCATCATATGGAGCGAGGATGACGCAATAGTGTCTACTGTCGCCATGACGCTGGTTGTCATGACATCAACACACCTTCTCTTTGAAGGAAATTTTACCGCCATGTCAGGTCACTGAGAAAGCAAGTTCTTTAGAAGCCATCAGAGAACTGGAACATGAAACTCAATCTCTGTCAGATGATGTTTTGGGTCCAAGCACACCAACATGTTATTTTACAGCGAGGAGGCGGAGTCTGCCTTAAAGTCAGTCAACTCAAGAGTGCTTCTATAAACTTGCGGACAGGACTGCTGTTCTCCAGTCGTTTTCTATCCCCTGAGCTCATTGTTAACAAACATGGCATCTACCGTTTGGGACTTCTTGTGTCACATGCTATTTTTTAACACATTGTTCTGCAAAGATTCAGCGAGGAGGGAAAAAAAAACATTATGCTTAAACACATCAAACCCTATCAGTCACCTGAAACGCCAGCATCGCTAAGACTATGTTCCGAAAGCCTACGAAGTCGCCTCAGACGCTTCCAAAAGCCAGCGGTAAAGAAAGGTGTGCACAAACTTCATTTGAATCTACATTTAAAACAAGGATAGGTATAAATAGGTTAATTGGTTATTGGTGTAGTTGAGACACAAGAAGTTATTTGACCTGTGTGAAGTTGGCACCCCTATCCTGTCCAAATTGCAGTCCATTTCAATCAATCAATCAAACATTTATAAAGCGCTTTTCATACATAAAAGAAATGCAACACAAAAGTACTTTACAGACTTAAACAATACCCCGATGACCCACATCGCAAACACACACACGCTGATGCACATATATGAAGAAATGAATGCATGTCTGAGTACAGAGGAGCCAGGTGAGTAAACACTATCACAGTAGCCATCTGCACAAGGAGGTCATCAGATCACGCCCACCAAGACGCTGACACAAGATGCCCCTACAGCACGGCCGATAACCCCTAATGCAGAAGGCTACCTTTTGAGGAACGCTGGAAAGTAAAAACAATAAAACCTGTAAAATAGTAAGAACCATCAGTAGGACTAAAGGATAAAATACAAGTAAAATCTATGAAGATAAAAATAAATATACAGTAAATAGCAGTGGTGGGCCTTCAGTGATGTCCTACTTAGTCTGACTTCAATGAACACCTGAAAATACCATAATTGATGTCACCGCATGACCAAGACTGGAGAAATACTACACACTTGCACACTGCTGAGTATTGGATCCCCTCAATTAGTCAATAGTGTACAAAACAGGCTATTTTTCAACCCAATTAAAAAAATCAATAAACCCGCATCAGCAATTAAAGGCCTACTGAAATGAATTTTTTTTATTTAAATGGGGATAGCAGATCCATTCTATGTGTCATACTTGATCATTTTGCTATATTGCCATATTTTTGCTGAAAGGATTTAGTAGAGAACATCGACGATAAAGTTCGCAACTTTTGGTCGCTGATAAAAAAAAGCCTTGCCTGTACCGGAAGTAGCGTGACATCGCAGGTTGAAAGGCTCCTCACATTTCCCCATTGTTTACACCAGCAGCGAGAGCGATTCGGACCGAGAAAGCGACGATTACCCCATTAATTTGAGCGAGGATGAAAGATTTGTGGATGAGGAACGTGAGAGTGAAGGACTAGAGTGCAGTGCAGAATGCATCTTTTTTCACTCTGACCGTAACTTAGGTACAAGCTGGCTCATTGGATTCCACACTCTCTCCGTTTTCTATTGTGGATCACGGATTTGTATTTTAAACCACCTCGGATACTATATCCTCTTGAAAATGAGAGTCGAGAACGCGAAATGGACATTCACAGTGACTTTTATCTCCACGACAATACATCGGCGAAGCACTTTAGCTACAGAGCTAACGTGATAGCATCGGGCTTAACTGCAGATAGAAACAAAAGAAATAAACCCCTGACTGGAAGGATAGACAGAAAATCAACAATACTATTAAACCATGGACATGTAACTACACGGTTAATGCTTTCCAGCCTGGCGAAGCTTAACAATGCTGTTGCTAACGACGCCATTGAAGCTAACTTAGCAACGGGACCTCACAGAGCTATGCTAAAAACATTAGCTATCCACCTACGCCAGCCAGCCCTCATCTGCTCATCAACACCCGTGCTCACCTGCGTTCCAGCGATCGACGGAGCGACGAAGGACTTCACCCGATCATAGATGTGGTCGGCGGCTAGCGTCGGATAGCGCGTCTGCTATCCAAGTCAAAGTCCTCCTGGTGGTGTTGCTGCAGCCAGCCGCTAATACACCGATCCCACCTAAAGCTTTCTTCTTTGCAGTCTTCATTGTTCATTAAACAAATTTCAAAAGATTCATCAACACAGATGTCCAGAATACTGTGGAATTTTGCGATGAAAACCGAGCTTTTTTTATTGGATACAATGTGTCCGAAAACTTCCGTTTCAACGATTGACGTCACACGCATACGTCATCATACATAGATGTTTTCAACCGGAAGTTTAGCGGGAAATTTAAAATTGCACTTTATAAGTTAACCCGGCCGTATTAGCATGTGTTGCAATGTTAAGATGTCATCATTGATGTATAAACTATCAGACTGCGTGGTCGGTAGTAGTGGGTTTCAGTAGGCCTTTAAAACATATCTGGTACTGTCAAAATATATATAAAATAATTGTAAAAAAAAAAACATATTCAACGGAAAAAAATATTTTTGAATTCACAATTTGTAGACCCATTTGACGCCGTATAAGCCAGTGGTACCGCTCGTAGTTGGTTGATTCGAGTAAAAGTGGCGGGCAAACCAATTCACCGCCGGACACAATATGTTACTGCATACGTCAGCAGCCAATTAAAAGCTTTTGTTTGCTCACTTACTATTAAAAGAGTTGTCTCGTATGTTCATTTTTTAAATTTAAATCCAAAATTGTTCCTTGATTGCAATAATAAACATGTTTAATGTACCGTAAGATTTTTTGTTAAAATAAAGCCAATAATAAAACATTTTGTGGTCCGCTTTATTTAGAAAAGTATCGAAATGCATTTTGGTAATGGTATCAAAATATTGGTATTGGGACAACCCATGTGAAGTAACTCTACTTCAGTTTATAAATGTTGACGTGCGGCCATTTTGGCTTTAACAAGAAGCTGGACAGCAAGTCAACGCGATGTAGAAGGTCCTAAAGTTTGACTGGAAGTGGTAAAGCTATATGAGGCATCTGTCTGTGAAGACAAGTGACAAATCAAAGTTGTGGCAGCATTCCAAAGACTATTTGTTGTCATTTGATGTGCCTTTTCTTCCCTGAATGATCACGTTGCTCAATAAATCCTAAACCTGCTCCTCTTGTTACGGCGACCTGTGCTTCTTAGGCAGATAGCATCTTTGAAGTGACAGGATGGTGATCATTTCCTGCACAAATATATAGCACAGATTATTTGGGTTAGCGTATCATCTGAACCCTTTAAGTGCTTTACCTGCCGCCCGCTCCTCCGCTGCAGTGAGCAGATTTGTCGTCCCTGGGAGAGGTCGAGGTGAGCGGGGATTTGTTTAGTCTGACCCGGGTCTGCTTCTCCTGCTCCTAAAGTCTTGTGGAGACGCCGGCTTCGGCATGTCTGAGAGAACTGGCAGCACATCATTCACTGTTGGCCCCCCCGCAGTCTTCTCCACCATCACTGTCCTCTCAGCCCCCCCACCCCCAAAGCAGACGTGGTGTCACTGCTTGATGGAACCTTCTGGAATGAAGACCCTTTTTGTTTCAGTTAAGAGGCTCATTCTGAGGAATCCACTGAATCTCCAGAACACTCTCTCATATTAGTTAATCTCCAGAGGCACTTGTTTCACTGTCTCCAGCAGTTTGCATTCTTTCATGTAGCCATTTTGTTGCTTGGTGTGGCTCTCTGTGTCAGTATCAGTGCCTGTTATGTTTTGCTCACCACGTTTGTCAACAGTTGAGATAAACTACTAGGTGTGTCTCCATTAGGGATGTCTACTTACTGTTCATATTTAAACTGATACAATATTAATTCCCGTAACCTGGGAATCGATACCATTATTCAACTACCAATTTTTAAAAATTTTGTGTGTTTTTATTGCAATATTTACACAAATTTGTTAACTTGTGTGTGTGTGTGTACATATATACGTGTATATGTGTATACACACACATATGAATATATATATACAGTATATAATAATATATATATATATATATATATATATATATATATATATATATATATATATATATATATATATATATATATATATATATATATATATATATATATATATATAAACCCAGTTTCCATATGAGTTGGGAAATTGTGTTAGATGTAAATATAAACGGAATACAATGATTTGCAACCCATATTCAATTGAATGCACTACAAAGACAAGATATTTGATGTTCAAACTCATAAACTTTATTTATTTTTTGCAAATAATAATTAACTTATAATTTCATGGTTGCAACACGTGCCAAAGTAGTTGGGAAAGAGCATGTTCGCCACCGTGTTACATGGCCTTTCCTTTTAACAACACTCAGTAAACGTTTGGGAACTGAGAAGACACATTTTTTAAGCTTCTCAGTTGTAATTTTTTCCCATTCTTGCTTGATGTACAGCTTAAGTTGTTCAACAGTCCGGGGGTCTCCTTTGTGGTATTTTAGGCTTCATAATGCGCCACACATTTTCAATGGGAGACAGGTCTGGACTACAGGCAGGCCAGTCTAGTACCCGCACTCTTTTACTCTGAAGCCACGTTGATGTAACACGTGGCTTGGCATTGTCTTGCTGAAATAAGCAGGGGCGTCCATGGTAACGTTGCTTGGATGGCAACATATGTTGCTCCAAAACCTGTATGTACCTTTCATCATTAATGGCGCCGTCACAGATGTGTAAGTTACCCATGTCTTGGGCACTAATACACCCCCATACCATCACAGATGCTGGCTTTTCAACTTTGCGCCTATAACAATCCGGATGATTATTTTCCTCTTTGGTCCGGAGGACACGACGTCCACAGTTTCCAAAAACAATTTTAAATATGGACTCGTCAGACCACAGAAGACTTTTCCACTTTATCAGTCCATCTTAGATGAGCTCAGGCCCAGCGAAGCCGACGGCGTTTCTGGGTGTTGTTGATAAACGGTTTTCGCCTTGCATAGGAGAGTTTTAACTTGCACTTACAGATGTAGTGACCAACTGTAGTTACTGACAGTGGGTTTCTGAAGTGTTCCTGAGCCCATGTGGCGATATCCTTTACACACTGATGTCGCTTGTTGATGCAGTACAGCCTGAGGGATCGAAGGTCACAGGCTTAGCTGCTTACATGCAGTGATTTCTCCAGATTCTCTGAACCCTATGATGATATTACGGACCATAGATGGTGAAATCCCTAAATTCCTTGCAATAGCTGGTTGAGAAAGGTTTTTCTTAAACTGTTCAACAATTTGCTCACGCATTTGTTGACAAAGTGGTGACCCTCGCCCCATCCTTGTTTGTGAATAACTGAGCATTTCATGGAATCTACTTTTATACCCAAAAATGGCACCCACCTGTTCCCAATTTGCCTGTTCACCTGTGGGATGTTCCAAATGATTGTTTGATGAGCATTCCTCAACTTTATCAGTATTTATTGCCACCTTTCCCAACTTCTTTGTCACGTGTTGCTGGCATCAAATTCTAAAGTTAATGATTATTTGCAAAAAAAAAAAGTTTATCAGTTTGAACATCAAATATGTTGTCTTTGTAGCATATTCAACTGAATATGGGTTGAAAATGATTTGCAAATCATTGTATTCCGTTTATATTTACATCTAACACAATTTCCCAACTCATATGGAAACAGGGTTTGTAGATATACACCCTATGTATGTATTGATATATATATATATATCTATATATACAGTATACATACTGTATATCTGTGTTTATTTATTTATGTGTATATATATGTATATATATATATATATATATATATATATATATATATATATATATATATATATATATATATATATATATATATATATATATATATCTTCATATACTACAACTACTACATTCCTGCACACACAAATAACGTAGCTTGATCAAAGTAAAAGTCACATTGCTGTTGAGACTAAAGTCACATTTGAAAAGATCAGATTCCAAACAGTTTCAGACTACCTCCTGATGTGGCCCAAATCTGATGCGAATATATCAGACGAGATGCACCTTGGAGAATTTAGACTGGCAAAAATGATCTGATATGTGTCACTTGAAGGCAAAAAATAAAACACGTTTTGTTATGCAGTGTAAACTGGGCCTCTGTTTGTGCAATTCCATGACGTTGTTTGGCACTAAACTAACCACAACCTTGGCGCCGCTACTTGTCCCACGTTTTCTCAAAAACAAATTAATTCGCAACTCAATTTATTTTTTTTAAATACAACAAGAACAACCCACTTATATAACCATTTGTGGCTTAAAAGAACATATTTATTTTTGAAAATGTCTATTTTTCACAATTTTCATTATATTGAACTCCTTGCGAGGGTAGAAGGAAATGTAGGTGACCAGGGATGGGAATTGATAAGATTTTTCCGGTTCCAATTCCACTTTTGAATTTACGCAACGATTCAGGTCTTTATTCTCATTTGGATAAAAGGATAACAAACAAGTTAATTAGCGTTAACTTTGTTTAGTTTAGAAGAAACATGAACGTCCAAATTCAGCAGTGAAGTCTTAAAAGGCCGACAACCTCCATGGGGAGCCAGGGTCCGAACTCAGGGGTTCCCCAGGGAAAAAAAAAACTTTTCAAAAATAACTATTATATTTCAATTATTAGGCTACTATGGAAATAGACAACATATATGAGCTGACCACTCAAAAGTAAAAGCATGTCAGCAAGTGACAAATACATTTTTGCATTGTGAAATTCTGCAACCATCAGCTATAAACATTAACCTTGGTTTTGTAGAAAAATAAGCATTATCAGTTTTTTTCAGGAAGGATATAACATTTTTCTTATCAATTGCGGTGTCTCAAGCAAAATAACTTGTAATGAGCAATAAATGGAACAAGTCGAAATTTTCTTGGTAAGATTTCTCGAAATAAGAAATTAGCAATTAAAACCTATTAGTAGCTATACTTACTAGTATTGTGACGTTTTGTGTCTTATAACAAACTTGAGATGCTCAAAAGTAGTAATTTTTTTTTGCCTAAAAACAAGTTCTTATGTCTCACTGAAAATTTACTTTTCAGGGGATTGTGACATGTATTAAAGGCCTACTGAAATGAAATTTTTTTATTTAAACGGGGATAGCAGATCTATTCTATGTGTCATACTTGATCATTTCGCGATATTGCCATATTTTTGCTGAAAGGATTTAGAATAGAAAAACGACGATAAAGATAGCAACTTTTGGTATCTGACAAAAAAAAGCCTTGCCCCTACCGGAAGTAGCGTGACGTGGACAATTGAACATATCCGCAAAGCTCCCTATTGTTTGCAATGATGGCCGCCAGATCTGAGAGCGATTCTGACCGAGATAGCGACGATTTCTCCATTAATTTGAGCGAGGATGAAAGATTTGTGGATGAGGAAAGTGCAAGTGAAGGACTAGTGGGGAGTGGAAGCGATTCAGATAGGGAAGAAGCTGTGAGAGGGATAGAGCCATATCGCTTTGAACCCGACGCTGATGAAGACGGTCAGGAGGACGCTGCTGCTATTGATGCTGGAGGAGCACACGACATAGATCGCCTTGAGAATACAGAATGGTAATATGTTATTTATTTATAGACTAGTTTTAGTTTGTGGCCTAGTCTTGCACTGTTACTGTTAGTGTTACAACTTACACCCCAGGCCTATCTATACACTAAGTATCTATCATTGACACAATGTGTTACTGTTAGTGTTACAACTTACACCCCAGGCCTATCTATACACTAAGTATCTATCATTGACACAATGTCAAACCTAATTAATTACCCATTATTTCTATGGGCCACAGCTCCATATACCGGCAATACTAAAAATATGCATGCAGATTAATAAGATCCACAACAAGACAATGATAATATTAATTATTCCACATGTTTGCAGATTGCAGGTGTCAATAATATGAATTGATTTACAAATATTATGAACATTTCTATTTCCAGGTGTACATGTCAAAACTGTGTGAACATGGAGACAGTGGCTGAGTGTGTCTGCTGTAGTGAAATAGAGGCAGTGACCAGAACGATGGAGGAGGAGGGGGTGAAGACGTGCATCATAGACCACCATGGCTTTCCATCTGTGTGTCTGGATGAATGGGTGCTGCAGACAGCGTATAACGCCTACAAACAGCAATATGGCGTGCTGCAGCAACAGCAAAATGAGTGAGGCACTAATAAGTTTAAATAATTCTTTATTCTATCAACCTTTGGAAGATAAGTCAGAATGAGCACTTTCTTATCTTATTCTTATTCTGTGAAATGTACTGTGCTACAATGCACATGACATTATATATCATAGAAGTATTACATAGATGGACCGTAGATGTCAACAATATTTACAATTTACTGCAACAGTAAATGACAAATGAATAGAATGCATGACAATGTCTTTTGAATCTCAGAGAACAGTGAGTCACTGTGTATCCATGTCCGGATAATAACAGCTGCCATCATTTGCTACTTGCAGGCGGAGACGACACACAGCCTATCGACAGTTTGTCCGCTTCTGCTGGGGATATCTGGGAAAGGACATAAGGGTGGTACTACCAGCTTGTGTAGTACATAAGATTAGGACAACATTCCCATCGATGGACTACACGGGGTTCCAAGACGTGCAGTGACTGCAACAGAATCTACATGGCCACTGTACTTAATCAATAAAATCAATCAATCAATCAATCAGTCAATCAATCAATGTTTATTTATATAGCACTAAATCACAAATGTCTCAAAGGGCTGTACAAGCCACAACGACATCCTCGGTACAGAGCCCACACACGGGCAAGGAAAACTCACCCCAGTAGGACGTCGATGTGAATGACTATGAGAAACCTTGGAGAGGACCGCATATGTGGGTAACCCCCCCCCTCTAGGGGAGACCGAAAGCAATGGATGTCGAGTGGGTCTAACATATTAGTGAGGGTCCAGTGGAGCCAGCAGGAGGCCACCCCGAGCGGAGACGGGTCAGCAGCGCAGATGTCCCCAACCGATGCACAGGCGAGCGGTATACCCCGGGTCCCAACTCTGGACAGCCAGCACTTTATCCATGGTCACCGGAATAACCCCTCCACGTGGGGGGGGGGGGGCAGAGGAGAAAAGAAAAGAAACGGCAGATCAACTGGTCTAAAAAGGGGGTCTATTTAAAGGCTAGAGTATACAAATGAGTTTTAAGATGGGACTTAAATGCTTCTACTGAGGTAGCATCTCTAACTGTTACCGGGAGGGCATTTCACACTTACCGAAGCGACTCCTGTGCTTGGCGATGGCTTCCTCCTTGTCTGGCTTCTCCAGTTCATCGCAGAGGAAGGGAGGCACATCCACAGTGACGCTGAGTGGTGTTCTCTCGTCAGGGGTCTGTCTGCAGCCAGCAACAACCTCCCTGATCAAGTCATCTACGTAGCCTGCAAAATACAATTGTACATGTTCCTGCTCACAACATAATATACTCATGGAGAGTGAAACTTGACAGTATTATTATCATGATACAAAGTGTCAAGTGTTTACATGTTTTGTGTCCTCTACACTTACGGTATGTTGGCTCTGTCGCGATTTTCTTGACCACATGGCCCCCTGCTTTATACTTCGGGTAGCGTACTGCATAGCGCTCAGCACCCGCTTGTGTAGTGGCTATAGGGCGGCTCGAATTTTCGTTCCAGTGCAGCCCAGCAAGCAGGTTCCTAGGTGTGGTAACAGAATAATGTAATAATTAGTACTAAAGTATGGCACACACTAGTGACACTTAGATTAGTGTGGAAACATACCTGCACAGCATTCCGATGTATGAGAAGACATACATTTTCGGTGCGAACTGTATAAGATAAAAGACACTTTATTCAGTCATGCGTCCATACAATGTGTGTGTAAATTTATAAATTGTTTGTAAATTTGAATACAAATGTTTGTGTATTAAACTGTTAATAGTCAGCTATTAAAGCTTGATCTCCTGCAGTAATGAAGCTGTTTTGTTTTCAATGTTAACACCACGCCAGAATTGTTTGCAATCTTTCTCACCAAGATGCCAGCCACTATGTTGGACCTCCAACATTCTCTTGCTTACACTGACTGTATCAAGGCTTCATTTAGTATGCTCTAGTATTTTGCTCCCTGGCCACCAAAGTCCTAGTGGCAGGTGGTAACCACCGACACCACCTACAGGCGATCAGTCTAATTCTCACCTGTATGATAAGGCTATGGAACGCCTCCACCTTGGAAGTCTGGTGTTCACCCGACAGCATGGCGATATCTTTTAGCAGGGACTTGTTGTTGACCACCTCCTCCAGTTTCACTGCTGAGCGTGAACCTAAACATAAATTTAAAATAGAACAACGTTTCTACAAAAATGTTCCAGTCAACTTAAACTGGTTATTTACTTACAAGTTTATCTGAATTTTTTGACTTTCAAAAGATGTGCAGGAAAATACTGCTAGTCCCTCACTGCTTTCGGGCAACTTATTTGCCTACTCACTTTGTTTGAGCCATTTCTTTTGCCGTTGCAGTTGTCCATGAGTACAAATTGGGAAGAGGTCGCCATGGTCCTTGTGGATGTTCTGAATGTGTCGCTCCACAGACTTCCACTTGGCAACCAGAAGTTCCCCCTCTCCAGGCGGTGTAGACACTGCTGCCCAGTAGAGGTGGTTGATTATACTTTGCACCCAGGGCTTCAGGTCTTCACAGTCCTTATGCTTGGCGATGGCCTTCAGTTTCTTTCCGATGGCTACAAACAGAAAAAAACAGAAATTTGTGGATTAAATACAATATCGCATTCATCTGATCACTGATATGTACACACTACTTCACAACTTGTCATGCATACAAATAATCCAACTAACATTTTGCAACATGCCAGATGTCATAGCAGTGCCGTGTATTGGGCATGTTTTCACGAATCCATTTAGCGATCTGTCTGTGTCTGTCTGTCACCAGCACCCCGACATCCAGGTCCCAGCTGATCAGCAGTTCCACCATCCTCTTCAGTCCTTCCATCTCCATATGGTAGCTGCCAAGACATTCGTTGCTCTGAAATATATATAACAGAAAAGGAATGAGCAAAGAAAAAAATGAAAAAGGGGCTTAGTATACATTGAAATGGTTAATGTTATTAGACAAATTTACTAGGATAATTCTGGAAAATCCCTTATCTGCTTATTGTGTTACTAGTGTTTTAGTGAGATTATATGGTCGTACCTGTACAACCTGAAGGTCGAGAACCACATTGGCCACAAGCTCCATTGTGGTGTAGGTACCGAACTTGGCGCTGTGTCCCGGACTGTCTGCTCGCCCATCACCACCAAGGACGAGGGGTCGGCCTTCCACCTGCAGCATGGTGAGGTGCGTCCGTTGCTGTTCCTCCCACACCTTTTTGATGGCTGGCTGCAGGATGAGCTCCTGGTGGTTGAAAAATGTCCTCTTCACATACGTGACCACTCCGATGCTGTTCAGCACTTGCAACACCTTGCCAGAAGATGCCCCAGCGAAGAGGATGCCAGCAGACAGCAGGATGTTGCCCGCGGCATAAGGGCCAATGTTTGGCTGGCTGCTCCAACTACTCCTCTGGTCACATGATGCACATTGAAGAGTCATGGTCAGCTGTGTACCGTTCGAATCCCAAGAAGGGCTTATGTCCTGGCTGCCACAGACTGGACAGTGACACCACTTGACGAGACTCTGGAGGCACGACTCAAAGATGATGTACTTCGGTTCCTTGTGGCAGCCCTCTTCACGCATCTGGTGAGTACATGGGCGATCTGGCGACCCGTCAGATTGACACGGATCCGATGTCGTTGACTCACTCGGCACATAGCTGTCATCGGAAGAACCACCAACAAAAGGCGCAGTGGGACTTGATGCTGGTCCTTCATCAAACAATGCAGGAGGTGGTCGTAGCTTGGCTTGCATTCCAGACACACCTGGAGCTGCTATGTTAGTCTGCATCTCGGGGCTGTCAGATGGAGCTGCTACACTTGACAATGGGACTTCACTAACCCTGGCCGGCCGAGCTCTAACCCTCTCGAGGATATCTGGGGTCACCTGGTGTCCTAGCAATAAAATCAAGCACAAGTTGTTTTATATAATCTGTTAAAATTAAACTAGAATCACATAATAATTATTGTCTTTGAATCACCTAATTTATCTGTCTACTCTACTCTGCACAGGCAGCGTGCAATGTGTACTGTGATGTGCAGAATCATGTTCGTCACCGAAATAGACATACCCTTTGATCTATGATGTATTTTCCCTGTTTGGGTGCTCTTGCTACTGGTCATTGCTGTTGGTGCTGTCCCAATCGGTACCCAGTCCGTCTGGCATCCTTGTTCTCTTGTATTTCCCTGGAAATGGAGAAACAGCTACATGTAATATGGATACCTCATTTACATTAATTATGAATACTTTTGGATTGGGCTTGAACTGTAATCCATTTGAACATTGATTAGGAAAACAAATCGAACCTGATCTTGATCGCCCTCCTCATCAGGCAAATCTAGTGCCATTGCCATTGGTTCATCCACCGCATCCGCCACTGATGCCGTAGTCGTACTGTCCATGATCTGATCTATTGTCTGTAAATGTACAAATGTACAATACTTTATATTATTGTCTATTGTAATCTATTGACAGTATTGACACTATTGACAGTAATGTCAGTAAATGTACGATACTTTATACTGCAGAAGAACTTGACTAGAACTTGAAGCAATAATTATATGTAGACTATTTTATTGTTAATTTATTTCATTGTTCATGGAGTAGTCCAGTGGTTCTCAAATGGGGGTACGCATACCCTTGGGGATACTTGAAGGTATGCCAAGGGGTACGAGAGATTTTTTTTTAAATATTATAAAAATAGCAACAATTCAAAAATCCTTTATAAATATATTTATTGAATAATACTTCAACAAAATAAATGTTTAGAATTAAGTTCATGAATCCAGATGGATCTCTATTACAATCCCCAAAGAGGGCACTTTAAGTTGATGATTACTTCTATGTGTACAAAATATTATTTATAATTGAATCACTTGTTTATTTTTCAACAAGTTTTTAGTTATTTTTATATCTTTTTTTCCAAATAGTTCAAGAAAGACCACTACAAATTAGCAATATCTTGCACTGTTATACAATTTAATAAATCAGAAACTGATGACATAGTGCTGTATTTTTTTTCTTTTTTTCAACCAAAAATGCTTTGCTCTGATTAGGGGGTACTTGAATTAAAAAAATGTTCACAGGGGAAAATCACTGAAAAAAGGTTGAGAACCACTGGAGTAGTCTATGACTGTGTGTGTTAGTTTTGGTTGATTGATTGAGACTTTTATTAGTAGGTTGCACAGTGAAGTACATATTCCGTACAATTGACCACTAAATGGTACCACCCCAATAAGTTTTTCAACTTGTTTAAGTCGGGGTCCACTTAAATTGATTCATGATACAGATATATACTATCATATATATACTATCATCATAATACAGTCATCACACAAGATAATCACATTGAATTATTTACATTATATACAATCCGGGGTGTGGAGGTGGGGGGGTTTCAACAATTGAGAACAAAGAAATGGATATTGGAACAGTGTAGTCTGACTATGAAAACTGGATATCAAGATTCTTACCCTCTTCCTTTCCCTTTTGGCAAATGCAGACCTCATGTGCCCAGTCTGTCCGCTTGTGGAGGGGGTCGGGTGCTCCGGACTTGTCCGTGGTCTATCGAAAATAGTTGGCTTCGCACCTTTCTTCAGCACGAGTCGACGAGTGCTGATTCCCATTTCTGCCATTCGCAAGGGACCCTCTTCGAAACATGATCTTTCGAAATGTTCGCTGCATAATACACTGTACTTCGTATGTGTCGTCCAATCCAACCGTGTTCGCTTGACTTCTTTGTTCCATAGTAAAGCTTGGCCGCCATCTTTTGGGAAAAGAAACAATGAAACACCGGTTGTGTTTTGGTTTGTGTTGCTACATCCAGCAGCAACACACCGCTTCCCTACAACTCTCTTTTTTGCAGTCTCCATTGTTAATTGAACAAATTTCCAAAAGATTCACCAACACAGATGTCCTGAATACTGTGGAAATTAGCGATTAAAACAGAGCTGTTTAAATTGGGAGGGACCTATTCCAAGATGACGCGTTCAACTGCCTTCGTCACGCGCATACGTCATCATACCGCGACGTTTCAGCCGGATATTTCCCGGGAAATTTTAAATGTCACTTTATAAGTTAACCCGGCCGTATTGGCATGTGTTGCAATGTTAAGATTTCATCATTGATATATAAACTATCAGACTGCGTGGTCGGTAGTAGTGGGTTTCAGTAGGCCTTTAAGTTTAGATATTTAGACTTAAAATTAGAAATATACTTGGGAGATCCTCCAATGTAGTTAGTTACCTGCAATACATCGTTAACATTAGTGCCGTTGTTGCTGGTGGAAATGGAAAACGCGCCATTCATTCCAGGTTTTCCTATTCTGTGTGCGCTAATGTTTCTGCTTAGTATTTTTGAAGAACTATCCAGTTTGCAAGCAGTGCAAGTTGCCCTGTTGTCATCCTCTCTCGTGAATGACTCTCCAGCTTATATTATACCAACATAGTGATGTTGGTATCGTTTTTCACATCATTCCGCTGTAAGATTTTTAATACTGACATCTGCGCAAACGGTGGTAAATGAATGCTAGCAGCATTGAATGTTTGCTCACGATGTAAGTTTGTATGGCGCACTGTTATTTTATTCTGTCAATTTTGCTTGACGATATATTGACCTACAAATTATTGCAGATAAACGATATTATTGCCATTATTTTAATGGGACCAAATTAACCATTGATGTAATGATAATACATAATAATAATTCACGTTTATCCTTTCAAATCCAATAAACTTGTTTTTCTCATATATTTTGCCATTGTAATTGAAATCGAAGAAAATATGTCTGAGCAAAAATTTGCACTTGCCAAAAAAATCACACCTAAAAGCAATAAAACCTGTTAAAGAGGAGGTGGAGGGCTCAAATATACACAACTAAAACACTTACATGACAATCAACTTAAGACATTTTAAACAAAAAGTGCAGAGTAACAATATAAATACTTCAGTATAAGCAGATGTCATAACAGGTCATATGCAAAAAACAAACAAACTGGCAGATTCCGAGTGAGGAACACCTGCATGACATGACATCACTTTTCGAAATGCTAGTTTTATAACAGTATTAAATGTTAGCATGTCTTTGGTGATGTATTCAAAGGGGAACTGCACTTTTTTTTTGGAATTTTGCCTATCGTTCACAATCATTGTGTAAGGAACAGCTTAACTCGGCCTGTCGCCATCACGTCTCCATCTCATCGCTGCCACCACAGCCTGGGGGGGGCAATAGACTACTGACTGTGGTGAGGTAGGCTGGCTTCGTCGCGTGAGGAAGCCTACAATTTTTGGTTGTGTTTTCCGCTCCATATGCTGAATGCCGATATACTATATATATATCTCGATAATTTTTCCGTAAATTAAAAACAATACACAAAACAGTCCTAGTTACCTGAGATACTAAGTATGTCATTATTAACTTAGTAGGATAATATTAATTCATTTAACAGATATTGCCTATGTGTTATGTTATTTACATTTATTCTCTTCATAGGATTATATTCTATGATCAAGTTTATACATTTTAGGGTCCATCCTTTGCCCATTATCACCAATAGTATAGCTTTTAGGATCAACCAATGACAGCTTTAGAAATGATTACGCAAACCTAGCAACAGGTTCAACCTCACCTCCTCACTAAGATAGGGTTTTTTTCCATTCCTTGTTCACAGTTCTCTGAGTGTCCTGGAATCACCCCTAAGCTAAGGCCCCTTCTACACTAAGGTTATCCAGGGTAAATCCCACCTAACCTTATCCTTGTCCACACACACACACACACACACACACACACACAATGATCGTTTAAGACCCCCTGCCCCTCTCCGTACGCCGGCGCAACACGACCTAGTACGCATGCGCAGAAAATGCGCACGTCGTAGTCACCTCCTGTGTTGCTTTGTGTGCAAGTTCTTAAATTAAATTTAACTTATCTGAACAATATCCAGTGTTGTGGTATTTCAATTAACTGGAATCCAGTGCGCTGTGGGGCCCTATTGTAGTGAATCACACCTGAGCCATCATAAATTAATAAAATTTAATGGACATGTGAAAGTAAACAATGTGATAAAGAACATTTTACAACAATTAATCTAGGGATTTAGATATCTGGTCAGGACACTCCTCACTCTTTTGCCTTCACCTTCATTGTCCATTCCTTTTTGGTGATTTTATATACTCTGGACCTAGACGTTGAGTCCGCGACATACAGTACATGGCGGACAATAACTGATACAGTCTGCTGTGCCAGTCCAAATGCATTCAATGTTTTCTGTAGTCTTCCCTCGACGGCCAGGTAATACAAAACACACGCTACCTTTTTTATCACATCCACGGGAGCCCGCATTTTCCTTGTCTCCCCTTTGACAAATGGACAAAGTTTTTCGGTAAGTAGAATCACAGCTGACCTGGACATTCCAAAGTTCTCTTTCCGTCTGAGATGTGTAGTATCCGAAATAGCTGCAGTCGCACATTTCCTTCAGTTAAGGTATTCTTGTGTGATTTCCACAAGCGTCTGTACATGTAGAAGAAGGAGAAACACGGGCATGTCTGGATGACTCGCCTCCATCTTTCCAGTGGTTAGCTCCGGTTGTTATTAAGGTGGCTGTGGTGCGTTCTTTCTGACGTCACTTCCTGTGTGGGGCGTGGTCTTTCTGACTTCACTTTCTCTCCGAGCTCAATTTGTAAACGATCAATGAGTCCATACAAAGCTAAGAGCCGGAGATTCAAGAAATACACGGCGCACTTACCCGTGTAAAAAAATATCCAAGGAGGGTTACCTTAAACGATGGTTTAGTGTGGCTGACACGATGCTTAGGCTAAATAATTATTCGTTTAAGGGGTTATCCGGCCTAGTGTAGACATAGCCTAAGAGCGTTCTGGAATCACCCCTAAGCTAAGCTAAATTAGGAGCTGTCTGAGAGGATTTGCAGAATCTTTAGGAATACGGACCCTGGTCATCAGCTAGTATGACGTGTTTGTCTTTAATAACGTGTCCATCACCTCGTGTGCAGAGAGCAGTTAAAGATCTTAGGTTGGGATACAGTGGGCTTAAACATTTATCACACCGCATGGCCGAGTCCTCCTGCAAGGGTGTCCACTCGCGTACCGTGTCAAGTCATCCCAGTCTCAACAGCACTCGGCCTGGCTGGGAATCTCTTTGATCCCTAAGGCGAGCTCGTATCTGATGCCTCTATACCGGATCACCCACCCCAACCTCCCCACACACACCCCTCCCACTACCAGGTCAATGATGTGTACTCAACTAAGCTAACACAATAAAAGCACTAATGTGCACTCAAACTAGTAAATATCTGCTATGGTCTCACTGCAGTGATGAATTCCAGCCAAAGAAAGGCCACCGGACCCAATTCTGTAGTTAAATTCAAAATCAAAAACCCGACTGGATGCGAGACATCTTCGTTGTGACCCCCCGGCACCTCCAAAAGCAGAATGTCGCAAACGTTGCCTGCAAATAACAAAGTGTTTGTCCTGCGCTGCAGAGTTCACACAGCAGGGGACGAGATGGAGGAGTGACGGAGGGCTTGGTCGGGTGTGAACACTCTAAACCGTCTCGCTGACCCCCCGCGACCCCTTTGATCACTGGTCCTCGGTGACAGCGCGCAATTCCACGCCAAATTGCAACGTCGCTACGCACACACGCCATCTATCAGGGTAGATTTCCTCAAGAAAAACATGGACTCACACCACGTTAAAGGAGCCGTATGTAATAATTTCATGTCGAGTCATCATTAAATGGCCCTGATATGTCAAAAGGCATTAATAAATCATGTTATTTTCGAATAACTCTATAACTGATAACAGTAGTTCAGCCGGGTTATGCTCATTTCAAAATTAGATTTACAGCCCCGAAATAATGTTGTTTTCATTTCGATGCCCCGCTCTCCACCGTTTCACCAACTAGAAAGTCAGTGAGTGTGTCACATTCAGGTTGCCAGTTATGCACCGCCATCTTCGTCTAGCTACTGCCACTGGTAAAGTTACTAAACATGTCAGACCTTAGTAAATCTAAAAGGTGTCATTACGATTCTCAACTTATTCATGGAAAAGCCAGGAACAAAACTCTGGTTTGTATCGGGGATCCCTTTGAAAGATGGAGACAATTGAAGACCAAACTTGCTAATAAAGGCATTTACGTTTTTTTATTACTTGTAATAAATGGAAATGGACAGTTCGTATGTAAACTATATTGTATAATACAGTCTATGACAGTGGTTCTTAACCTTGTTGGAGGTACCGAACCCCAACAGTTTCATATGCGCATTCACCGAACCCTTCTTTAGTGAAAAATAAAATTTTATTTTTTTTCAAATTCAAGACAAAGTTATGTTTTTGGTAACACTTTAGTATGGGGAACATATTTCAAGTTAAAAAGACTTAATTTAGAGTTATTTGGACACTAGGGGAACATATTCTAAGTAATAAAGACTTAATTTAGAGTTATTTGGTTAGGGTTAGGGTCAGGGTTAGAGGGTTAGGGTTATAATAAGGCCATGCCAAATAAGGCATTAATAAGTACTTAATAATGACTAGTTAAGAGCCAATATGTTACTAATTTACATGTTAATAAGCAACTAATTAATGGTGAATATGTTCCCCGTACTAAAGTGTTACCTTGTTTTTTTTACTGGTGCATGAAATGAACCATGCATGAACATCACCTTGTTCAAAGAACAAAACCAACAGTGCATAAATTCACAACAAACTACACGCCTGCAAATCAGTCTGACTTCTCCTGTTGCCGTAAACGTAATACGCCGATAGGGAGAAGTTTGTATTTACACGATGAGTCGGGTCTATTTTGACCTCCGCCGAACCCCTGAGGCCGACTCACCGAACCCCTAGGGTTCGATCAAACCCAGGTTAAGAACCACTGGTCTATGATTTTGTCTAACAAAGCTAGTATGTTCGTGCAACAAATGCTTAGCATGCTAGCCCGGTCAATGACACATCGACATATAGGTTAACGGGGGAAATATGTGCCCGTTAGCCTGTTTGTCGACGTGTAATCCAACTGACAGGGCAAAATATATTTTTAACACATAAAACCTAAGTGGATATGGGTAGTGTCAGTGCCTATTTCGCTCTCAATATGCTGATACGCTGAGGAAATGGGTTCCAACATTAGCACGGCTGTCATGGCAATGTGAAACGTATGGAGACAGCCAAATAACATGATAAAATAATTCCTCATTCGTGTTTGCATGTTGTGGACTACTTGTACCAAGTTATATGGCAATCTGAAACCTTTGAAACTGTAGTCTATAGGCATACATTGGTATAATGTCTCCTCTTTAGTTTTGGCCGTACTTCTTAGGTTCCGTTTAGTCGATGTTGACCTTGGATAATATGCACCAGTCTTGTCCACTCTGCTCTTTCTCTTTTGTGCATGATATTTATAAAGCAAAAAAATGAAGTGGGTTGCTGTTGCCTTCCTCATCGCAATGTCCAGCTAATTAGGGCGGTGTCCTGCTAACTTGGACTGGGGTCTTCACTGTTGGCAGTGTTAACACTGTACCGCTGCTGCCCAGTACATTTGGGCGTACATTAGGCTGCTAAGCATGCTCTACTTATTTTCACCAGTATAACCATTGCTAGCGTTGGTTGTAGTTTGTTTTAGTCTTTGTTTTCTGATAGTACTGACAATAACCATATGATTGCCATTTGTAGTAATATTGTACACAGGCATGACGTACTTCTTCCTGAAAACAGGCAGATTTCTGTGTAAAATGTGTTGGTTAGAGATTTGTTATTGACAAGACGCTTGTCTCTTCAGCTATTATGGCCCCAGCACCTCAACCCCTAGTAAGAGGCAGTGGAAGTTTGAGGTTCTTTGGAGTAGCCCAGTCGATCGAGCTGGATTTGGCTGCGCATCTGGCAACCTCAGTCAGGGAGAGGGGACGAATTTGGAACGTGATTTTCTGGCCAGATTTTTACATATGACTCCTTTATGTATCAACTACAGCTTCTCCATCAGTACAGTATAGTTACAGGTGGACCTCAACAAATCAGAACCTACAAATCTCTTCATTTGAAGTTATTTTTCAGGTTATACTAGTCATATTTCTGCATGAGATATTGGTACAATAGTCTCACCCAGCGTATTTCTCCAACAATTTATACACTGTAGTGCAAGCACATTTTTGGAGAAAGTCAGTGTTTGGAAAATTACCTAAATTGCTAGAAGTTAATACCATATTTATTACTGTTTTTGCCGTAATTGTCCAGCCCTACCTTGTATTATGATTCAGGCTTACGTAGCTCAGTAAGTATGAAGCTAATGTAGTGAAATGCAATCCTATTTGACCTCAGCCATAAGTCAATTGTGGTAGAAATTGCGTTCATACGTGATTGTGGCGTGTGTGTTATTGGGCTGGAAGGCTTTACATAACGCTCCGCGTGAGAAATATGCACGGACAAACAAACAAGCGGTGGGAAGCTTCTTTGTGTCTGTGCTTAGGTGACGCTCTAATTTGAACGCAAACACTTCTCGGCACGACAAATTGTCTCTCGCCGCGCTCGAAGGAAACACACTTTGATTCCACTGTCGACAATGTTTGCACACGAGAATCCCTTCAAGAAAATCAGATCAGATTCCTCTCGGAAAACAGACCTGATGAATGTGTGCAGTCCCCGGTTCTTTCTGGTGGTTTAGAGATCAGAGTTGAATTGGAATGTCCTGACTGGATAGGTGGTCTGGGCCTGTGGAACCAACTCATTTCACATTTCACGCTTAGAAAGCTAGCAGACTTGTTGGCCTGAGATGAGGTCGTCTAAACAAAAACAATTTGTAGCATGAATGTTAGCCACCTACTTACCTACCTACTTGGGGCGGTATAGCTCGGTTGGTAGAGCGGCCGTGCCAGCAACTTGAGGGTTGCAGGTTCGATCCCCACTTCCGCCATCCTAGTCACTGCCGTTGTGTCCTTGGGCAAGACACTTTACCCACCTGCTCCCAGTGCCACCCACACTGGTTTGAATGTAACTTAGATATTGGGTTTCACTATGTAAAGCGCTTTGAGTCACTTGAGAAAAAGCGCTATATAAATGTAATTCACT
This sequence comes from Entelurus aequoreus, assembly GCF_033978785.1. Taxonomy (NCBI): domain Eukaryota; kingdom Metazoa; phylum Chordata; class Actinopteri; order Syngnathiformes; family Syngnathidae; genus Entelurus; species Entelurus aequoreus. The sequence continues at coordinate 24,879,606 of NC_084736.1, read as the reverse complement.
TCACTTCACTCCACTTAAGTAACATTTACTTACTTGCTACCCTGTCTTCTCAAAAACTCCTGGGACCAGAAACTTGGTGTTGTGGTCCATAGACTTGTTCTATATCAGGAAGTACAAGAACAACAATTCTATCATCATTACCTGAGGCCTTGCTTGTTGATGTGGATGTACCGTTAGGCTTGTTGTCATGGTTACAAAGCTCGTCGGAAGCAATAACCTTCTCGTTATGTCACATACACTAATTTGTGTTCCTATTATTGACGGCCAAGGTAAGCAGACAAGACATTTATGTTATGCCTTGGCGAGAATGAGGACTCAGGTGCAGAAGGGGGACAATTGACACAGGCTTTATTTAAACAGTTTTCTTTGAAATCTCTTTGAACAGAGTGATTAAAACAAAGCGGCTACAGAATCTAGCTTTGATACATTAGAGTAACAAAAGACATAGGCATAAGGCCATAAACGGAAAATCACTCCATAGGGAGGAAAAAGGCAATAGCAAAATTACACACAAATCTAATAACAAAAAAACAACAATCTATGATTAGCTACAAAAAGGTAAATCACTCATGCAGAGGAGACAAGAAACTATAAACAGAAAGTACGCTATAAAGAGCTGAGATAACTACAAACTAAAGCGCTCCAAGAGGAGGAAAAAAGGAAGGCAAGGCACTATGAAATAACACACAAAAAACTTGACCAAAAACTTTAGCAAACGAAAATCACTCTTTCTCAGAGGAAACAAAGAAATCAATAAATAAGGCGAGGCAATACTTAGCAACTTGGTTCAAGACTGTGGACGAAGGCTGGAGGTACGTGACGAGACGATATACTCTGGCACAGGACAAGAGGAGGACGAGACATTTATACACATGAGGGAGGGTGACACAGGTGGGCACAATCAGGCAATCAGGAGAGACATCAGACCAGTGAAACGGGAGGAAGGGCAAGTGACCTGAAACGAGAGGGAGAGTTAACCTTTCAAAATAAAACAGGAAGTTCGCCAGACAACCCCAAAACAGGACTTCCCTCACCGCTGTGTCACAATTTATTCCTTACAACAGGGGTTTTTAACCATTTTGACCTTGGGTCCCAATTTTTTCATGACGGAGAAGCCACTCAAATAACAATGACATCTTACTCTTGATTTTAATCATATTCAATAATTATTTCTAGCATACTTTCAGTTTACAAACTTGTCAAATGATAGGAATGGGTTAATCACAAAGATTATTATTTATTCAGTACATGAACCTTAGGCTTAGGTCAGGCTGATTAGAAAAATAAGTACTAATCAAGTATACTGTCACGATCGACTTAGAACCCCAACGCAGACCAAAAAGTAAATATGAATAATAACAAAATGGGCACTCAAAAAGGAGTGAGGAGAAAGGAAGTAAAGATGCACACTTAAGGTTTGAGTAAGAGAACTCGCACACAGGAGGTGTGGGGAAGTAACAGTTAACACTAAACCGCACCGAGAAGCATGAGTGGAGCCAAAGCAGAGGAGATGTACACGACTGAAAGGGTGAACCATCAGGAATCTACTGGCGCCGAGTGAAGGTACTGGAGAGCTTAAATAGTCAACGGAAAAAAAAAAGTATCAGGTGTGCGCGCAGGTGGCTACACCCTGTGACCCAGAAACCAGGCACTGCAACAAAAAGAAGGTAGGCGGCAAATCACGACAAATACTGCATAAGAAGGGACTCATAAATAACTGATGAAAATAAATGTACATACAATTATATTGTGCTAAAATAAATAAACTAAATTAATGATGAATTTGTTTCTTATCCAAACTGTCAATACAATTAAAGTGCAAATGAAAATACAGTTTTAACAATTTAGTCATCATTTTTGCGCTGAAGAAATTTCTATGACTTTAGCTACAGACTTCTTCTGTTTGTTTGATATTGTCATTACTGCCACAAGTGGTGGAAAAGTGCATGACAACTGCGTACTGCAGCTGAGAAACAGATTTTTTTGGACTGCTCTTTAGGAGGCGCTCACGGCCTCGGCCCTATGGCAACGTACAAACTCTTCTTGGCGGCAGGAATCAGATTACCGTCTCCCTTGATTTATACCGTCCACCTTCCTGCCTGACTCGGCACTCTCGACACATCAAGCAAATGTGGGACTAAAGTTTGCAAATGAACAAAAAAATTACGCTGGCGTCTGACCTGCCTCGTTAACAATCTATCAGGACTCGTTATCTTCTCATCATGTTAAATCTGCTCAGGCAATATAAATGTAGCTGAAATGAAACCTTTCAACATCCAGAAGAGTTTTAAGGTCTAGCTGCGTACGGAGGACGAATGGTTGATAAATCAGAGCAAGAGAGAGGCCTGAGCAGCTATGATGTCTTCGAGCTATTCCGATGTTTGACAAAAGAAAGACAAAGTAGAACAACCAACACATTCTCAGTTTGTCTTGAGGGCCCAGGGGTAGAATGTGTCTCCCACTAAAGTGTCACCTCTCACACAAAGCAGATTGTGTTACGTCCAAACATGTCATTTGTGGGACTCCGGCGTGGAAATGTCTCCCTGGGGAGCAATCCCACCGACTCCAGCTTTTTTAAAGGCCTCCTCTCTTTGCCACTACTCATTTGTCAGACCGCAGGAATTACACGAAATCCAAGCCCGCGCTCCTCACCTCAGCCACACGGCTCAGTTACGTTGATTAGAAATCAACGTTGTAATTCCACTCCGCTGGTGATAAATCAGAGGGCTTGGAATGCCGTTTTTCCACCATTTTTTTTTTTTTATAGGAAACAACGGTCCAAGAGTACTTGGAGATTCAAAGCCGTTAAGTTGAGACGAGATTGAGAGACTGCAAAGGCAGAGTCGGAACAAAAACAACCAAGGCACAATTATATAAAAGTAACTCCTATTATTTACACAGAATAGAATTTGTCTCCACAGTTATTACACTCCAATAATACTCTTTTGTTTTCAAGCCACCATCATTGACACTGTAACCACATCATGTAAATTAAATGTCTAAGCTTTCCTCTAAATGCCATTAGAAGTGTTCTCTTTGCTTGGTCCGAAGTAAATGTTGCCTATCATTAACAATTCTTATATTAGACAAGAACCCATGGTTTTCTTTTTTTATGCATTCTAAATCTTAAATAAACATTAGCATAAGTCAGTTAACAATGGAGGTAATGGTCGTCGCTCTATTCCGCCTATAAAGCGCTCTAAAAAACTTCCAAAAACCTCCTTTATATATACTTTGTAAGTACTGTATATATGTAATGTAGTAATATTCATAATAACATGTAATATTTGCATGTTTTGATCATTTTAAGCACACGGCGGTGTATTAATTTCACAGATGCATCAAAACCTTCGCTTTTTTTCTTCAACAACAACACTACTAATTAGGGGTGTGGGAAAAAATCGATTCGAATTCTAATCGCGATTCTCACGTTGTGCAATTCAGAATCGATTCTCATTTAAAAAAAAAATATTTATTTAAAAAAAAATGTATTTCTTTTTTTTATTTCTTTTTTTTAAATTTCAATTATTATTATTTTTTTTATTAATCAATCCAACAAAACAATACACAGCAATACCATAACAATGCAATCCAATTCCAAAACCAAACCCGACCCGGCAACACTCAGATCTGCAATAAACAGGAGACACAAACACGACACAGAACAAACCAAAAATAGTGAAACAAAAATGAATATTATCAACAACAGTATCAATATTAGTTACAATTTCAACATAGCAGTGATTAAAAATCCCTCATTGACATTATCATTAGACATTTATAAAAATAAAAATAAATGAACAATAGTGTCTTATACTTGCATTGCACCTCATAAGCTTGACAACACACTGTGTCCAATATTTTCACAAAGATAAAATAAGTCATATTTTTGGTTAATTTAATAGTTAAAAAAAATTCACATTATTGCAATCAGTTGATAAAACATTGTCCTTTACAATTATAAAAGCTTTTTACAAAAATCTACTACTCTGCTTGCATGTCAGCAGACCGGGGTAAATCCTGCTGAAATCCTATGTATTGAATCGTTTTGAATCGGGAAAATATCGTTTTTGAATCGAGAATCGCATTGAATCGAAAAAAATAGATTTTGAATCGAATCGTGACCCCAATAATTGATATTGAATCGAATCGTGGGACACCCAAAGATTCGCAGCCCTACTACTAATCATTGCAGACTTAATGAGAGACAACAAAGACGACTTTGGGACAAATGATGAACCAGAAGCTTTTTGATCCTGGAGGATGGTATCCAAGTTTTAGAAGCTGTGTGCTAAACAGATCCAGCTTTACTGAAATATTAAGCATCATGTAGCAGTATTGCTAAGTGCTAAACAAGAAATACAAACTATGAAAATAATAAAACAATCACTTACTGTACAATGTCTGCGCTCACTGGGTTTCTGACTGATCGGATGTTTATATCTTCCCGTTTAGATGAATAATTAATCATAATCCTTACGAAGGGTTGAACAAAAAGTATTGTTTGTGTCTTTCTCGCCATTTACGATTCTAAGTTAAATGTCAAAGTTGACCGACTACTCGATTTATGTCCACAATCTTCTACTATCCAGGTGAGAGCCGTTATTTATAATCTACAATTAACTTTCACCAACTCAGAGGCGATGCAGCAGCTCAATATATCAATATCGCAGCATAAGTTAGTTAGCTCTCTGTGATTTAACCTAATGTAAGGCCTCAACCTCAACCCCACCCTATGCCCAAAAACACTTTGAAAGAAAACCTAAATCTAATTTCAGAACAGCAACAATGCAAAAATATCACCCATTTTTTAGATCATTTAATTCATGAAAACATCTCCTTAGCGACAGGCACATGCATGTCTGTGCAGGTGTAATAGAAGCCAGTCAATTTTAAGTAAAGTGCTGTCGATCTGGGAGACTGCCTCTGTTTTAGCTCAGTAGTAGTACACTGGTCTCTAGCAGAGACGAGGCAGTAAGGAAAAACAACGCAGCTTAGACAGAGTACACGATCGCTAGGCAAAACTGCACTGTTTATGATTGACAGCTATGAACACCAATCATTGTATTCAATCGTCAAAATCGGGGGGCCCTGATTGGGTGAGGCCCCTGGGCTTCAACCTCAGAGAAGCCCGTGCATTAAGGCGACCTTGGCGGCACTAAAAATAAGTTTGTCTCCGTTAGCGCTTGGTTAATATTCAGTTCACTACATGTAAATGGAGTATTGTTAGCGTTATTAGATGTTTTTTTAGAGGGTTTGATTGGTGCAATAGTGTACTCTCATTTGCTGCATTGTTAGCTGACTTTTGCTAGGGTTTATTTACAAATAAAATGCATAAAAAAGAGAAAAACATAAATTATGAATGATAGGCAAAATTCCCTAAAAAGTGCAGTTCCTTTTGAATAGTAGTCGGTTTTTATTGGCTAATATTATGATTCCGTCCGCCATTTTGTTAACTCTGAAATTAAAGTGGCCCCAACGCACAAAACCTGACTTGTAACACAAAGAAAAAAGATGTTTCCGGACAACATGCGCGCGTCGAAACGTGCCAGGTCAACCTGTTTGCCGTTTTTTCATAAACCGTTCCATCCCTAACTCGACTGAAGGCGTACAACTCCAACTTTGGACTTGCAGAAGTATAGCGAAGAAAATGTGAACCTTGGTACTTGCCAAGTGTTCATACGCATGGTAGCATCAGTAGCAAATGTTTCCAGTTCCAGATGTTGTACTCGCAGTCCTGATCCCTGTACGACACCCAGGCCCGAGCGTCTATTCCGCCAACAAAAAGAGCGCGTTGTGTCGGCCGTACAAGGTTGCGCCCTAACGTTTACACCCCTTGGCTCTGGCAACAAAGCAGCCATTCCTCTGGCAACCGCTGCCTCTCATTAAGCGTAATTAGTCTGCCATCCCAGCACGGAGCATGCAGCACGGAGCGCAAGTAAAGCCAGCGTGAGCTCTCGCCCTGCGAGCTGTCATGTGAGGGCATGGAGGGCGCCCCATGTTAAGGGGTTGGGGGAGGGGGGGCGCAGACAGCGACAGTGAGGCTGGCTGTGTATGTGTTGGGGGGGCAGCTCCCATGGGACAGTTTGGGGACAGCCTAAGAAGCCCCCCCCTCTCTAAAGTCCCTGCAGCCGTGCGTCCCGCCAGGCTCCGTCCCCCACTTGTCTTTGAAACCTCTCACCACTACATCCTTTTATCAACTAAAAACCCTACGCTGACTTATCTCCGAGTCTCATTCATCGCTTTGATGACGGCGCGTGAAGGTTGAAATGGGCAAAATGTGGATCAGCTCAGGCTCCACGAAGCTTAAATTAAGTCTACCTTGTAGCCCTGGCTACTTTTAGTTCAGCACGATGTCTTCATCCGGGATATAAGCACATGTGCCGGGACATCTGGACGGTGTTCTAAACCATAAGATAGTTCCAGTGCAGTTTGTCCACAGTTTTATGAAGTCTAAATTGATTTTTTATCTAACTTGAGTAGCCATCAACTGATTATCAGCTGGGCCGATGTTTGGCATTTTGACGTATATCAGTATCGGCCTTTTTTTAAACCAGTATCTGACTTTTTTTAACTACAACAGAACTACATCAGCAGATACAATATTTACACATATAATACCAGTATTTAGGATATATAAAAAGTAATTGGTAAAATAGTACCATATATTTCGAACTATAGAGCGCACTGGTATAGTGAGACTTAGACTTAGACTTCCTTTATTGTCATTCAAATCCGAACTTTACAGATAAGAATGACATTTTGGTGAATTACCTCATTGTAGTGCAGGATAAAAGAGCAATAAGGTGCAGATATAAATAGATTTACTGTACAGATATATTGCACTTTTGCATATGCATCCACGTGTACGGATGCATGTTGTATATTGTGTAATATTATGTATATTGTCTTTATAGTCCAGCGAGTTAATCCGTTTCATTATAATTTCATATAAGCCACACCCACTAAACCACAATTGTTTCCAAATTTAAGCCGCACCGGACTATAAACTGCAGATATATATGTTGTGAAATGAAATATTTACACAGAAATATTTTGTGAATATTTATTTACATACCCTGCGATGAGGTGGCGACTTGTCCAGGGTGTACCCCGCCTTCCGCCCGATTGTAGCTGAGATAGGCTCCAGCGCCCCCCGCGACCCCGAAGGGAATAAGCGGTAGAAAATGGATGGATGGATTTATTTACATACCTTGATTGTTTCCAAACGGTGTCTGTAACACGGCAGTAAAACAGCTGCATCACGGACACTGCATCAACTGCAGTGCACAAACTCATCCAAAAGATGGCGCCATAGCACAAACAACAATGCACATTTTCAGTGTATTTGCTTGTTGTTGTTTTTTTACTATTTGCATTATGGCTGTCAGCGAAGAAAAATCCCCAAATTAGCCACACCCTTTTATAAACTGCAGGGTTCAAAGTGTGGGGAAAAACGTAGCTGCTTATAGTCCGGAATTTACATTAACAAGCACTGCCTTCCTCTCCCTCCTGCAGTGCTCGTCGCTTGTACAGTACGTCTCCTCCGCTTACCTCTTAAAACTTGCGCTTCCTCCCAGGAAATGTATTCTTGTCCTTTCCTGGCATCTTCCTGGTCCTGTTTTGTTTGTTTTGGCTACTGCAGTGATGGAGTTACTCGACAATCCTCGGTCCGCAACTCTTGGAGCGTGGGCTCATTAAAGGATCTTGCGTAGTTTCATGTTCCGTGATCCAATCAAATAACAACATGGCAGAGATCGATGCACATGAAGACGGCGGAAAATATATCTCTGCCAAAAATGCAGTTTGTGTGAATATCTTGACCAATAGGAGATTATTATACAAAACCCAAATCCAGTGAAGTTGGCACGTTGTGCAATTCGTAAATAGAAACAGAATACAATGATTTGAATAAACTGCAAAGACAAGATACTTAATGTCCGAACTAAGAAACTTAATTTTTTTTTTTACAAATAATCATTAACTTAGAATTTAATGGCAGCAACCCATTGCAAAAAAGTTGGCACAGGAGCATTTTTACCACTGTGTTACATGGCCTTTCCTTTTATCAACACTCAGTAAACATTTGGGAACTAAGGAGACCCAATTTTTGAAGCTTTTCAGGTGGAATTCTTTCCCATTCTTGCTTGATGTACAGCTTAAGTTGTTCAACAGTCCGGGGTCTCAGTTGTGGTATTTTAGGCTTCATAATGCGCCACACATTTTCAATGGGAGACAGGTCTGGACTACAGGCAGGCCAGTATAGTACCCGCACTCTTTTACTACGAAGCCACGCTGTTGTAACACGTGGCTTGGCATTGTCCTGCTGAAATAAGAATGTGCGTCCATGACATCGTTGCTTGGATGGCAACATATGTTGCTCCAAACCTGTATGTACCTTTCAGCATTAATGTGGCCTCCACAGATGTGTAAGTTACCCATGCCTTGGGCACTAATATACCCCCATACCATCACAGATGATGGCATTTGAACTTTGCGGCTATAACAATCGGGATGGTTCTTTTCCTCTTTGGTCCGGAGGACACAACATCCACAGTTTCCAAAAACAATTTGAAATGTGGACTTGTCAGACCACTGAACACTTTTCCACTTTGCATCAGTCCATCTTAGATGATCTCGGGCCCAGCGAAGCCGGCGGCGTTTCTGGGTGTTGTTGATAAATGGCTTTCGGTTTGCATAATAGAGTTTTAACTTGCACTTACAGATGTAGCGACCAACTGTAGTTACTGACAGTGGTTTTCTGAAGTGTTCCTGAGCCCATGTGATATCCTTTACACACTGATGTCGCTTTTTGATGCAGTACCGCCTGAGGGATCCAAGGTCTTGGGCATTCAATGTTACGTGCAGTGATTTCTCCAGATTCTCTGAACCTTTTGATGATATTACAGACCTTAGATGGTGAAATCCCTACCTTGCAATAGCTCGTTAGAAATGTTGTTCTTAAACTGTTTGACAATTTGCTCACACATTTGTTCACAAAGTGGTGACCCTTGCCCCATCCTTGTTTGAGAATGACTGAGCATTTCATTGAAGCTGCTTTTATACCCAATCATGGTACCCACCTGTTCCAATCAGCCTGTTCACCTGTGGGTTGTTCCAAATAAGTGTTTGATGAGCAGTCCTCAACTTCCTCAGTATTTTGCCACTTGTGCCAGCTTTTTGGAAATATGGTTGCAGGCATCAAATTCCAAATTAGCTGCTATTTGCAAAAAATTAAGTTTTCCAGTTCGAACATTAAATATATTGTCTTTGCAGCCTATTCAATTGAATATAGGTTGAAAAGGATTTGCAATTCATTGTAATCTGTTTTTATTTACGATTTACACAACGTGCCAACTTCACTGGTTTTGGGGTTTGTAACAATCGGTATCTGTATACAGCATATCGGTCGATCTGTAGTGCTCAGCAACATTTCTGACGTCACCCTCCCTCGGTTCAGTTTAGGTGACATTGACACGTCAGGAACCAAATAAAACTTAGTCAGTGTCAGAGGTGAGGAACATGTTGTGAAACTTGATGGGACTCGAACAGCGGTCTTCTGCGGTCGTAGCCTCTCCAGCCCCCTCCGGTGCACTCACACTTCGTCCAAGGGGTCATTTTAGCACAAGTTTAAATAGAAGGCTTTTTATTGCTTCCATGGGTTGTGTCCACCGCCGGCTCGGACCTCCTTGTGTTGGCCTCTGCGAGCCCGACACGCTAGGGCCTGCTCGGCGATCTCGCCGTGCCGATGGTCTCGTTGCTTTGGGGAGATGGGAAGCGCCTGGGTGGCAGGATAGCACACGGGGCCTCCCTGGCTGGCGCCTGTAATTTTACCTTCCCATTCATCAGCCACAGATATTAATAATAACAGCACATCTGGATTCACTTTACTGTCTGGTGTTAACCCTTTCCACTGACTGCTGCTGCTGGGAACACCCGCCCTTCCCCGACCCCAGCCCCAAATCCTCTCGCTGTCAGTCCTGCTGTTCTCCGACCTTTCTGCTGCTGGGGCCGATGTTCTATAAGTCATTTAACTGAACGATAAATGAGAATTAAGTCTGTAATTTTTTACAGCATCAACCATCAAACTGTCATAACTTGACCAGCTCTCCTTCCAAACTGATATAAGACGTTAAGGTTGGGAGCTGATCATGACTAGACATTGATATCAACACCAATATAGCCCCCTTGTGGTGTAAAATTATAATTAATTATTACGGTCACGATTTTCTGGAATTTTTTGATAGTGGGTAAAGGCATTAGAAAAGACCTCATGCGTATCCGCCGACTAATTTTTATTATCTGTTTTATTCAGGTTGGATTTTTAAAAGTTTACATTTCAATTACAATGTCAAATTAAAACCGAGAGTGGCGTTTAGAGAGCCCGACCCACCGTCAAAAATTTCAGGAGAATGGGAGCATGTAGAAGGAAGTTGTGATGTTATAATTTTCCACCACTAAGGGGCGATATTGGTGCCGATATCAACGTGTAGGCATGATCAGACCCCAACTTAAAAGCTTTATAGCAGTTCGGAAGTGCAGTAATGACAGTTTGATGGTTGATTGCAAGGAGCAGTTTTTGCCGCCAGGCTCCGCCCACTACGAATAAAGGTAACTTTACCCACTTTAGGGTGTCATGGCATTTGTACCAATTCTGATCGAGATCTGCATTCGTGGAGCCAAGTTATACATGTTGAAAACCCTCCGATGAAAGTTTGGTGCCATGCCACGCCCACATCCTATGGCGTAAACAAAATTCCTTCGCAATTTATCATTGCCCATCTGTCTTATATCTGTCATTTTAATCGCAACTCATTGGCCTAAAAAATGGTCGACTTCATGTTTGTTTTCACATATAGCTTTTTGGGACTTTTACGTCCGTCCTGTTATTATAGACGTCTCCAGTGATTTTCGTAACCATACGTGAATTTGGTGGCAGGGACTTTCAAAAACAAAAACTGGGGAGTTTTTGTGCATGTTAAAAGCCTCATAAAATGTGATCAAAGCATGCCTGCCAATACATAGTCTATAGTCGGAAATCCGTCTTTTTATCTCTGTAGAAATATCAGTTTTTCTTTGTTTTTTCCGACCTACAATATGTGTTAAAATCTTGATCCGTCTCTTTGCCATACCAACAACTACGTTTTTCCCGTAATGAGTGCGGTTTTTGATAATCCAGTGGTAAAAAGTACGGTTTTCCATTAAAAATTATTAACTTAAAAATCGAAGCTACGTAGCGAAGCAACTCCACGGGCATGGAACAAAATATACGGGAAACATCAGTGATGATTGGTTGGTTTACATATAAGAAAATTCATGATTGGTTGGTTGGTTTACTATGATGAGTCACGATTGGTTAAGATTAGGGTAAAACATTACGGACAGGCCATTCAGAGGCAAGATAGGGCGGGTCATCAAACCAGGAAGGGAAATTACAACAGCACATCCCAAATGATGACGAGAGAGTCGGAGAAGAGAAGAGTTTGATTGATTGATTGAGATTTTTATTAGTAGGTTGCACAGTGAAGTACATATTCCGTACAATTGACCACTAAATGGTAACACCCGAATAAGTTTTTCAACTTGTTTAAGTCGGGGTCCAGAGAGAATATTCAAGCGGGCGATATATATATTAAATGCCCTCCCTTGTCGTCCTACCAGGACCTGGTTGGGAACCTGCGGCCCTGAGACCATGGGCTTATTTTCAGTCTTTTTCATGAAGTTCAAATCACATGCCTGAATAGGGTCCCACAGCTTTTCCAGCTCGTGTATTGCATTTAAAATGGTGTACTTGCATTATTAGTATGTACTATCATTAACATTAGTGGTTAATTTGCTCTCAAAATAATGCTCACAATAATATTGTTTATCTGCAATAATTCCTAGGTCAATACATCGTCAAGTAGAATTGAGTTATTGGCCCAGGCCTCATGTGGTCACATGAAGGTCGTAACACGGGTTACTTTGTCAGCATGCTTGTATTTGTGAGATAAGTCATACAACATTGTCAGTATTCATTTGATTGCTTTTTCCGTTCAAAGGTGCCAAGTTCGTTAGGAAGTAGCCCAACAAGCCATGTTTTCACCGCCACAGTACGGTTCAGACCAGTCAGTCCTGATCCGGCCTGCGTCTCCACAGGCATAATTAAATTCCGTACCAAAATGGACAATAGGACGGTGACAATACGGCTTGAAAGTGACATAGTACAATGTTTCTTGACCATAGTACCGCGGAAAATGTGTTTCTCAGCTGTAGCGGTATTCCGTTGTAATACACTTTTCCACCACTTGTGACAGTAATGACAATATCAAACGGAAAAAGTCTGGAGCTAAAGTCATAGAGAAGTATTTTAAGCGCACAAATTATGACTACATTGGTGAAGCCGTATTTTTGTTTATTTTTATCGACTCTTTATTTCAGAAACATATATATTATTTATTAATTTAGTTAGAATGTATATATTTTAGCACTGGGTAAATTGTATGTAAAACTATTTTTCCTCAGTTTTTAAGAGTCCGTTCTTTTGCAGTATATTCGATTAGTATTTTTCTTTTGAAATCAGCCTGACAAATTGATAGTAATCTTTGTGATTAACACATGCTTTCATATAATTTGAAACACAATTGTAAACTGTAAGTAGGGTGGACATTATAATTGAACAGGATTCAAAACAAAAGTAAGATTACTAATTTATTGTTAATATTTGATTGGGCCCCGAGGTAAAAAAAATGTAAAATCCCCTTATAGTAAACACAATGCATTGTGGGTCTTGCCAGCTTTTGAATAGCTTATTTACACAGCTGAACGCAAGATTCGGTAATAAAGTTTTGTTCTTTTTTTTAACAAGTTCAAAACATGGCGCAAACGTGCGGCATCATGAACTGCCTCGCTAAAAAAATCGATGTGGTAAAATTTTTCTCAAAGCTAAGGAAGTTGGGTGAGTGAGCTAATACACGGTGAATAGACTGAATGGCAGCTATGAGACGATCAAGCATGACTTTTAGCGCCATCACCTGGTATATGTTTGAATCTGTAAGTTTGAACCAAAGCATGTTTAATTCTGTTGCACACACAGCATTTAGTAGGCTGTAATCGTTAGCTACGCTAGCTGCGGGCAGTACAGTATTTCAGAAAAAAGAATATTGTCTGTTTACTTTTAGTCATGGCTAAGCCAGAAAATGAATGAGTATTATTTTCGTATAAGTAGCGCAGTGATGAAAATATTTAAAAGCAACAATGGGCTTGTCTTTTTCAGGGAAAACTTGCTTATGAAATTAGGCTGTGTTCCCTCATTCCATCTCGGACACATAGGAGATGAAAGCTGTAGGTTACACACAATTTCAACGGAGGACAATGAGCCTTAAGGGGAACTGAATTTTTTTTTTTAGAATTTTGCCCATCATTCCTAATCCTTATGTGAAATAAGAACACATACCAGTATGTTTTTTATACATTCTAACTCGTACATAAATGCTAGCAAAAGTCAGCTAGCGAGCCAATGCGAGTCACTCTATTCTGCCTATAAAGCGCTCTAGAAAAACCTCCAATAACTTGCATCATCGTTTTATATACAAGCTGTAAGTATACAGTATATGTAATGTATTAACAGGCACATTCGTAATATGTAATATTTTCGTTTTTTTGTTTTTTTTTAATAATGTCCTGCCCAGCTTCTCAGGCAAATCATATAGTAGATGTAGATGCCCATATCGGCTGTTCAGATTTACTTTACAAAAGAGAAGTGTAGGATACTTCTCTTGTTGCCTTATTTGTATTTTGACTTTATTAAATGTATTTATATTATCATTTGGAGCAGCCGGGCCGGAGCAGGAGGGGATAGAAAGAGAAAAAAAGGAAGACAGAGGGGGGAATCGTGGGGACAAGAGGGGTATTAGACAGAGAGACAAAAACAACAACAGCAAACACAACAACAACAACAACAACATCAGAGCAACATCAGCAAATACGACATGTACAAATATGATGGTAAAAATAATAGCAAATAAGCAGTTAGCGAAAATAAAAAATAATACAGAAATGACAATGAGCATTATTACACTAAAAATGGAGCAATATGAATACCAATAGAAATAGTGCTATTGATAATAAACAATACCAATACTTTACCTTTATTATCAACAATACAATTGTTCAAATGCAACAATACATATACGTAATGATAACTTGAGATACGAAAGAATGCAGAAAAATGGAGGGGAAGAAAGAGAAGCAACCTACATTAACCTTGTAGATTGTTATAGTAACAATAGGTTAAGCTTTGTCAGTGTGCCATGTGTTATACCCAGTTTACCCTAGGGCAACAACATTAATATATGTTTGATGAAACGTGATTATGTGCATGAGTGTATGTGTGCATATGTACTTGTATATGTACAGAATGTGTATATGTGTGCTTGTACAGTGAATATATATGTACAGTATGTGTATATGTGTGTTTGTACAGTGAATGTATATGTATAGAATGTGTATGTGTGTGTTTGTACAGTGAATGTATATGTACAGTATGTGTATACAGTATGTGTATTTGTACAGTGAATGTATATGTACAATATGTGTGTTTGTACAGTGAATGTATATGTTATGTATGTATGTGTTTGTACAGTGAATGTATATGTACAGTATGTGTGTGTTTGTACAGTGAGTGTATATGTACAGTATGTGTATATGTATGTTTTTACAGTGAATGTATATGTACAGTATGTGTATACAGTATGTTTGTATAATGAGCGTACGTGTGGATGTACGAACTTTGAGTGTGTAAATATGTACTGTATTTGTATATGTATGTGGGAGCGTAGGTATCTATGTATGTGTGTATGTATGTATGTGAGTATATGTGAATTTGCATGTACAATACATTTGACTCCCAGTGTGTGCGGGAGCCAGAGTATGGCCCCAGCCTCCCCGAGAGCCCATCCCACATACAGTAGGTGTGGTGCCCAGGGAACCAGGGACCACGCCCCCACGCAGCCAAGCCGGACAGCGACAGGAACCCCAGAGCCTGGCCCACCGCGCCGCCCACAAGGGCCAGCAGCAGGCCGCAGACAGACGCACCCGGCAGAGGACAATGCACGAGAAAAGCAGGGGGCAGCCAGACCCCAAACCAGAGACCACACCCCACACGGACAGAAAGGCGGGACGCCCCGCCCGAGGGGCCCGGAGACCCCCCGCAACCGGACGGGAAGACCGCCCCCGCCCCACCGGCAACCGGGACCCCACGAGCCCCCCCGCCGAGTCCCCCCCTGAGGTAGGGGAAAATAAATAAATAAAATTAATAAATAAATAATAATAATAATAATAATATTAATAAAATATATTAAAAAATAAGAATAAATAAATAATTAAATCTATTAAAAAAAAAAAGAAAAGAATTAAAAGAAGATCACAGACATGCTGACACACAAGGTCGCTACCCCAACAACTGGCCGACTCTCAGCACCTTGGAATAACCTGCAGCACCAAGCTACCACAGTAGACGCAGGGACCAGACCCAGCAGGCCCCAACCAAGACGGGCCCCCGGAAGGGATGGACGGTGGGACCCAGGAGCTCCAGACACGCAGTCCGGATGCAGTAGCCTGAGGCGCCGACCCCCACCCGACAGGCAGGCCCAGAACGTACCCCCAGAAATATACATACATATCTATATACATACACATACACATGTACACATACACACACATACACATACATACACATAAACATATATATACATACATACACACACACACACACACACACACACACACACACACACACACACACACACACACACACACACACACACACACACACACACACACACACACACACACACACACACACACACACACACACACACACACACACACACACACACACACACTAACATATACACAGTTTGTCAGCCCCGACAACCACCACGCGCGCGCGCTGCCACCAGTCACAACATCAGCCACCCCCCTGCACCAGACCCAGCAGCCACGGGCGCCCACACCACAAACAAACGGCAGCAGAAACAGCAGCCACAACACCCCCAGACAGCCAGCACCACCCAATCAAATCAAAGCGATAAAAAAAAAAACGCGACCGGCAACCACACGCCAACAGGATCACGGAGACCAGCCAGCGCCAGCCCGCCAGCAAGCCCAAACGCCAACACGCAAACAAGAGACACCGACACCCCTCGTAAGGATTGTGAATGATAGGCAAAATTCCCAAAAAAGGAGCAGTTCCCCTTGAAAAGACTGCATTCTCTGTTAACGAGTTCTAGACAAGTTTGACAATGGCGGCAGCTTCCTCAAACCTCCTGTCCGTTGGAGGTGCTAACATGGATCAATTCCACCAATTGTACTTATTTTTTTCGAGGTGGCGAGCCTTCGGAATAGTGTACGGTTTGTCTCAGTACAGGTCCTTGAAATTTTCTTGCTGTCGCTCACATTACCACGGGTACCATATCTGATGTGTTGTGTAGAAATATGGGGAACTAACTCCAAAAGTCCACTTAATTCACCAACCGTGCTACTAAAAAGATTAGCTAGAATAATAAATAATGTTGGATATAGACAATAACTTTATTTATTAAATAAAAAATATTGAAGTTCAGCTAAAATTATGGATAAAACAAACTAAACCTGGTACCCAAGAATGTACAACAATTCATTATTTTCAAACATTTGTACGCACACACAACACTTCAAATCTTTAGCATATCCGTATGTGGAATTAAATTATGGAATAGATTAGGCAAAAACGTACGGACATAATCCAGTTTAAGAGATTGTTCAAGCGAAAAGTGTTTACAAAGTACAAGGAAGAATAATTTTGAAAGTGAGAAATTATTCATGTGAACTAGGGCTACAACTAACAAGTAATTTGATAATCGATTAATCTGTCGATTATTACTTCGATTAATCGATTAATAATCGGATAAAAGAGACAAACTACATTTCTATCCTTTCCAGTATTTTATTGAAAAAAAAAACAGCATACTGGCACCATACTTAATTTTGATTATTGTTTCTCAGCTGTTTGTAAATGTTGCAGTTTATAAATAAAGGTTTATTAAAAAAATAAATAAAATACATTTTAAAAAAAAAAAGTAGCCTCTGCGCATGCGCATAGCATGGATCCAACGAATCGGTGACTAAATTAATCGCCAACTATTTTTATAATTGATTTTAATCGATTTAATCGATTAGTTGTTGCAGCCCTAATGTGAACCATAACTGACGTAACTATTAAGACATCTGCTGTATTCATTGATGTAAATTGTGTTAAATAGCAAATGAAAATACAGCTTCTGCACTTTAGTCATAAATTTTTGCGCTTAAGAAACTTCTGTATGACTTTAGCTCCAGACTTCTTCTTTTTGTTTGATGTTGTTATTACTGCCACAAGTGGTAAAAAAAGTGCAGTTTTTTGGGGGTGGGGAATTTTGCCTGTCATTCACAATCATGAAAGACATGACGACAGATGGATTAATTTTTTTACAATATCGCTGCAGTGTCACTACAGTGTCTCTACAGTATCACTACAGTACCGCTGCAGTGTCACTACAGTATTTGAGGGTCCCCCACTCCCACCTTAATAAAATAGGTTCTGTTTTTATTTAAAAAAAACATGCATCTGTCAAATAAGTACAGGAAAATATTGACATGCCCAAAACTTAAATGATTTAAAGTATTTAGTTTTTTATTTGTACATAATCTGGGCTTCCAGCTCATAAAACCCACGAAAAAAGGATTTCAAAACATTTTAATACTGTGAAGAATTCTTCTCAATTATTTTAATTTCAGTTGGTTGGCCAGTGTCAGCGTTAACATGAAGGTAATGTATTATGTAAGGCCTCCAGTTGGCCGGTTCGTCTTGTAGTAGACAAAAGGTGTTTTTTTTGGTAACACTTTAGTATGGGGAACATATTCTAAGTAACAAAGGACACTAGGAGAACATATAAGGGTTAGGGTTACTAATAAGCAATAATTCTGAGGTTATTGAGGGAAGACTCTTAGTTAATGGCTTACTGGTTGTATAATAAGGCCATGCTGAATAAGGCATTAATAACTACTTAATAATGACTAATTAAGAGCCAATATGTTACTAATTTGCATGTTAATAAGCAACTAATTAATGGTGAATATGTTCCCCATACTAAAGTGTTACCTTTTTTTTGTGTTTGTGAATAGCGTTGCCATGGTAACACAAAATGTTCTTTTCTGCTGTGCCTTCTTAACCAGGCAGTTTGTGTTCTTCCCCCAAGTGAGGTCTATATACAGACTAATATCTTATATTCAGTGTGAAATATTCATGTTAACAAAAAGATTGTCATTACTGCCATAAGTGGTGGAAAAGTGAGGACAGGCAGTGATTATGTGCTACTAAATTGCTATTAATTGAAAAAGCGGTAGGATTAAATAAGCTGGGCTTCTTCCTACTCCTTTTTGAACATGTTGTAAAGAGAAATGTAAACGTGTACGTCCCTTGTAATTGCATACATGTTCGAAATAAATGTAAACAAACAAAGAAAAACAAACCCTGCGTCCAGTAAAACTGGCTACCCACAATGCATTGCCAAATCACGCACCCTTTGGAGCCCTACATGCCTGCGAACCGGCCGGCGGCAGGTGGCTAGTGTGAAGCGAGGCCTACCGTGCCGCCGCTCGAGGCGTCAATCAAACGGCGGCTCATGATGTTATCGTAAAAACAGTAAACAAGTGTGACGCTGGTCTCTGGGGCCTTTCCGTTAATTTCTCAGGAAATATTACATGGAGCTTGGCTGCGGCCGGCGCGCTAATGAAAGCCCCGCGCGCCAAGTCACACAGGGTTTGTTTCATGTCAGAGCGAGACGGGGCCGCGGCGCGATGCGTAAACACCGCCGCTGGTGTGGCAGCGCGCCGCCGCTCGCACGGGACTTGTCAGCGTGGAGTAAATCTCCCTGACGAGCTGTCAAGGCGGCGGCGGTGGCCTGGCTTGGCCGCCTGTTGTGCGAGCCTCCCCGCCGGTGGCGACAGGTGACAGAGGTCGGCTGTGTGCAGCCGGCCCCGCCCCCCGCCTCGCCGCTACGGGACGAAGGACTGCACTCCGAGGCACTAAACCTGAGCGGCGGCGAGTTGTCCGTGTGCATCACTCATCTGCTCGTGAGTCAACATGCATGATGTCACACTCTCGCTCGCCAGCCTCACACACAACTAGACTGTATTACCATAAAAGAGCTTATTTATTAAAGAAGGGGGGGGGGGGCACAGGTTCTTTTCCATGCCGTGGACTGAGCTGTACCTCCCAGCAAGACCCGACTGGCGAACCACAAACAACCTGCTAAAAACACTTAAGCATTTCTCCCCACGCAGAAATAAACACGGCCCAATTAGTGCTCTTATTTTTGGAGCCGTTTCAGCTGCCGAGAGGGGCTGACATATGACCACGCAGACGTGGCCTGACGAAGACGACTGGAATCCCGTGGACATCCAGCTGTAGCTCGCGAGGCGGCACAACGGCTCGGCGGTTGTCTCGCGGGCGGAACAAAGGACCCAGTATTACACGGCAAAGAGATTCTTGATTTATGGAGTGTGAACTGGGAGCTACGACCGAGGTGGGGTGCGGCGGAGTGGGGCTTCGCGGCGCGACCAGACAACACACCTGCTGCCGTGTCCGCAGACATGCCTTCTGGTGACCCGTAGAAATGTCGGATGGCCGCGTTTTAACTGTTAAAAACGTCCCCCGCGAGAACGCCCGCTGTGCTGGTTGTCAGGCTTCATTTAGGAGCGGGCAGGTTGATGGAGAGCCTGGTCATCCATCAACACCGCCACTGTTTTCTTTGTTAGCAGTAAAATAAAGAACGGGCTGGATGGTCTGCTTGGTCCTGGCTTGCGTACGACCACATTTACTGCTTCGATACAAATGTATTGAACCCGTGGCAGTAGCGTTGTACGGTACACCGGTACTAATGAATTTAAAAAGGTATTATACTGCCTTTGAAAAATACCTGTTATATTTTTTTCATGGACATGATGCTGATAATGCTGGCATACAAGCCGCGGCGCACGTGAATCAACACACACACACACACATAGAGCACTTGCAAGCAGAAACAGGTTGGAGACAGACGAGTGAGAATGGACGTATTTCGGCTTCAAAACTAACGATTAAGTTAAAGCTATGAACACAGAAGCGCCGCTCTGCAAGTGGTGCTTTAAAACATAGCCAGCTATCGGCTAATGGCTAACGTCTCTCCGTCGTGTTTTATCTGCTTCTATATCAGTAATCCTCACCTCCACAGCGACAAATAAAGTAAGTTTCTTACAAGTATCATCCCCGCAGGACGAGAAATAGCTAAACATGCTTCACAACACGCCGAAGGAGGATACAATAGTGAAATACGAAGCATCATGTAGCAGTATTGCTAAGTGCTAAAAAGATATATGAACTATAAGCATAATAAAACAACCACTTACTGTACAATGTCTGCTCTCACTGATGGATCGTTTATATTACCCCGTTTGGATAAAGAATTAATTAGAAGCCATCCCCGAGTCTAAGTTGGATGTCAAAGTTGACCAACTTCTCAGTTTATGTCCACAACCTAATCAGGTGAGAGGCATGATTTATAATCTAGAATTAACTTTTACCAATGCAGCTGCTCAATATGTCCATATAGCAGCTTGAGCTAGTTAGCTCTCTATGATAAGCGCACGGTTGAAAATAGTCTGCATTATCATTAGATGACTTTAAGGGTGCTATTGTGTACTCCCATTAGCTGCATTGTTAGCCACCTCATACTTAACATATTTTACAAGTCAGAATGCATAAAAATGAAAGAAAAACATGTGCTATTGTCTTACATGGACATTGTGAATGATATTTATAATTCCCCTTTAACATCTTTAAAAAACAAACCATATCATAGTGGTCTAAAACGGCACAGTATTCATGTTTAATATGTTTTATTATATTTTAGTCCTTCTGTTGTATTTGAATGTGCTGTTGGTATCAGTGTTGGCTTTTTATCATTTGTGCAAGTGCTGCAAATTCACACTATTAGCACCAAGATGCACATATAAAACTGCTGCTTATTTAGTTTGGACATTTTGAAGGTCTTCAGAATAATATAGCAAACGGTACATATGTACAGTATATTAAGAGATAATGTAATAAGACAACTTTACATAGTGCGCCATTTACATCTGCCTTTACTTTTCCGTAGTTTAACCAGTTGCTGAAACAAACAAGCTTATTTACCTTTTGTGAAGCTGATGTATTTTCTGTACAAACTCCCCTAGTTTGTAGGACGGTAGTTGGCGACACGAACCACATCTTGCAGCACGACTTGAGGTCTTCACGGATGTTAAGTGGCTTACATGCGGTAGCTGTCCATCTAAAGGGGAACTGCACTTTTTTTTTATTTTATTTTGCCTACCGTTCACAACCATGAGACTAAAAGACAAAAGTTTGTGGTTTTTTTGCATTCTAGCTTGTAAAAATCGTCTCGTTCTAGGTGGCTAGCAATGCAACTAATAGGAGCAATCAATTCTACCTCTAAATCATTTAAAAAATACACTAAAAAACCACCAACAATACTTAATTGACATTCCACAACCCGTATAATAACCAAGCTGTAGCGACATTGTTGTTGTAAGAGCGAACACTGAAGAACTTTCTTTCTAGCGTAGTAACGCATCGTCTTGCAATGCCATGTTACGGCTTTAACCGTAAGCTAGCTATGGCAAGAGGTAAGCGAGCTTTTGCGTCTGCCGCTAAATGGCGTTTGAGTTTGTAATGCACAGCACAATGTGATAAGACACCAATCTGTACTCACTGAAAAACATGAACAATCATATTACAGTATCTGTAAAGTATTATTTCATGTTTTGTTTGTACACAGCTAGCTCGACAGTGTATGCACTGTAGTGTATGGTGATGTGCTGTGTGCATCATAATCAATTATAAAGTGACTCACTCAATAGACAGTTGTCTGTTTGGTCCAGCTGGCAGGACGTTTCCAGCTGATTTGGCTCCAAGTTCCAAATTTATAGCGTCAAGTCATGCCGACCTCACTCTCTCGGGTTCCGTCTGCGTCAACGTCTCACCCTTCCTTTGTGTTCGCTTTTATAAATAGTAGTTTATCCTCCGTATATTCAGCTTCAAAAAGATAAGGTTGTGAATCTTCATTTGTCCAAAAATAGTCGTCTTCTTTGTCTGTTACCAAGTCTGCAATGATAAGAACACACTCGCGTTTGTTTCCGGAAGTAGGAACACACATTTGTTGCCGGAAGCGGGAAGTGCGTTGCTATAGAAATGGAAATAAATGTGCTGAGGAAATAAGTTCCGGTATTGCTTAAAATGGCCAAAATACGGTAAATATTGTACATATTACATATTGTTATGAACGTGTCTGTTACTACGTTATATATACAGTATACTTGCAGTGTGTATGTAAAACTTTGAAGGTTTTTGAAGTTGTTTTAGAGGACCGCATTTTGCAAGCGTTTTTGTTATCATCTTTAAATTAAAAAAATTAAAAAGACATGTGTTCTTGTCTCTCATAATGATTGTGAAAGATAGGCAAAATTCCCCAAAAGGTGCAGTTCCCCTTAAAAAAGGCCTATTGTTGAACTTATCTGAGGTAAATGCAGCCAGCATAGTTTGTTGTTCTCTGCTTGGTGTCGGTATAGCATTCATGCTAGCGGCACCATCCTCACGTTCATGTTTGCTACAAGGCATTTACATAGGTTATTTTGACTCAGCTAGTGCGCAAAAGTTTGACGCCCTTCTTGTCCCACAGTTTTCATCGTATTGGAACCGTTCAAGTATCAAAACGTTCGACTCGGCCTGGACACCATTGCTAATATTTTTCTTTTACTTAAGTATTTCAGATAACCAGGAATTCCAGGTTTTCCAGGTCATTTTTCCCATTGAAAATTAATTGGCCATTTTTCAAACTGGCAAAACTCCCACATTTCTACTCCAATTTGAACCGTTCCACCATCCACACACTCCACTCACCCTGGACATTCAAGCCAACGTGTTTCCCGGTCCCAAAAATTCCAGGGTTTTCCCGGCATTACAAGAAACTTTTTTCCCATTGGGAAAAAAATTAATCAGCAACTACACACCTCTTCATAGCCCACATTTTTTATCGGATTGCAACCGTTCCAACATTAACCCACTCAACTCACCTTGGACATTCAAGCCAAGATGTTTAGCAGTTCTAAAAATTCCCTGATTACCAGGAATTCCCACCTATCAGTTGCAGTTTGTCCAACCTTTTTTATTTCGACTACTCCCATATTTTTCATCCGATTTCAACTATTCCACCATTAACACCTCTGTCTTTGTCAGGACATTCAAGATATGAAAAGAAAAATTTAGAGCAATTCTCGGTTTTCCCGGAATTACCAGGAACGTTCCCCATTGAAAATGAATGGGCAATTGATATCCACATCACACATTTCTCAACCGATTCGAACCGTTCCAACATCCACAAACTCCACTCAGCATGGACATTCAAGCCTAGATGTTTAGCAGTTCTAAAAATTCCCACATTACCAGGAATTCCCACCTTTTAATTGCAGTTTGTCCAACCTTTTTTATTTCGACTACCCCCATATTTTTAATCCGATTTCAACCATTACACCATTAACACCTCTGTCTTTGTCAGGACATTCAAGCTATTGGAAATAAATTTTTTTTTAACAATTCTCGGTTTTCCCGGAATTACCAGGAACGTTCCCCATTGAAAATGAATGGGCAATTGATATCCACATCACACATTTCTCAACCGATTTTAACCGTTCCAACATCCACAAACTCCACTCAGCATTGACATTCAAGCCAAGATGTTTAGCAGTTCGAAAAATTCCCACATTACCAGGAATTCCCACCTTTTAATTGCAGTTTGTCCAACCTTTTTTATTTCGACTACCCCCATATTTTTAATCCGATTTCAACCATTACACCATTAACACCTCCGTCTTTGTCAGGACATTCAAGCTATTGGAAATAATTTTTTTTAACAATTCTCTGTTTTCCCGGAATTACCAGGAACGTTCCCCATTGAAAATGAATGGGCAATTTTCATCCACATCACACATTTCTCAACCGATTCGAACCGTTCCAACATCCACACACTCCACTCACCCTGGACATTCAATCAATGAAAATTCCTGTATTACCCGGAATTACCAGGAATGTCCCCCCATTGAAAATTAATGGGCAATATACAAACTTCTACATACCCCATATTTCTCATTGGATTTGAACAATTCCAAAGACAAAATGCTCCTTGCTCTTGTTACTCCAGTGCTAGCATGCAAAATGTTTTAGACAACCCCAAGTCATATAACTTTGTATGTTACACATGTTAACTGTTAGCTGGCCAATGTTAGCATTTCCGTTCCACTCGCGCGTGTCTGCCGCATTCACACGCAGTTCCGCAGATTCCAGTTTAAAGTTGCTATTTCAAACTATTTTAAATTTGATGTGCGTCGATGATAATAAAATTTGTCGCTGTAATACCAACTAATTACCTCGGTTTTAACTAAAGTTGCGTTGGAGTTTGTTTTGCAGGGTGCAGAACACATCGCTCAAACTATGGTCACACTGTGATTAATCTCCATTCATTTAGGGCGATACATTTTTTTTAACGTTAACATTGACGGCCCTATGTAACACATTTCAAAGTGGCAAAAAGACACTTGTGTGACTGTTGCTCTTTATTAGGGCCCAAGCAGGAGTCATCCCTCTGATTGTGTGCTCTTGGACTGCGGCTCAATGTTAGGGAACAAGCAAAGTGCTAAACAAACTAGCAAATTACACACCTCGCCAGCGCCAGAGTCAACACCGCGCCGGTCTGCGTGTATTCAGCTTGTGGCCGCAATTAGCACCAGGTGTGAAAGTCGGCACACGGGGAGAGAGGACGTGCGAACTGTGCTTTTGTCCCCCCCGTCACGCCGCTAGTGTTGCGTTTGTTCTGCGTCAGAAGAGGCAAGCTTGCATCTCTGTATTGTCCTATCGTCCTGGAACAGACGTCTTTGCATGCGAAGACAGCAGGTCGTCGTTCATGTCCAAAGTGTCCAGAAGCAGAGCCCGCACAACCCAAACAACAGAAGAGGTCGTTATGTGAGTGGTTTGCTTTCACAAGCCAAGGAAACTTTCTCATGAACTGCAGAAGACAACCTCCTCAATTAGGCCGGCGTCTGTCTCGAGCAGCAACACTTGACAATCACAACGTTCCTGTGGTCAAACAGCAGTAAGGTTACAAGACTCTCAATGCGGAGGTGTCCAAAGTGCGACACGGGGGCCGCCGTTAATTTTTTAGCGGCCCGAGGAACATTCTAAAATTGCTATTAAATAAAAAAAAAACATAAAAATTGAATAAAAGAGCATACAGGTCAAATTTTTTCGAGAAAAAGTGTTAATATTGACTGTAATAACACAAAGCTGTCATGCAGACTGTTATTTTTCCTTTAAAACTGTCAAAGTTAAAAACACATATTTAAAACCAATGTTATGAAGTATTGACCTATTTAAGGCTCACATTACTTCACATCAAATATTGCATTTTTTGTGTTTGCCATACAAAAAAACTTGGTTTAAAAGAGCATACAGGTCAAATATTATGAGATAAAGTGTTAATATTAACTGTATTGACACAAAGCTGTCATGCAGACTGTTTGTTTTTCTTTAAAACTGTCAGTTTTTTAAAAAAATGATGTAAAACCAATGTTATGAATTATAGACCTATTTAAGGCTCACATTAATTCACATCAAATATTCCACTTTGAAATACTTTTTTGGGGAAAATATTGCATTTTTGTTTAGTTTTTATGGCAAAAAGAGCATTAAACAAACAAACAAAAACTATTTATACTATAAAAACGTATAATAATTGACAGGTCTGAAATTTATATCTAGATCAATTTCAGATCATCTGTCACTTATTAGACGTTTTTATAGTTTAATGGTTTATTTTTGGTTTGTTTTTTTATGACAAAAAGGGCATAAAACAAAGTTTTTTTATGACATACACAAAAAATGCAATATTTTCCCCAAAAAAATATTTCTAAGTGGAATATTTGATGTGAAGTAATTTGAGCCTTAAATAGGTCGATAATTCAAAAATAAAGAAAATTACAGCTTTGTGTTAATACAATCAATATTAACACTTTTCCTCGCAGAATTTGACCTGTATGCTCTTTTAAGCAAAGTTTTTTTTATGGCAAACACAGAAAATGCAATATTTGATGTGAAGTAATTTGAGCCTTAAATAGGTCAATAAATCATAACATTGGGTTTAAAAAAAAACAGTCTGCATCACAGCTTTGTGTTATTACATCCATCCATATTAAAACTTTTTCTCGCAACATTTGCCCTGTATTCTCTTTCAAACCAAGTTGTTTTAAGGCAAACACAAAAAATGCAATATTTTCCCCAAAAAATATTTCAAAGTGGAATATTTGATGTGAAGTAATTTGAGCCTTAAATAGGTAAATAATTCATAACATTTGTTTTATATAATTAAAAACAAAAAACATTGACAGTTTTAAAGTAAAACAAACAGTCTGCTTGAAATCTTTGTGTTAATACAGTCAATATTAACATTTTATCTCGTAACATTTGACCTGTATGCTCGTTTATTCCACTTTTTAAAATTTATGGCGGGCCCGTGTCGCACTTTGGACACCTCCGCATTCGGAGTCTTCTAATTTTCCTGAAAAAAGTTTGAGAACCACTGTTCTAGATCAATTTTACATCTATCTGTCAATTATTAGAAGTTTTCATAGTTTAATGTTTTTTTTGGTTTGTCTTTTATGACAAAAAAGGCATAAAACAACGTTTTTCATGTCAAACACAAAAAATGCAATATTTTCCTCAAAAAATATTTCAAAGTGGAATATTTGATTTGAAATCATTTGAGCCTAAAATAGGTTGACAATTCATTTATTTTTAATAATTGTTTTAAAACATTGACAGTTTTAAAGAAAAACGAACAGTCTGCATGGCAGCTTTGTGTTAATACAGTCAATATTAACACTATCTCGTAACATTTGACCTGTATGCTCGTTTATTCCACTTTTTATATTTTTATTTAATAGTAATTTTAGCTAAAAAATTTTTACGGCGGGCCGCAAACAGCCCCCGTGTCACACTTTGGACACCTACGCATTCAGAGTCCTCTAATTTTCCTGAAACAAGTTTGAGAACCACTGGGTTAGTGCGTGTGCCTCACAATAAGAAGGTCCTGAGATCGATCCCCTGGATGGAGGGTTGGATTCTTTGGCGTACCACTAGATAGAGCCCGCGTACCGCAGTTTGAGCATCACTGCTCTAGTGCTGAGCGATGAAATGATCGAGATCAATGATCGCAATTAATTTCAGTTTGTTCACGGTGATCAGCTGTTGGCATACTTCCTCGTTCAAACATGGCTGAAATGTCTGTTAGAAGATACCGCAGTACTAAACAGTAGGAGTTCAACGGCACTCTGTTTAATCCTGCACGGGACAATCCGACTTTAATGAAAAATTTAAAAATTGTGAGATGAATCGAGATCTTTTATTTATTCATTTTTTTCACATCGCCCAGCCCTATATTTAAAGCGGATGTTTGCAACATTTACACAGATGCCTAGGGGGTGCTAACTTTCCAATGTGTTTCACACAGTGCAGGGTTTGCCCTAAACTGCCAAGATACCTGTGGCAGTGGGGGCGTGGTTATAGGCGTGGTCACCATGACGTCGTCGAGCAATTTGCATAATTTGCTACGATATGATTTTCTGTAAAAAGGCTAAAAAAATGTATACATTTAAAACAAATCTGTTATTAACTAGTATTAACATTATTGTTTACCCATATTTTCAATTGTTGCTGCTTTTTGTACATTTTTTTTCAAGTGTTAACAGACTTTTAATGCCTTTTTTAAAATAAAAAACAACTAGCACCAAATCCAGCGACTTCTTCTGGTGTTATTGTAGACTGTACTCGTGTTTAGAGACTCTACTTCTGTTCCTCGATGTCCCAGACGAAAGAAAAGAGCCGCAGCGAGCATGACGTCACACTTGCTTGGCGCTGTTGCTCGAGTTTCTATTCTTAAAAGCCGCCACTGTCCTCTCAATATTTGCACATTTTGTAGTTGGCCGTCCGCGGGCATATCTGCAATATATTAAATCACGTCCACATCACAGATATGCTGACAATGCTCCAGACAATGGCGTGTGTTTTGTTTACATCCGGTTTCCATAGCGCAGTGTTCAGTGATTAAAGTCTTTTTTCGGTGGTCAAGTTTTCACACATCACTTGTCAATAGTGCGTAAATAATAGGCTATATATATAAATTCATACTGTAACGACCACCTGGTGTTTTTGTTTTATGTTCATGTGGTTCGAATGTGATTTGCCCATGTTTGCAAACACACCGTCCGTGCCTGAAAGGTGATTGGCGGAGAATGAGGAAGTGTTGTTGACTCACAGAGACGAAAGTGTGTTCATGGGAAGTAAAACCTCTAGGAATTTTGCCGTTGATTGTTATCATAAGATTGGTAATGAAAGTTAAAAATAGCGTCTGAATTAGTGTGATTTCTTCTGGGGGATACAATATATTATATTACTTTAATTTGTTTTCAAGTAAGAAAACCCACTTTTAATTACATTGAGGGGAAACCTTGCAGTATATCCCTCCCTCTCACGGCTTCTCCTACTTAATGACGTAATCAGGTACGTATGTCACACTTGCATGCGCATTAGCTTGAGGTGTTGTTAGCTAATAATAGCAATTTGGATAGCTTGCGTTAGCTGTCATTGAATGCATTTTCTATCATAACAACATGACTGCAAATTATTCGTTGTTTCTCTTGGACTGTTTTTGTATGTGCGCACACACTCCCTGCGCGTATGTGAGTGACCGCCGTAAACACCAAACATTTTATTTGGGCCGTTAAAAATGTTTATTTCATAAACTTCATAATTGTGAACAATATAGACAATTTTCTTGTTATATTTTTTTGCTTTGAAAAATGCAGGCATGTGATTTTTCCGTCTAAAGTCGGAATTCCGTCTTTTTTAATCTCGGGGGAAAAAAAAAAATTATTTCCCGTTTTTCCGTTTTTTTTCCGACCCTAAATCAAGATTCGAGACGTAGGTTATATTACGCCGTAGTTGATTGGTCGATATGTTCCTTGTGACCAATCAGGACATCTGTTATGAATGATGACGTTAATAACGTCATCATTCATAATGGTTATTACGGCCATTTTCCATATGTAAACAATGTCGGTTCTCGAGAGAAAGGACGCTTTACGAGTAAAAGAAATTGATAAACATGTCAAAAATAAGTTTCGATGGGACTGGATGGAAAGGGAAATCACTGATACTGTTGGGAAGAAGAAAGTTACGACTTTGTTCGGTGATTTTATTCGGAAAATCGATCGTCCCGGAAAGGTTTTGTGCACGTAGTGTCATGATAATATTGACTATGGATCACGAGGTTTCAAGGCTTTGGAAGTACATGCAAAACGCCAAAAACATATGAAACAACTTGAAGCAAGGAAAACCAACTTTTCACTAGCTGGTACTTTTGGATGTCAACCGAAAGTGAGCAAACCTTACGGACTTCATCCTTTGTTTACATCGACAACTGCCGTAGACATGGAGAGGAAAGATCCACCCACTTCAGTTGCAGACAGGGTTGTTAATAATGAGGTAAGCTAAAAAATATTTGCTTGCGAAATACGCATGTTTGTTTTAAATATTAACCAATTATTGCTTAGCGAAATATAAATGGGTTTTTCTAAAAATAAAAAGCCACGTGAAAATATATTATGAAATTACAGAAATTCAAAGAGTCGCATTATTGATTCCAGTTAACAATTTATTTGAAATAAATTTGCATATAATACTATTTTGTAATATTAAGTTCTTATGTAGTCTGTTGAAACTATTGTCAGTGGTGTAACAATCTTGAAGGTAAATATTTTCACACTTGTTTCATGCAATATGTCAGTGTCCTCACATTATTATTATTTCATATTTTCAAATATGAGTAAACAATACTAAACATGTTTAATTATTTTCATAAATGTATATCCTATTTTGGCGAAAATAATTAAATGTTTACATTACATTACATGAACTGAAGTAATGTGGTAATACTGTAAATAAACTGTAGATAATATCACTGATCAATGTGACACCTGTGGATGTGAAATGAACACAAGATGTAAATATTAGTGACTAAATACTGTTGGGACTGAACCATATACAGTGATTCATTAGGATAATTGGGTTATGTATGTTCTATTAATGATGTTTTCATGTCTTTAAACACTAAAATATTTTCTTCAAATGGTGCTGTCTGGGGGGCCTTCGTCCCCCAGACCCCCGGAAATGTTTTCAGTCTTTTTCATTGTGGTCAAATCACATGCCTGAAAATGTAACTGTGAAGTTGTAAACAGCCCCTTTTAGCATTGAAAGTAAAAAAAATAAAAATAAAAATAAATCACTGATCACTAAAAGTTTTAGTTGATTTTTTTTTTATCTGTCATTGCTATAAAAAAAAATAAAAAAAAATAAAAATCAATGGTCCATCCATCCATCCACCTTCAACCGCTTATCCGGAATCGGGTCGCGGGGACAGCAGCTCCAGCAAAGACCCCCAGACTTCCCTCTCCAGAGCAACATTTGCGACTTCCTCCTGGGGAATCCCGAAGCGTTCCCAGGCCAGAGAGGAGATGTAATCCCCCCATCTGGTCCTTGGCCTGCCGCGGGGCCTCCTCCCAGTGGGACGTGCAGCGAGGACCTCCCTAGGGAGACGCTCGTGAGGCATCCGCACGAGATGCCCGAACCACCTAAGCTGGCTCCTTTCCAAGCGAAGGAGCAGCGGCTCTACTCCGAGTCTCTCTCGGGTGACTGCACTTCTCACCCTATCTCTAAGGGAGATGCCAGCCACCCTTCTGAGGAAACTCATTTTGGCCGCTTGTATCCGCAATCTTATTCTTTCGGTCATTACCCACACTTCATGACCATAGGTGAGAGTAGGAATGTAGATAGCTCGGTAGACCGAGAGCTTTGCCTTCTGGCTCAGCTCCCGTTTCGTCACAACAGTGCGGCAGAGAGACTGCAATACTGCCCCAGCTGCTCCGATTCTCCGGCTGATTTCCTTCTCCATCTTTCCCTCACTCGTGAACAAGACCCCGAGATACTTAAACTCCTCCACCTGGGACAGAGTCCTGTCCCCTACCCGGACTGTACAAACCATCGGTTTCCTGCTGAGAACCATGGCCTCAGATTTGGAGATGCTGATCCTCATTCCAGTCGCTGAACACTCGGCTGCGAACCGATCCAGTGAGAGCTGAAGGTCACGAACCGAAGGTGCCATCAGGACCACATCATCTGCAAACAGCAGTGACGCAACCTTTAGCCCCCCGAGACGTATACCCTCTCCGCCATGGCCACGACTCCGCCTAGAAATCCTGTCCATGAAAATCACAAACAGGATAGGTGACAGAGCGCAGCCCTGGCGGAGACCAACCCCCACTGGAAACGGATCCGACTTGCATCCAAGCACCCGGACACACCTCTCGCTTTGGTTGTACAGAGATTGGATGGCCCTCAGCAGGGTTCCCCTCACTCCGTACTCCCTCAGCACCTCCCACAAGATCTCCCGAGGGACGCGGTCATACGCCTTCTCCAAATCCACAAAACACATGTAGACTGGATAGGCATACTCCCAGGCCCTCTCCAGGATTCCCGCAAACGTAAAGAGTTGGTCAGTTGTTCCACGACCAGGACGGAATCCACATTGCTCCTCTTGAATCTGAGGTTCGACTATCGGCCGGACCCTCCTTTCCAGTACCTTGGCGTAAACTTTCCCAGGGAGGCTGAGTAGTGTGATACCCCTGTAATTAGCACACACCCTCTGGTCCCCCTTTTTGAAAAGGGGAACCACCACCCCAGTCTGCCACTCCCTCGGCACTGTCCCAGACTTCCACGCAATGTTGAAAAGGCGTATCAACCAAGACAGCCCATCAACACCCAGAGCCTTCAGCATTTCTGGACGGATCTCGTCTTTCCGGAGCTTTGCCACTGTGGAGTTGTCTAACTACCTCAGTGACTTCACTCAGAGAGATCGACGTCGATCCCCCATCATCCTCAGGCCCTGCTCCTATCAGGGAGGGTGTGTCTGATGTATTTGGGTTCAGGAGTTCCTCAAAGTGCTCTTTCCAACGCCCTACGACTTCCTCACTTGAAGTCAGCAAAGTCCCATCCTTGCCGTACACAGCTTGGATGGTTCCCTGCTTCCCCCTCCTGAGGTGCCGTATGGTCTTCCAGAACAGCTTTGGTGCCGCCCGATAGTCCTTCTCCATGGATTCCCCGAACTGCTCCAACACCCTCTGCTTAGCCTCGTCCACAGCCACGGCCGCTGCCCTTCGGGCCCGTCGGTACCTTGCAACTGCCTCCGGAGTCCCCTGGGATAACATACCCCGGTAGGACTCCTTCTTCAGTCGGACGGCTTCCCTGACCACCACTGTCCACCAGGGTGTTCGAGGGTTACCGCCCCTTGAGGCACCTAAGACCTTCTGGCCACAGCTCGCAGCTGCAGCTTTAGCAATAGAGGCTTTGAACATTGCCCATTCCTGTTCAATGTCCCCAACCTCCACAGGGATGGCAGAGAAGTCCCGCCGGAGGTGGGAGTTGAAGTCCTTCCGGACAGAGGACTCCTCCAAACGTTCCCAGTTCACCCGCACTACACGCTTGGGTTTGCCAGGTCTGTCCAGAGGTTACCCCCGCCATCTAACCCAACTCACCACCAGATGGTGATCAGTTGACAGTTCAGCCCCTCTCTTCACCCGAGTGTCCAAAACATACGGCCTCAGATCAGCTGATACGATTACAAAATCGATCATTGATCTTTGGCCTAGGGTGCTCTGGTACCAGGTACACCTATGAGCATCCTTATGCTTGAACATGGTGTTTGTTATCGCAAGTCCGTGACTAGCACAGAAGTCCAATAACAATCCACCACTCAGGTTCAGATCAGGGAGACCGTTCCTCCCAATCACGCCAGTCCAAGTATCACTGTCATTGCCCACGTGCGCGTTGAAGTCCCCCAGCAAGACTATGGAATCCCCTGCCGGCGCCCCATACAGGACCCCATGCAAGGTATCCAAGAAGGCTGAATACTCTGAACTCCTGTTTGGTGCGTATGCACAAACAACAGTCAGAGTTTTCCCCCCTCCAACCCTAAGGCGAAGGGAGGCGACCCTCTTGTCCACTGGGGTGAACCCCAACGTACAGGCACTCAGCCGGGGACTCGTGAGTATCCCCACACCCGCCTGTGCCCTCACACCCTGAGCAACTCCAGAAGTGAACAAGGTCCATCCCTTGTCCAGGAGTGTGGTTTCAGAGCCCTTGCTATGCGTAGAGGTAAGCCCCACCAGATCCAACCGGTAGCGCTCCACCTCTCGCACCAGCTAAGGCTCCTTCCCCACCAGCGTAGAGACGTTCCACGTCCCGAAAGTCAGCCTCTGCTGCCCCGAATTTGTCCGTCTGGAGCCTCCACTTTCACTTTAGTGTAGTTCATGGGGGGTATCGTAACCCTGATGGGGGGGGGGGGCATTCGGGTGCTACACCTTGCCCAAGGGTGACCCGGAACTATGTAAGGCAGGGGCGTTCAACTCCCTGAGGCTTAATACAAGCCCACATACCTTTCAAAATCAATGGTGCCATGAATTATTGACCTATTTAAGACTCCAATTATATCACTAAAAATATTCCACTTTCAAATTTTTGGTTGGGGAAAAAGTTGCATATTTTGTCTTTTTGCCATTTTCTTTAACATAAAGAGAAGAAAACATTAAAAAAAATTGACAGATCTGAAGTTGATCTCGAGACTTAAGAGTTAAAGAAAAAAGATATTGACCTATTTTTTTAATTTTCATCACTCAGACCCTTCTGGGACAAATCTTAAGGGAGGCCCTAAAGTAGGGGTGTCCAAACCATGGCCCGAGAGACGAGTACAAAATCAATAAGCAACCTGGCATGTGGGGTGTTTTAATATAATATTTTATTACCGAGGGGGTCTGACAAGTTGCAGTATGTTATCAATGTGTGCTTTTTTGAGTTCTTGAGCACAGCATTCACTTATATGACGCAATCCAAACAACCTTTCCTAGTCATGATGCATTAAGAAAAATAAATTCAGCCAGTACAAAAAGTCAACATATAACACAACATGCTCACTTAACTTTGTGGATCTTATAAAAAATCGAAATTACACCCATTGCAAGGCATGATGGGAAAAATGCAAAACACTCTCTCCACACTTATCCATGTTTGACTTTTAGCTGCTTGATATTTCTTATTACAAAGCTTTGAGGTCAAGGAAGTAAACAAGGTAGGAGTTGAACTTTCACATACTCTTAATATTCAATTATAATAATTATTTATGATATATCCATTATATTATTATAATATGTAAACACACACACACGGTTACTTTGCATGCAGTCGGCTTTCGGCCCCCCAGTCAAAAAGTTTGGACACCCAGGGCCTAAAGGTGAAAAAACCCCAACATATATTGTAAAATGGTCTGTGAAATGGAAGGATGGGGCATTGGTTTTAAAAATGGAAAAGTATCAAAATGGGTCCTGCATGCTTTAGTTTTTCAGTGCGCAGCCCTCTGTGGCGAAATTCCGTGTCTGAATGTGAAGCCTGTTGGATCCGACCTGCAGGATGACGGACAAAAGAGCTTTATTGAAGAACACTTTATGATAGGTGTCGCTCACTTGGAAGCCCAGGTGACATTTTCCAGACTTTTCAGCATCATTTGGCCGTAAAAGAAATGAGTGGTGAATTAGTGCATTGTAAACAAACACACATTTATCTCCAGTGGATTCTTTAGGGCTGATGTAGAAACTTCTTCCAGTAAATTATGACGGATTTTTTTTCCCTCCCTAAGAATGATTCTCACAGTTTGGACAGATTTGCAAATTGTGATACTT
Organism: Entelurus aequoreus; assembly: GCF_033978785.1. Taxonomy (NCBI): domain Eukaryota; kingdom Metazoa; phylum Chordata; class Actinopteri; order Syngnathiformes; family Syngnathidae; genus Entelurus; species Entelurus aequoreus. The sequence continues at coordinate 24,844,620 of NC_084736.1, read as the reverse complement.
TCCACGGCCGCCTCTGAGCCAGCGTTGTTTACTCGGGACTTAATGTGGTCCGCTTTATTGCGCGGGTGAACAGGCAGCCATATTGTCCCGCTGGAGCCGCACGCCAGCTGTAAATACGCCGCCGCCTTGTTAGGTTGATAAACACGCTGCTCGCTGCAGTGATGCATGCTAGTCCAATTGCAACTCTCCTGACATGTTTTGAGGGTCAATTCAATGAATTATGTCAACCTTAATGCTACTTTATGCTAGGGATGGCGTGTCATAATGGCACTGGTAGTTGGACCAAAGAACTAAGGACAGTGGAACCTCGATTTGCAAACCCCTCTATTTACAAACTTTTCAATTTACGAACTTTTAGATGGATCCAAATATGTGTGCGAACCGTGTCTCTGTGAACGAAGGCTTCATTCATGCATTAGTTTTGTGTCGCGTCCGCCAGCAAAAAGCAGGGCACAGCATTTTTCACTTGTCACTTGCTGTGCAGTAAACTACTAGTCACTCCTCAGTGCTGCTTTGTGTGTCTTTTCTGTGTTTTTTCACCTTTTGGCAAGTTTTTTCCATTTTGCTTACTCAAATTGAGTAACAGAAAGACAAAATAAGAAGAAAAAAAAGGAGTGTTAATGTAAGTGGATTTTTACTTTTTTAAATGTTAATTATCGTAGCAATATGCTTGTTAAAATTGAGGAGTTTTGTGATTTCTGATGATTTGTGAGGGCACCAAAGGGACTTCTGTGTGCGCGCGCATGTCGGCAGAGCAGCGCATACAAGGCAGTTCATCTTGTCGTCGTCGTTGTTTTGGCTTGTTAATGAAAAGAAAGTTGATCCATCACCTATTTATGTTTGTTTGATATACAGTACTGTATAGCACTTTATATTGTGTTGAAAGTGTACTTTTTTCTTTTTTTTTACTAAAATAGGGACTTTTGTAGAGGCTGCAATACAAAATGCGCACTTTATGTGGAACAACACTTAAATGTACGAGTACACTGTCAAATCTGGCCTTCTGCAAATTCTCCCATCGTTCTAAGGACTTATATATATAAATTATTTATTTATTTATTTTCAGATCGATTTTGAATTTTTTGGATCGAGCTAAAAATGGAATGCTAATATTTTCCGCTATTTTACACTTTTTTCTTTAACTTCCGCAGCCATACTATACCTTGGAGCCATATAACTTGGTATGTGAAACATGCTAACTGTTAGCACAGTTGCTAAGTGTTAGAATTTTAATGTTAGCATGCTAACAGGTAGCATGTTTGACATACCAAGTTATATGACTAAGGTGTATGTTTGTGGAATTAGAGAAAAAAAATGAATATAAGCAAAAAAGTTAGCATGTTAATGTTAGCATGCTAACAGTTAAGCTGGGATTGGCACCAGCACCCACCGCCACCCCGAAAGGGAAGCACATTAGAAAATGGATGAATGGATGGATTAAGAATCATTACAAATAAAAATCATGATTAATTCGAAAATCTATTTTTTGACACACCTACCATTAACCTACTATTGTTTTTTTGCAAGTGCGACCACATCGGAAGGCGACCGCGCGTATATCTGCCATGTTTGAACGTCCTGGTACTAAGGGAGTGTCAATAATACAACGATTACTTTTTTGAAATGTGGGACTTTTAAATAGAAAATACATAATGTAGCACAGTGATAACTCAAACTGTGGTATGTGTAAATCATTGATTGAAGTGAAAAACTTGCCATCCAAACAATACACCGTTTGTTGACAAGAAGATATGACAGTCGTGGAAGCACATTCAACCTCTTTATGAAGCAGAGGAAACACAATCCGGTGAAAATATTCAAAGGAGTTGGCATCAGAGCCGATGCTAACTGCTAAAGCTAACAAACACAGCTCAGTTGAAACCCCCATTGACGTCACCAGGCAAAAGGCTCCACCTTTTAAAAACACACAACAGCATATGCCAGATATTTAAAGTATTTTTTTAAAAGTAACATATTAATTAAATTCTCTAGTGAGTAATTACATTCATTAAAGAGTAATTCTGTGAGTAATTCAATAACATTTTTGGTAAACTAACGAGTAGCTATAATTACTTTTTAAAAGTAACTTTCTGAACACTGGTCATTATGGTGGTACTTATGGCGCCAAGTGTGTTTTGAGGTGGCACTTGGTGAAAAAAGTCTGAGAAGCACTGATGTAGTGTAATGATTTTATTTATTTTTTTACGTTGATATCAAACTGAGATGTCGCGCTCCGACTTGCACACACACACACACACACACACACACACTCCCCCACTTGCCGTCAGGGTGCCCAATACAACGTAAACCGTTGGCCAACCAAAAAGTAACCACAGAACACTATAGTGTTCTGTGGTTTTCGGGAGAGGCACTGAAATTCGGGAGTCTGCCCTTAACATGCACAAAACTCATACATTTTTGCAAGCGTGTCCAGTCCGGAAAAAATGTGTATTCTTTTTGGCTACCAAACACGAAATTTCAAAATTTACTCCCGAGCGCCTCCTTGAAAATAAAAATAAAAACATAGCCTCTGCCAAGATTCACGTATCTTCACGAAAATCGCTGGAAACGTCCATCATGACAAGACAGAATCAGAATCAGAAATGTTTTATTTAATCCCCAAGAGAAAATTCAGATTTAAAAATGTTTTATTGTTATTTATTTTTTATTCACTTTTATTTTTATTTTATTTTTTAATTTAACGCACATAAAAGTCTCAAAAACCAATAGTTTAAAACAAACAGGGAGTCGTCCACCTTGGTATCCGTCGACCATTTATAGGCCAAAATCAGAGGTCATACCTTAACAAACTCCTCCTGGGGACTTCGACCATTGATTGATTGATTGATTGAGACTTTTATTAGTAGGTTGCACAGTGAAGTACATATTCCGTACAATTGACCACTAAATGGTAACACCCGAATAAGTTTTTCAACTTGTTTAAGTCGGGGTCCACTTAAATTGATTCATGATACAGATATATACTATCATATATACTATCATCATAATACAGTCATCACACAAGATAATCACATTGAATTATTTACATTATTTACAGTCAGGGGTGTGGAGGGAGGGGTGGGGTGGGTGGGTGGGGGGGTTGCAGTTAAAATGACGGATACTGTATATATAATATGTAAATATTACATATGTTATATTTTATATTTCTATTATGGTACATTTTTTGTCTACTTTATTATACCTTTTGTTTTTGCCCTCTTTTTGTGTCCTTGTGTACATTATCCTTTCCAACCTTACCCTTTCCAACCTTTGTAACTGAGCTACTGTGTGGAACAATATCCCTTGTGGATCAATAAAGTTTGTCTAAGTCTAAGTGTAAGGATGGACAATGATAAATTGCGAAGGCATCGTGCCTAAGTCATAGGATGTGGGTGTGGCATGGCGCCAAACTTTCATCTGAGGTCTCGCCACAAAACTTTCAACATTTATATTTTGGCTCCACAAACTATTTCATGGTAACACCCGGAAATGCTGGGTGGGTCAGTACCTATTTGTATCCATTCCTAGTGGACGGAGCCTGGCTGTGAAAACTGCTCAGTCCACCATCAAACTGTCATTACTGCACTTTAGATGATCAGATCTCCTTCCAAACTGATATAAGGCTTCTAGGTTGGGGTCTGATCATGACTACACATTGATATCGACAACATTATTGCCCCTTTGTGGTGGAAAATTATAACAGTCATAACTTCCCTTTGCATTTTCCCATCTTCCAGACATTTTTAACAGTGGGAAGCACTTTACCCCCCCGAGGTGCCGCTCGCAGCTCTGATACCTTTCATGCATTTCAATGACATTCACAAGTGTTGGTAAAACTTCATGCTCCATCATTTCCTCGAAAAACAATTAAAGGCGTGATGGCAAAGTCCTAATTCACGACGTAGACACTTTTTCCGAACGCAGGCAGGATGAGAGAATACGAATCAGAGGAACGTTAGTAACTTCAAGCGCATAATTAAACAAACTGTAAAATAGGGCCCTGGGTTAAGAAACTAAAATAACTAAATAAAAAGTAACTATTGACTAAATAACAATTAACCTAATTCATGAACTACATTTATTATTTAATTTAAATTAACTAAATAAGTATGGGCTAAATTAACTAATTAACAAACCAATAACTAAATGAATTAATTTGATTGTTAATTAATAAACTAAAGTAACTAAATAACTAATTTAATAGTAACAATAACTATATTAACTAAATTAACAAAAACTATTAACTAAAGTAATATTAACAAGTTATTTAGTTGTATCAATCACAGTAACTTAACAAAATTATGTAACGTAACAGTAACTATTAATTAAAATCATTAAATAAATAAATACAAAACCCAAAACCAGTGAAGTTGGCACGTTGTGTAAATCGTAAATAAAAACAGAATACAATGATTTGCAAATCCTTTTCAACTTATATTCAATTGAATAGACTGCAAAGACAAGAAATGAATTTTCGAACTGGAAAACCTTTTTTTTTTTTTTTTTGCAAATAATCATTAACTTAGAATTTAATGGCAGCAACACATTGCAAAAAAGTTGGCACAGGGGCATTTTTACTAGGGGTGTGGGAAAAAATCGATTCGAATTCAAATCGCGATTCTCACGTTGTGCGATTCAGTATCGATTCTCATTTTTCAAAAATCGATTATTTTTTTCATTTTTTCATTTATTTATTTTTTTCATATTTTTTTAAAATTAATCAATCCAACAAAACAATACACAGCAATACCATAACAATGCAATCCAATTCCAAAACCAAACCCGACCCAGCAACACTCAGAACTGCAATAAACAGAGCAATTGAGAGACACAAACACGACACAGAGCAATCCAAAAGTAGTGAAACAAAAATGATTATCAACAACAGTATCAATATTAGTAACAATTTCAACATAGCAGTGATTAAACATCCCTCATTGACATTATCATTAGACATTTATAAAAAAATAAAAAATAAAGAACAATAGTGTCACAGTGGCTTACACTTGCACACTGTGTCCAATATTTTCACAAAGATAATCCATCCATCCATCTTCTTCCGCTTATCCGAGGTCGGGTCGCAGGGGCAGCAGCTTAAGTAGGGAAGCCCAGACTTTCCTCTCCCCAGCCACTTCGTCCAGCTCTTCCCGGGGGATCCCGAGGCGTTCCCAGGCCAGCCGGGAGACATAGTCTTCCCAACGTGTCCTGGGTCTTCCCCGTGGCCTCCTACCGGTTGGACGTGCCCTAAACACTTCCCTAGGGAGGCGTTCGGGTGGCATCCTGACCAGATGCCCGAACCACCTCGTCTGGCTCCTCTCCATGTGGAGGAGCAGCAGCTTTACTTTGAGCTCCCCCTGGATGACACAGCTTCTCACCCTATCTCTAAGGGAGAGCCCCGCCACCTGGCGGAGGAAACTCATTTTGGCCGCTTGTACCCGTGATCTTGTCCTTTCGGTCATAACCCAAAGCTCATGACCATAAGTGAGGATGGGAACGTAGATCGACCGGTAAATTGAGAGCTTTGCCTTCCGGCTCAGCTCCTTCTTCACCACAATGGATCGATACAGCGTCTGCATTACTGAAGACGCAGCACCGACATGCCTGTCAATCTCACGATCCACTCTTCCCTCACTCGTGAACACGACTCCTAGGTACTTGAACTCCTCCACTTGGGGCAGGGTCTCCTCCCCAACCCGGAGATGGCATTCCACCCTTTTCCGGGCGAGAACCATGGACTCGGACTTAGAGGTGCTGATTCTCATCCCAGTAGCTTCACACTCGGCTGCGAACCGATCCAGTGAGAGCTGAAGATCCTGGCCAGATGAAGCCATCAGGACCACATCATCTGCAAAAAGCAGAGACCTAATCCTGAAGCCACCAAACCAGATCCCCTCAACGCCTTGACTGCGCCTAGAAATTCTGTCCATAAAAGTTATGAACAGAATCGGTGACAAAGGGCAGCCTTGGCGGAGTCCAACCCTCACTGGAAACGTGTCCGACTTACTGCCGGCAATGCGGACCAAGCTCTGACACTGATTATACAGGGAGCGGACCGCCACAATCAGACAGTCCGATACCCCATACTCTCTGAGCACTCCCCACAGGACTTCCCGAGGGACACGGTCGAATGCACAAAGATAAAATAAGTCATATATTTGGTTCATTTAATAGTTAAAACAAATTTACATTTTTGCAATCAGTTGATAAAACATTGTCCTATACAATTATAAAAGCTTTTTTACAAAAATCGACTTCTCTGCTTGCATGTCAGCAGACTGGGGTAGATCCTGCTGAAATCCTATGTATTGAATGAATAGAGAATCGTTTTGAATCGGAAAAATATCATTTTTGAATCGAGAATCGCGTTGAATCGGAAAAAAAAAAAATCTATTTATAATCGAATCGTGACCCCAAGAATCGATATTGAATCAAATCGTGGGACACCCAAAGATTCGCAGCCCTAATTGTTACCACTGTGTTACCTGGCCTTTCCTATTAACAACTCAGTGAACGTTTGAGAACTGAGGAGACCAATTTTTGAAACTTTTCAGGTGGAATTCTTTCCCATTCGTGCTTGATGTACAGCTTAAGTTGTTCAACAGTCTTGTGTCTCCGTTGTGGTATTTTAGGCTTCATATTGCGTCACACATTTTCAATGGGAGACAGGTCTGGACTACAGGCAGGCCAGTCTAGTACCCGCACTCTTTTACTATGAAGCCACGTTGATGTAACACGTGGCTTGTCATTGTCTTGCTGAAATAAGCAGGAGCGTCCATGGTAACGTTGCTTGGATGGCAAGAAATGTTGCTCCAAAACCTGTATGTACCTTTCAGCATTAATGGCGCCTTCACAGCTGCAGCGATAAACGCCTCAAAAGTCACTTTGTTTTGTTCAATAAACACACGACTCTTGAATGTAGAATTAACTAGCAAACATTGTTTGGTGTGGTCAAACACCAACACAATTGTGTGAACTTTTCAGTACTGGAACATGTTACCTGTTTTTGTGAGGGTTGTCACTAGAGATGTCCGATAATGGCTTTTTTGACGATATCCGATATTCCGATATTGTCCAACTCTTAATTATCGATACCGATATCAACCGATACTGATATATACAGTCGTGGAATTAACACATTATTATACTTAATTTTGTTGTGATGCCCTGCTGGATGCATTAAACAATGTAACAAGGTTTTCCAAAATAAATCAACTCAAGTTATGGAAAAAAATGCCAACATGGCACTGACATATTTTTTATTGAAGTCACAAAGTGCATTATTTTTTTTAACATGCCTCAAAACAGCAGCTTGGAATTTGGGACATGCTCTCCCTGAGAGAGCATGAGGAGGTTGTGGTGGGCGGGGTTGAGGTGGGGGGGCTAGGTGGTAGCGGGGGTGTATATTTTAGCGTCCCGGAAGAGTTAGTGCTGCAAAGGATTCTGGGTATTTTTTATGTTGTGTTTATGTTGTGTTACGGTGCGGATGTCTTTCTTGTTTGGTGTGGGTTCACAGTGTGGCGCATATTTGTAACAGTGTTAAAGTTGTTTACACGGCTACCCTCAGTGTGACCTGTATGGCTGTTGATCAAGTATGCGTTGCATTCACTTGTGTGTGTGAAAGGCCGTAGATATTATGTGACTGGGCCGGCACGCAAATGCAGTGCCTTTAAGGCAGGGGTGTCCAAACTTTTTCCACTGAGGGCCGCACATGGAAAAATTAAAGCATGTGGGGGCCATTTTGATATTTTTCATTTTCAAAACATAACAAAATATATGGATTTTTTATTTATTTTACCTTTAGGGGTCCCGGGGACCATAAAGGGTCTCAGTCATTAAAATGTTAAAAATAAGTCTAATTGTTATTTTTTATTTAACGCTTACAGTTAATCTTTATATAAATGATAAATGATAAATGGGTTGTACTTGTATAGCGCTCTTCTACCTTCAAGGTACTCAAAGCGCTTTGACAGTATTTCCACATTTACCCATTCACACACACATTCACACACTGATGGCGGGAGCTGCCATGCAAGGCGCTAACCAGCAGCCATCAGAGGCAAAGGGTGAAGTGTCTTGCCCAAGGACACAACGGACGTGACTAGGAAGGTAGAAGGTGGGAATTGAACCCCAGTAACCAGCAACCCTCCGATTGCTGGCACAGCCAACTTCGCCACGCCGTCCCATATCAACTTCAAGTTCATATAAAGTAATAAAAAGAAAATGTTTTATGGCTTTTCTGTCAAAAATAACTTAAGTTTTTTATAGTAAAACTGAAACATGCGGTATTTAGTAATTAGATCCCTAAAGGATCAATAATGCAGGACACCATTGATTTTAATTCTTTTATATTTTTGAGTAATCACAGTGAAAAGAGAAATGCAATACCACTAAATATATTTGGGTTCCAAAAGGTGCCCCACTCATAAAGTGATACATTTTTATTAGGTTTTTCTTTTACTTTCAACACTTAAGTTACGAGATCAACTTCAGATATATCTGTCGATTTTACGTTTGAACTATTATTTTGTTTGTTTTATGCTCTTTTGTCAAATAAAACGTTGATGTTTTTATATGGCATCTACACAATATATGCAATATTTACCGCATAAGACATTTTAAAGTGAAATATTTTCAAGTAACTGGAGCCTTGAAAATAATTCAATATAACATGGATTTTTTTGTCATTATTTTTTTTTTTTGAGCAATGGCAAAAAAAAGAGAAAAAGAAAGACAAAATAAACTAAAACAGCCTGCATGGCAGCTTTGTGTCCACTTTTTCTCGTTAGATTTCACCTCATTCCACTTTTTTGAATGTTCTTTGTTTATTTTTGCAATAGCATTTCCAGTTTGTGTGGCGGGCCGCAAATGGTCGCACTTTGGACACCCCGGCTTTAAGGTTTATTGGCGCTCTGTGTTTCTCCCTACGTCCGTGTACACAGCGGCGTTTTAAAAAGTCATACATTTTACTTTTTGAAACCGATACCGATCATTTCCGATATTACATTTTAAAGCATGTATCTCTAGTTGTCATGATACCAGCATTTCCATACCACTATTTAAAAAAAAACTATATCTATGTCATTTTAAAAAACACTGCTTTATTGAAAAGGGTTTCAAATATTGAAGATCAACATATTTTTGCATGAAATTGATGTTATCAAGTTGTAATTATACATTCAAATATGTATTTTTTTTGTGTGGATTTATTTGTACAATGTGTCGATAGATTAAGAGCTGCAAGCCACACATGGCCCCCCAGGCCACACTTTGAACACCTGTACTTTTTGACTCTGTATCCTTGTGGGATGCTTAAAGTCGATGTCCGATATCGTGATACACTTTTCAGCCGTATCGCCCAGCCCTGTCTTTATTGGAAGCAGCTGCAGGCCCAAATCAAATCTTCTTTCGGGCGGCGTGCTGCAGGTCGAGCAGCTGGTCAGCGAAGTAAACAGCGTGGAGCTGCAGGTCGTGGAGCGCCTCGGCGCCACGACGAGACGCTCCAGAAGGATTTATCGGACGTCTTAACATGCCTGACCAGCCCTAGTCGTGTGCAGCCATTCCAGCTGCACGGAGGCTGATTTAGGAAGTCTGGAAAAGCAACAGGGGGGCGTCTCCCCACGCCCCGCCCCGGTGGGGATGTCCTCCCGCAGACAACAAGCGCGCATTGACGGCGCAAGCGCGCACGCACGCACGCCGTGACATCACGCACGCCGGCCTCCATATAACGCAGCCGCGTCGTCCCCGTGGAGGCCACGCACGAGCATCATGACGTGCACCGGAACCAGAACCCGCAGCGACGTCCGCATGCCCGCTGCCCGCCGTGCGCGACACTCTGACGCGTAATCGCGCCAATGGACCCGAACCCGCACTCCGCGGCCGTGTGCGTGCTGGTTCTGTACCTGGGCCTGCTGCTGGACCGGGGCGGCTGCCAGCACTACTACCTCCTCCGACCCATCCCCAGTGACAGCATGCCGCTGGTGGACTTAAAGGAGGACCCGGACCCCGTGCTGGACCCCAGGGAGCGGGACCTTAACGAGACCGAGCTCAGGAGCCTCCTGGGAGACTTTGACGGCCGCTTTTTGTCCGTCTCGCCGCCCGGCGACGACCAATTCCCCGGGAACGACGAGCTGGAGGACGCGGATCTGCAGAAGCTGGGCGGGGTTCTGCCCAAGGAGATCCGGGCTCTGGACTTTGACGCGCAGCTGGGCAAGAAGCACAAAGCCAGTAAGAAAGTGAAGCGGCGCCTGCAGCAGTGGCTGTGGTCCTACACCTTCTGCCCGGTGCTGCACACCTGGACCGACCTGGGACACCGCTTCTGGCCGCGCTTCGTGCGCGTCGGCGGCTGCCTCAGCAAGCGCTCCTGCTCGGTGCCGGAGGGCATGGTGTGCAAGCCCGCCGCCTCCACGCACCTGGGCCTGCTCAGGTGGAGGTGCTTGCAAAGGAAGGCGGGGCTCAAGTGCGCGTGGATCCCGGTGCATTACCCCGTCATCACGGACTGCAAATGCGCGTGCGCGGGCTAATCATCATTGCGCTGCGAGTGTTTATTATTTTTTATTTAGTGGACTATGAATGTACAACAAGTTGTGACGTCTCCTGCCCTGTAAATTAAGGACATTTTGCTATTTATTCTTTATATTCTTGCAATAAAACTACACTGACTTGATTTCAAAAGCTTTGGCTTTCCTTCGTCAAACTTATAGCTGACATTTCAAAGTTTTCTCTTTTTTTCAAACTTCGTCTCTCCTGCAGGCCACCACCTGTTGTATATAAGTTTAAACTGTGGTGTGTATAATTTGTGTACACCATGTTAATATATTTGCATGTACATATACACCATATTGTATATGTACATGCAAATATATATATATATGTATCCCTAACCCAGGAGTATATATACACAATTGTGTATACACCCTGCATGCATGTATATATCATGTATATACAGTATAACACGTATACACCATGTGTATATATATATAATGCGTATGAACCATGGTGTATATAATGTGTGTACACCATGTTGTATATATGCATGTATCTATATATATATATAATATGGATACACCATGTTGTATATACCATGAGTATATAATATATATATATATATATACATATATACACAATGGTGTATATACCCTGCATATAATATGTATACATCATGTATATATAACATGTACACACCATGTATATTTGTGTGTGTGCATCATATATATACATAATGGTGTATATATCATGTATATAATATATACACAATGATGTATATGCCGTGTACCATATTCCATGTGTGTATAATATATTCACAATGGTGTATATACCATGCATATATGCATGTATACCATTTATGTCTCCAGTGTGTATATACAATGTATATATAATATGAATCCACAATGGTGTATATACCCTGCATATAATATGTATGCATCATGTATATATAACATGTATACATATATATATTGTGTGTGTACACAATTTTGTATATAAGTTTAAACCATGGTGTATATGTGTACACTGTTTTTTATATTCATGTATATATATAATATGGATATTCCATGAGTATATAATATATGTATATATACAATGGTGTATATACCCTGCAAATATACATCATGTATACACCATGTATATTTATATAATACGCATGTGTGCATCATGTTGAATATACCATGTGTAAATAATATATATACACAATGGTGTATATACCATGTACTATATACCATGTGTATATAATATATATATATATATATACACAATGATGTCTATACCATGTACCATACACCAGGTATGTATAATATATACACACAATGGTGTACATACTGTACATGCATATATGCATATAGTATGTATATACAATTTATATTTAATGTCTACACTGTGTGTACAATGCATATATAATATGTATACACAATGGTGTGCGTATACCATGCACATATAGTGTGTGTATGCCATAGTGTATGTATATACCATGTGTATAATATATATACACACAATGGGGTATATGCCATCTGTATATGCATATAGTATGTATACACCTTGTATATACTGTGTATATATAAAATATGTATACATCATGTTAAATGCATACATAATATGTATACACAATGGTGTGTATATACCATATAGTATGTATACACCATAGTGTATGTATATACCACGCACATATACACCATAGTGTATACATATTATATACATGATATATACACCACGGTGTATATACCATACAAAGTATGTAATCTGTATACACCTTGGTATATACAGTACATATGATATGTTTATGATATATACACCATGGTGTATGTAATATCTTCAAATAAAACGTGTCTTACATGTAGTAATCAGTTGTGGACAGACAAAAACCAAAGCAGTGTCACCAGTACACGTTCAATTTTTGTCAGGGAATCAGTTTTTGGCTTAACACTGAAAGCAGCAAACAGTAGATTTGACTTACAGTTGTGTAAATGTCCCGATCGATGACTCACCTGCTGATGGCATCGTAGCAGTGAAAATGAAATGTGAAATGTGTCCTCTTCACTTTATCCCAGTTGTACACATATTACCATGTGGAACATGTTAAATCACACATGTCGGTTTTGTCTTGGGCGGTGACTTCCTCGTCTCACAAAGGAAAAGCATTTGATTGGCTTTCCGACCTGTAACTAGCGCCTATCATCTTAGTCAACGTGCCTTTGTTTTGATTTGTTGTTGTCTTATTTTTCCCCTGCTTTGATTAAAAAAAACAACAAATAAAATAATCAGCTTCTAGCCCAAGGCAGAGCAGGTATTCTCAAACTGTGGTACTTGTACTATTAGTGGTACGCGGGCTCCATCAAGTGGTACGGCAAAAAATCACTGAATTAAATACTCAAACACAGTGTTACTGTTCAAACTGTGTGTAATGTTGCAGTGGCCAAAAATATCAAATATGCTTTTTAAATAAAACCTCTGCTTAGTTTTGAACAAATACTTGGGGCTACTACGCTACTGTATTGTAATGTTGGTCATTATGGTGGTACTTGGAGAGCCAAGTCTTTTCTGAGGTGGTACTTGGTGAAAAACACTTGATAGATCCCTCAATGGGAAAATAAAATAATAAAAACACATGAAAACAAAACCTATTACACAAAAGATAAGATTTTTTTTTTTAGAATAGTTTAGCAAATACTGATTTTAAAGTAAATTAGTTTTAGCATCTTTAAAGTGGAAAATGCATAGAAGTGGCAATCAGGTATCTAACAGTTAGAGGTGTCAGCACTAAAGACACCATCAGTGATTAAGGAAGGTGACAATGTGTGAACAGCTGATAGCATTATCATGCGCAATAAAGATATTATTGCACATCATATATTTAACAGGATGCATGAAAATACAAACCCCAAAACGAGTGAGATTGGCACGTTGAGTAAATCGTAAATAAAAACAAAATACAATGATTTGCAAATACTTTTCAACTTATATTCAATTGAATAGACTGCAAAGACAAGATATTTAATGTTTGAACTGGTAAACGTTGTTATTTTTTGCAAATATTAGCTCATTTGGAAAGTGGCTAAAAAGACTGAGAAAGTTGAGGAATTCTCATCAAAACACTTATTTGGAACATCCCACAGGTGAACAGGCGGGTGCCATGATTGGGTATAAAAGCAGCGTCCATGAAATGCTCAGTCATTCACAAACAAGGATGGGGCGAAGGTCACCACTTTGTGAACAAATAAGTGAGCAAATTGTTTAAGAACAACATTTCCCAACCAGCTATTGCAAGGAATTTAGGGATTTCACCATTTACGGTCCGTAATGTTATCAAAAGGTTCAGAGAATCTGGAGAAATGACTGCACGTAAGCGATGATATTATGGACCTTCGATCCCCTACTGCATCAAAAAGCGACATAAGTGTGTAAAGGATATCACCACATGGGCTCAGGAACACTTCAGAAAACCACTGTCAGTAACTACAGTTGGTCGCTTCATCTGTAAGTGCAGGTTAAAACTCTACTATGCAAAGCGAAAGCCATTTATCAGCAACACCCAGAAACGGCCCCGGCTTCGCTGGGCCCGAGCTCATCTAAGATGGACTGATGCAAAGTGGAAAAGTGTTCTGTGGTCTGACGAGTCCACATTTTAAATTGTTTTTGGAAACTGTGGACGTCGTGTCAAAAAGGAAAAGAACCATCCGGATTGTTATAGGCGCGAAGTTCAAAAGCCAGCATCTGTGATGGTATGGAGGTGTATTAGTGCCCAAGACACTAATATGCTGAAAGGTACATACTGGTTTTGGATCAACATATGTCGCCATCCAAGCAATGTTGCTTATTTCAGCAAGACAATGCCAAGCCAACGTTTAACAACAGCATGGCATCATAGTAAAAGCGTGCGGGTACTAGACTGGCCTGCCTGTAGTCCAGACCTGTCTCCCAGTGGCGTGCCGTCACTAGAGGCAGGGGAGGCACGGCCTCACCTGCCATCATGGAAAGAAAAAAAAAAGAAAAAAAATTAATTAAATTGTTATATGTATCCAGTGATTATACTAAAGTTATTTTCCATTTAACTTCACCAGTTTTAGATTATTTTTATTTTTATTTTCACATTTGCCGTTCAAATACTGAGAAGAGACGGTGCGGTGATCAGCAGCCAGTTGAGGCACGTCACTGATTTGTGCCTCAACATGGATTGTGTGCAATGACTCGGCTAACTGCTGGCCTGCTGTGCAGTGACACTGTATTGCTATATGAATTATATTATACATTTCCATAGTTTAGTTAGCTGAGGTATATAATGTACAGTGTATTTTGTCAACAACTGTATGTATGTAACGTATTTCTTGTGCTGAGCGATCATAAAACTGGAGGCTCGTCTCATAACCCCGCCTCCTGGTGCCAAGCACCTCCGCCGCAGAATGCACCCCTGACGGGAGCGCCGCAGCCACACCAACCAAAGCCCACACCCAAACCCTCCACGTGCAAGACCGAATCCACCCAAAAAAAGTCACTTAACAAGAAGCCAAAAAGTGCAAAAACAACAATGCTCGCGCGGCGCGCCGGAGGAGCCGTGAACAGGGACACAACATTAGGTACACCTGCAGACGGCAGCGCGGATTTCATATTTCATTCATTCACAACTCTTCCAACATGAACACCACTGCTCCCGCCCTTATAAGTAAAGGTAAGACCATAATAACGTTTTTTTTTATTAAATGTGCTTTTTTGTGTGCATGCTACAGTTTGTAAGTGTAAAGTTAAAGTAAAGTACCAATGATTGTCACACACACACTAGGTGTGGTGAAATGTGTCCTCTGCATTTGACCCATCCCTTGTTCACCCCCTGGGAGGTGAGGGGAGCAGTGGGCAGCAGCGGCGCCGTGCCCGGGAATAATTTTTGGTGATTTAACCCCCAATTCCAACCCTTGATGCTGAGTGCCAAGCAGGGAAGAATGCTGGTATGAGCTTTTAAACACAACCCGTTAACTGCTGCCAATCACATGGTGAATAAGATACTATTTAGGGTTCATATGTTTGTAAATCTGACTGTAATGAAGTCAGTGCCTCACCAGACATCAACCTCACCGCACGCCACTGCTGTCTCCTATTGAAAATGTGTGGCGCATTATGAAGGCTAAAATACCACTATGGAGACCCCGGACTGTTGTTTTAAAGACCATCCTTGCATGGTGGTAGTTAGATAAATATGTCTGCGTGTCCTGATGTGACCTTCGAGGAGCAGTATGAAGTTCAGTGATACATCATCAATTTTATTATGCAGAGTGTTTGGTAATCAAGAAGTATTGTTTTAGTCTGTCAGAGGTGTTCACTGACGTCTCCTCGTTGGATCTGGCAGTGAGCAGCTTTGGCTGTGAGTGTCCCAATGTTCCCCTCGAGCGCAGACATGGGGGCACCAGAGAGTCTGCGTGTTGTTGGACCCGCGCTCGCGTCCTGATGATGCTTGTGGAGCCTCAGAGCCAGCTTGATGCGTCACCACGCAGCCAACAAATCTGCTCTGCTTGTCACCATGCTGCAATGCGGGGGCCCATGTGGACACAATAGCCTTTGATGAGTGTGTGTGTGTGTGTGTGTGTGTGTGTGCAGTTTGTCCTGCTGCCGTTTCTCATTTTACGAGCGCTGTCCGCTTATTTAAGGCTTGCCGTGTCGTCATGTGTTGAGCTTTCCCGGCAGGGCCGATGCCCAGAGGGGGCAATGAGGGGCAGGGGGCCACCACCTCACACCTCATTGGCCGCACCATTAACTGATGCAGTTGCTCTATTTTTGGCGGTTGTGTTTTTCGAGTGCAAGTGGCTGACATGCAGTGACTTAGTTTTGGACTTTTGCTGGTCCTGCACTTCTTTTATTTATTGCGTCTATCATTCACAGTCCTTATGTGAGACAAGAACACGTATGCTTTGCTTTTTTATGCATCCTAACTCGTAAATAAATGGTAGTAAAAGGCAGCTAACAATTAAGTTCTATTCCGCTCTAAAAAACATCCAAAAACCTCCATCAAGGTTTTATATAAACGCTGTAAGTATATATGTAATTAGGGATGTCCGATAATATCGGTAGGCCGATATTATCGGCCGATAAATGCTTTAAAAACTGCAATATCGGAAATTATCAGTATCGGTTTCAAAATTATCGGTATCGGTTTCATAAAGTAAAATGTATGACTTTTTAAAAGGCCGCTGTGTACACGGACGTAGGGAGAAGTACAGAGCGCCAATAATCCTTAAAGACACTTCCTTTGCGTGCCGGCCCAGTCACATGATACCTACGGCTTTTCACACACACAAGTGAATACAAATGCATACTTGGTCAACAGCCATACAAGTCACACTGAGGGTGACGTATAAACAACTTTAACACTGTTAGAAATATGCGCCACACTGTGAACCCACACCAAACAAGAATGACAAACACATTTCGGGATAACATCCACACCGTAACACAACATAAACACAACAGAAAAAATACCCAGAACCTCTTGCAGCACTAACTCTTCCGGGACGCTACAATATACACCCCTCGCTACCCCCCCCCCTCCCCACCACCACCACCTCAACCCCGCCCACCTCAACCTCCTCATGCTCTCTCAGAGAGAGCATGTCCCAAATTCCAAGCTGCTCTTTTGAGGCATATTAAAAAAAAATAATGCACTTTGTGACTTCAATAATAAATATGGCAGTGCCATGTTGGCATTTTTTTCCATAACTTGAGTTGATTTATTTTGGAAAACCTTGTTACATTGTTTAATGCATCCAGCGGGGCATCACAACAAAATTAGGCATAATAATGTGTAAATTCCACGACTGTATATATCGGTATCGGTTGATATCGGAATCTGTAATTAAGAGTTGGACAATATCGGAATATCAGATATCGGCAAAAAAGCCATTATAGGACATCTCTAAATGTAATGTAGTAATATTCATAATAACATGTAATATTTACATATTTTGCTCATTTAAGCATACGGCTGCGTATTAATTTCACAGACACATCACAACGTTCACTTTTCCTTCAACAACACTACTAATTATGGCAGACTTCATGAGAGGCAACTTTGGGACAAATGATGATCCAGAAACCTATATTTTTGAGCCTGAATATAAGGAGGATGATTTACAAGTTTTAGAAGCTGTGTGCTAAACAGATGCAGCTTTTGTGAAACACTAAGCATCATGTAGCAGTATTGCTAAGTGCTAAACAAGAAATACAAACTATGAACATAATAAATCAATCACTTATTGTACAATGTCTGCTCTCACTGGGATGTCGACTGATGGGATGGTAATATCTTCTCTTTTAGATGCAGAATGAATCATCATTCACACGCAGTGTTAAAAAAAGTGTTTTTTCGTGTCTTTCTCACCAGCTCCGGGTCTAAGTTGGATGTCAAAGTTGACCAACTTCTCTGTTTATGTCCACGACCTTCTATTATCCAGGTGAGAGGCATGATTTATAATCTAGAATTAACTTTCACCAACACAGAGGCTACGCAGCAGCTCAATATGCCAATATAGCAGGATATTTGGGGAAAGTGATTAAAAACAAAATTATTTTTTATTCTTAACTGAATAGAAACAAAAGTTATCCAACAAAAAGAGAACCTTTCTCATACAGGTCAAAAAAGCTGGTGCTTGAGCAGTGCTTATTACTATCCACTTCACTACTTATTTTTTAATACTAAATACTGGTACCATATGTGTATGTATTGCATCTGCTGATGTAGTTCTGTTGTAAAAAAAAAAAAGGTCGATACAAACAAAGAAGGCCGATATCGATTTAAGTAAAATGCCAAATATCAGCGATATAATATCACTTGAAAAGCATCCACTCTTCTCCCCCACTACTCTGATTGTGGGAAATATCACAACTAAGAGTATCCCTTTTTTCAAAGCCATTACTTTCTGCTACCTCAGCTTCTCTCCTGGGTAACTCTCTAATGAGACAGTTAGATGCCAATCAGAACAGAACAGACAGATTTTTAAAGTCAAATGCAATCCATTATTATTACATTACTTCAAAGAATTACTGTAGTTTGTACTACATTTGTTTTTCATGCAATATTTATATAAGCCGCACCCACTAAATTTTAGGGGGGAAAAGTATGTTTACATATATTAGCCGCACCGGACTATAAGTCGCAGATATATACATTGCAAAATGAGTTATTTACAGAGTAAGATTCTGTAAATGTTTATATACATACCTTAATTGTTTCCAAACGGTGTCTGTAACACGGCAATAAAACGGCTGATCAAACAAAACAGAAGTCATCTTCATGGGTCCACTAACTGTGCAAGCTAGCTCTCCAACCAGCTAAACAGACTCAATAACTCCACGGTGACGTATTGGTGAATTTACTGAGGAATTTGTGAAACTGAAGCAATACAAAAAGAATGCCATTGTAAGTTAATAATACTAACACAAACATTAATTCATTCATTTTCATTTTCCTTTATTTAAATTGAGGTTAAAATGTCTTTTACAAGCGTGACCCGACCAAGAGGGCAGCAAAAACAGGTTTCATAACTACATATAACCACAAAAAACAGGAGCAGTTATACACTACAGTTAAAACTACAAATTACTTACAATAAAAACATAGTAAAAGTAAAAAGTAAAACATTTTTCCCAATAAAAACAATTAAAAAAAAAATACAAAGCCCAATAGAAACAGTTTATTGATCCTTAAAAAATGGCCTGAAAGTCCCCCAAAGTGATGAGTTCAGGTAACCTCAGTTCTTTTTGGAATTTATTCCATGACCATGGAGCAAGACTTGTGTTGACTCTAGGAACCAACACACCAAAGTTGTCCTTTAAATGTGTTAGCATATTAGCTAATACTAACGACGCTATCTTCATTACATTACGACAGCACATATAAATTATGCATTAAAACACTCCTACAATCAAACATGGGACGGTTTCGTAAGGAACAATTGTTTTACTTACATTGTAAAACTTATTTACATTGCTTGGAGTGATGTATGAAACGCCAGCTCAGTGGCCTTGTGGTTAGAGTGTCTGCCCTTAGACTGGGAGTTTGTGAGTTCGAACACTGGCCGAGTCATACCAAAGACTACAAAAAATGGGACCCATTTCCTCCCTGCTTGGCACTCAGCAGCAAGGGTTGGAATTGGGGGTAAAATCACCAAATGATTCCCGGGCACGGCCACCGCTGCTGCTCACTGCTCCCCTCACTTCCCAGGAGGTGAACATTGGGATGGGTCAAATGCAGAGGACAAATTTGACCACACCCAGTGAGTGTGTGACTATCCTTGGGACTTTAACTTTAACGCAGAAATGCTCCAGACTGTTTTACTTCCGGTTCAAGGCATTAAAACAAGAAGTACATTTTCAACCCACAACACCTGCAGTGAGTGAAGTCGTCCAAAAGATGACGACATAGCACAAACAACAACGCACCTTTTCAGTGACTCTGCCCGAGTTTATTAGAAACTACTGAACACAAAACATGGCCGTTAGCGAAGAACAATCCATAAATTAGCTGCACTGTTTTATTTGATCAGTCGTTTTAAAGCGTAGAAAAAAAGTAGTGGCTTATAGTCCGGAATTTACGATAAATCAATCAATCAATCAATCAATCAATCAATCAATCAATCAATCAATCAATCAATCAATCAATCAATCAATCAATCAATCAATCAATCAAAGTTTATTTATATAGGCCTTAATCACAAGTGTCTCAAAGGGCTGCACAAGCCACAACGACATCCTCTGCTCAGATCCCACATCAGGGCAAAAAAAAAACTCAACCCGATGGTATACAATGAGAAACCTTGGAGGGGACCGCAGATGTGAGGACCCCCCACCCCCCTTCCCCTTGGGCTACCGGTGGATCTAGTTAATAGTGTGAGAGTCCAGTCCATAGTGGGGCCAGCAGGAGATCATCTTTAGTGGAGACAAGTCAGCAGCGCAGAGACGTCACCAACTGATGCACAGGTGAGTGGTCCACTCCGGGTCCCGACTTTGAACAGCTAGCGCCTCATCTTTGGTCACCTAATAACCTCTCCACGCTGGAGAATGAAAATGGGAGTCCATTTAGAAATAATAATACAAATAAATTGATATCAATTAATTTCAACGGGTGACGGTGAGTTGCGATAAGTTGGGAACTCAGTCATATCCTTGCGTTGAGGTACTACCACAAACCTTTTCTTGCAAGTCTGGCATCCAAGGAAGGTCTTTGACTTTCTCTGCCACGTTATCGGTTTTACTGCTCGCTGTAATATTCCTCCCAATATTGCCCGCCTTGATCTCGCCCCTGGGTCTGGCGCTCTAGACCTGTTTGAGACGGCGACGTCATCGTCCATCAACTTAACGACGACTCTGGCCTTTATTCCTCGTCTCCCTCCTCCTGGAACCAAGTGATACGCCCAAGCCAAAACCTGATGAAATTACAACAAGTGCAGTTCTCCCGCTGATCAAAGCAAGCGACTCCTCGTTAGCGTTGGCATCCATTCCAAAACCTCAGTCGCTCCTTTTGGATGATTAAGTAGGTCCTAATAGCACCGCCTGGCCTGTTATCAGGTCCGAGTGTGTGTAAGACATCACAAACCGAAGCCTACGCTGTCAAAAGGAAGCGGTAAGAACACTTAATGAGTACTTTTGTCCGCAATAAAACATGGATGGAGTAAAAAAGTGTTGACACAACGTGACAGTTTGAGTGGTTCAAAAGAATCCTGAAGATCCTGCTGTTTGGCCGGCAGCCCAGCGAGTGGCGCTCTCCCACACGCCACCTAATTGGACTGTTGAGGAACATCCTCTACGCTGGTCACCACGCTTAAACTTCCATGGCTGATCTTTCAACGTTTTTGTCCGCCGACTCGGGTTTGATGCCTCGCGCGTGGGGGGGGAGATCCGAATGTTTGATGTCCAGAGCTCGTTAATCCGAACCTCACCCGGTATGCGAGGTCAGAGCCCACTTTGAAGTCGGCTGGCCGGCCGTGCCAAGTCTGCGGAGCCGGGAGGGCACCGAGCGTAATGGGAGGGATCAGGAAGCGTAGCAACCTGGTGGATTCTGGCTTTTGTCCACCCACTACTGGGAGGGTGAGGTCTGGATCGTCAGAGGGGCCCTCCTGGCTCTCGCACAACTCAAATGTTTCCAGTAGGAACCGTTTAAGAATGGCATCTTATGGACAATCCTATGGACTTTTCACTAGCTAGCAAACCGTCAAACAGCAAACACACTTTTCCTGAAAAGGTTTCTCTGAGTCCGTCACCTTGGGAACACATACTTTAGATAAGGGGTGTCAAACGTACGGCCCACGGGCCGAACAGGTTTTATCCGGCCTGCGGGATAAGTTTGCCAAGTTTGAAAATGAGCCAACATTTTTTGATGAAAGAAACCGCTGTTCTAAATGTGTCCACTAGATGTCGCAATAGCAATTATTTGTATCTTTGTAGATTATGCTACATATGTAAAAAATATAAACCACATGATGTTAGTGCACCAGTCGACGACAATGAGCAAACTACATCATGTAATTTGATTTTGATATAATTTTTTTTATCTTGATTGAAAATTAACACCAATGAGTTGACTGATGAACATTATTAACATAATGACAAATAAAGACATAATACGATTAACCGCAAAATGTAAATTGGGATGTCAAAGTTGACCAACTTCTCAGTTTATGTCCACAACCTTCTACTATTCAGGTGAGAGGTGAGATACTCAACTTTCACCAACTCAGAGGCTATGCAGCAGCTCAATGTGTCAATACAGCAGCAAATTTGGAGAAAATGATTGATAATGACAGTATTTTTTATTCTTAAATGAATACAAACAAAAGTTCTCCAACAAAAAGAGAACCTTTCTCATACAGGTCAAGGCTGGTGCTTGAGCAGTGCCTATTTTTTATTATCTACTTCACTAATTACTTTTTAATACTTAATACTGGTGTCATGTGTGTACAGTATATATTGTGTCTGCTGATGTAGTTCTGTTGTAAAAAAAAAACCCAAAATATCAGCGATATAATATTACTTGAAAAGCATCCAATCTTCTCCCCCACTACTCTGATTGTGGGAAATATCACAAGTAAGAATATCCCCTTTTTCAAAGCCATTACTTGCTGCTACCTTAGCCTTATTGACAAGTCTTCTCTCCTGGGTAACTCTCTAATGAGACGGCAAGATGCCAATCCGAATAGAACAGACAGATTTTAAAGACAAATGCCATCCATTATTATTACATTACTTCAAAACAAGTACTGTAGTTTGTACTACATTTGTTTTTCATGTGATATTTAATATCTGAAAATGTGTTTCCTTAATCAAAGGCACGGATTACTTTATTTTCCGGACAATAGAGCGCACATACACTTGTATATAAGCTGCACCCACTAAATTTTAGGGGGGAAAGTATGTTTCCATATATTAGCCGCACCGGACTATAAGTTGCAGATACACTACCGTTCAAAAGTTTGGGGTCACCCAAACAATTTTGTGGAATAGCCTTCATTTCTAAGAACAAGAATAGACTGTCGAGTTTCAGATGAAAGTTCTCTTTTTCTGGCCATTTTGAGCGTTTAATTGACCCCACAAATGTGATGCTCCATCAACTCAATCTGCTCAAAGGAAGGTCAGTTTTGTAGCTTCTGTAACGAGCTAAACTGTTTTCAGATGTGTGAACATGATTGCACAAGGGTTTTCTAATAATCAATTAGCCTTCTGAGCCAATGAGCAAACACATTGTACCATTAGAACACTGGAGTGATAGTTGCTGGAAATGGGCCTCTATACACCTATGTAGATATTGCACCAAAAACCAGACATTTGCAGCTAGAATAGTCATTTACCACATTAGCAATGTATAGAGTGTATTCCTTTAAAGTTAAGACTAGTTTAAAGTTATCTTCATTGAAAAGTACAGTGCTTTTCCTTCAAAAATAAGGACATTTCAATGTGACCCCAAACTTTTAAACGGTAGTGTACAGTCGTGGTCAAAAGTTTACATACACTTGTAAATAACATAATGTCATGGCTGTCTTGAGTTTCCAATCATTTCTACAACTCTTATTTTTTTGTGAGAGAGTGATTGGAGCATATACTTGTTTGTCACAAAAAACATTCATGAAGTTTGGTTCTTTTATGAATTTATTATGGGTCTACTGAAAATGTGACCAAATGGCGCTGATTCTCTACCTGAGAGGGAGAGGAGTCACAAAAGAGGCGGAACCATGAGAGCAGGTGAAGAAAGGAAAAAACAGCACAGTACTTTGGAATCTGGAAGCACAAGTTGGGACCAGCACCGTTCACTCATCAAGATGCAGTTTGTAAGGGTTGGTTCGGCTTATTCCCGACGGTGTCGAAAATAAACAAGATACACAAAAATACAAAAGCAGATTTCTCAGTGACGAAATGTAATATACTGTCATTGACTTAAAGGCTTACTGAAACCCACTACTAACGACCACGCAGTCTGATAGTTTATATATCAATGATGAAATCTTAACATTGCAACACATGCCAATACGGCCGGGTTAACTTATAAAGTGCAATTTTAAATTTCCCGCTAAACTTCCGGTTGAAAACGTTTATGTATGATGACGTATGCGTGTGACGTCAATCGTTGAAACGGAAGTATGCGGACACATTGAATCCTATACAAAAAGCTCTGTTTTCATCTCAAAATTCCACAGTATTCTGGACATCTGTGTTGGTGAATCTTTTGCAATTTGTTTAATGAACAATGAAGACTGCAAAGAAGAAAGTTGTAGGTGAGATCGGTGTATTAGCGGCGGACTACAGCAACACAACCAGGAGGACTTTGAGATGGATAGCAGACGCGCTAGCCGCCGAACTCACCTTAATTTCCTCCGTTTCCGGGCCGCTGACCGCATCTGTGATCGGGTGAAGTCCTTCGTCGCACCGTCGATCGCTGGAACGCAGGTGAGCACGGGTGTTGATGAGCAGATGAGGGCTGGCTGGTGCAGGTGGATAGCTAATGTTTTTAGCATAGCTCTGTGAGGTCCGGTTGCTAAGTTAGCTTCAATGGCGTCGTTAGCAACAGCATTGTTAAGCTTTGCCAAGCTGGAAAGCATTAACCGTGTATTTATAGGTCCATGGTTTATTAGTATTGTTGATTTTCTGTCTATCCTTCCAGTCAGGGGTTTATTTCTTTTGTTTCTATATGCAGTTAAGCACGATGCTATCACGTTAGCTCCGTAGCTAAAGAGCTTCGCCGATGTATTGTAGTAGAGATAAAAGTCACTGTGAATGTCCATTTCACGTTCTTGACTCTTATTTTCAAGAGGATATAGTATCCGAGGTGGTTTAAAATACAAATCCGTGATCCACAATAGAAAAAGGAGAGAGTGTGGAATCCAATGAGCCAGCTTGTACCTAAGTTACGGTCAGAGCGAAAAAAGATATGTCCTGCACTGCACTCAAGTCCTTCACTCTAATGTTCCTCATCCACAAATCTTTCATCCTCGCTCAAATTAATGGGGTAATTGTCGCTTTCTCGGTCCGAATCGCTCTCGCTGCATTGAAAGCAATGGGGAAATGTGAGGAGCCTTTCAACCTT
This sequence comes from Entelurus aequoreus, assembly GCF_033978785.1. Lineage (NCBI taxonomy): Eukaryota > Metazoa > Chordata > Actinopteri > Syngnathiformes > Syngnathidae > Entelurus > Entelurus aequoreus. Next base: position 24,819,578 of record NC_084736.1, on the reverse strand, counting down.
TGACGTCACGCTACTTACGGTACAGGCAAGGCTTTTTTTTATCAGCGACCAAAAGTTGCAACTTTATCGTCGATGTTCTCTACTAAATCCTTTCAGCAAAAATATGGCAATATCGCGAAATGATCACGTATGACACAGAATGGATCTGCTATCCCCGTTTAAATAAAAACAATTCATTTCAGTAGGCCTTTAAGTATCATGTTAAAATTGTCGAGGCGTGGACTATGGTGTGGTTTGTTTTCCCGTGGTGCAAAGCGACTGGACCGGACACGACGTGAAGGTAATGACATCTTTTAATTCTAACTCAAAAACTCCAAAAGGGTATAAACAAATGGCGCTAACAGCGGAGGTACAAAACTTGGCTATGAAAACAAAAACTAGTACAAAGGCAGAACTATGGACAAAGAAACGAAAACACTTACTGTGACAAGAAACGAGCATGAAAAAGAGCAGCATGAACTATGGCCTGGCAACTACAGGCTTAAATAGTGATGTGGTGATTGACAACAGGTGCATGAGTCCAACACGTGAAACAGGTGAAACTAATGGGTCTATGGTGACAAAACAAAAAAGAGTGCACAAAGAGTCCAAAAACCAAACCGAACATAACCAAAACAAAACATGATCACACAGACATGACAAAAATGACTAATTTGTTTAATTTTTTTAAATCAGATGAATCACACTATTGAAATGGGATTAGTCTCAATTTATCAGAGATGCTACAAAAGTGTTGCTTAACTTATCTGTGGTACTTACAGTTGCGATCAAAAGTTGACATGCTCTTGTAAAGAACATAATGTCATGGCTGTCCTGAGTTTCCAATCATTTCTACAACTCTTATTTTTTTGTGATAGAGTGATTGGAGCACATACTTGTTGGTCACGAAAAACATTCATGAAGTTTGGTTCTTTTACAGGACTGTCTCAGAAAATTAGAACATTGTGATAAAGTTCTTTATTTTCTGTAATGCAATTAAAAAAACAAAAATGTCATACATTCTGGATTCATTACACATCAACTGAAATATTGCAAGCCTTTTATTATTTTAATATTGCTGATTATGGCATACAACTTAAGAAAACTCAAAAATCGTTTCTCAAAAAATTTGAATATTTCTTCAGACCAAGTAAAAAAAAAGATTTATAACAGCAAAACAAAATCAAACATTTGAAAATGTCAATTAATGCACTCAGTACTTGGTTGGGAATCCTTTTGTACAGATTACTGCATCAATGCGGCGTGGCATGGAGGCAATCAGCCTGTGGCATTGCTGAGGTGTTATGGATGCCCAGGATGCTTTTAGCTCAATTGCATTATTGGGTCTGGTGTCTTTCAGCTTCTTCTTCACAATACCCCACAAATTCTCTATGGGGTTCAGGTCAAGGGAGTTGGCAGACCAATTGAGGACAGTAATGCCATGGTCAGTACACCAGTTACTGGTGGTTTTGGCACTGTGGGCAGGTGCCAGATCATGTTGGAAAATCAATCAATCAATCAATGTTTATTTATATAGCCCTAAATCACAAGTGTCTCAAAGGGCTGTACAAGCCACAACGACATCCTCGGTACAGAGCCCACATACGGGCAAGGAAAAACTCACCCCAGTGGGACGTCGGTGAGTGACTATGAGAAACCTTGGAGAGGACCGCATATGTGGGTAACCCCCCCCCCCCCTCTAGGGGAGACCGAAAGCAACGGATGTCGAGTGGGTCTGACATAACATTGTGAAAGTCCAGTCCACAGTGGATCCAACACATCAGCGGGAGTCCAGTCCACAGCGGGGCCAACAGGAAACCATCCCGAGCGGAGACGGGTCAGCAGCGCAGAGATGTCCCCAACCGATGCACAGGCTAGTGGTCCACCCGGGGTCCCGGCTCTGGACAGCCAGCACTTCATCCATGGCCACCGGACCTATGCAACTCCCCCTCGCAAGGGACAGGGGAGAAGAGGAGAGAAGAAAAGAAACGGCAGATCAACTGGTCTAAAAAAGGGGGGGTCTATTTAAAGGCTAGATTATACAAATGAGTTTTAAGATGGGACTGAATGAAATCATCATCTCCATAGAGCTTTTCAACAGATGGAAGCATGTAGTGCTCTAAAATCTCTAGAAGCGTCTGACTTGGACTATGGAAAACAATTGATTGAGACTTTTAATAGTAGGTTGCACAGTGAAGTACATATTCCGTACAATTGACCACTAAATGGTAACACCCTAATATGTTTTTCAACTTGTTTAAGTCGGGGTCCACTTAAATTGATTCATGATACAGATATATACTATCAAATAAATACTATCAGGAAAAGAAGCACTGAACAGTTGCAGAGTGGTCCAGAGTCCTGTTTCCAGACAAAAGCAATTTTTGTATTTCATTTGGAAGTCAAGGTGCTAGAGTCTGGAGGAAGGCTGGAGAGGAGCAAAATCCCAGTTGCTTGAAATCCAGTGTGAAGTTCCCACAGTCAGCAATGGTTTGGGGAGCCATGTCAGCTGCTGGTGTTGGTCCACTGTGTTTCATCAAGTCCAGAGTCAATGCAGCTGTGTACCAAGAGATTTTAGAGCACTACATGCTTCCATCTGTTGAAAAGCTCTGTGGAGATGATGATTTCATTTTCCAACATGATCTGGCACCTGCCCACAGTGCCAAAACCACCAGTAAATGGTGTACTGACCATGGCATTACTGTAAAATATTTTGTCCTTATTTTTAATTGTACAAACCCCGTTTCCATATGAGTTGGGAAATTGTGTTAGATGTAAATATAAACGGAATACAATGATTTGCAAAGCATTTTCAACCCATATTCAGTTGAATATGCTACAAAAACAACATATTTGATGTCCAAACTGATAAACTTTTTTTTTTTTTGCAAATAATCATTAACTTTAGAATTTGATGCCAGCAACACGTGACAAAGAAGTTGGGAAAGGTGGCAATAAATACTGATAAAGTTGAGGAATGCTCATCAAACACTTATTTGGAACATCCCACAGGTGAACAGGCAAACTGGGAACAGGTGGGTGCCATGATTGGGTATAAAAGTAGATTCCATGAAATGCTCAGTCATTCACAAACAAGGATGGGGCGAGGGTCACCACTTTGTCAACAAATGCGTGAGCAAATTGTTGAACAGTTTAAGAAAAACCTTTCTCAACCAGCAATTGCAAGGAATTTAGGGATTTCACCATCTACGGTCCGTATATCATCAAAGGGTTCAGAGAATCTGGAGAAATCACTGCACGTAAGCAGCTAAGCCTGTGACATTCAATCCCTCAGGCTGTACTGCATTAACAAGCAACATCAGTGTGTAAAGGATATCACCACATGTGCTCGGGAACACTTCAGAAACCCACTGTCAGTAACTACAGTTGGTCGCTACATCTGTAAGTGCAAGTTAAAACACTCCTATGCAAGGCGAAAACCGTTTATCAACAACACCCAGAAACGCCGTTGGCTTCGCTGGGCCTGAGCTCATCTAAGATGGACTGATACAAAGTGGAAAAGTGTTCTGTGGTCTGACGAGTCCACATTTCAAATTGTTTTTGGAAACTGTGGACGCCGTGTCCTCCAGACCAAAGAGGAAAAGAACCATCCGGATTGTTATAGGTGCAAAGTTGAAAAGCCAGCATCTGTGATGGTATGGGGGTGTATTAGTGCCCAAGACATGGGTAACTTACACATCTGTGAAGGCGCCATTAATGCTGAAAGGTACATACAGGTTTTGGAGCAACATATGTTGCCATCCAAGCAACGTTACCATGGACGCCCCTGCTTATTTTAGCAAGACAATGCCAAGCCACGTGTTACATCAACGTGGCTTCATAGTAAAAGAGTGCGGGTGCTAGACTGGCCTGCCTGTAGTCCAGACCTGTCTCCCATTGAAAATGTGTGGCGCATTATGAAGCCTAAAATACCACAACGGAGACCTCCGGACTGTTGAACAACTTAAACTGTACATCAAGCAAAAATGGGAAAGAATTCCACCTGAGAAGCTTAAAAAATGTGTCTCCTCAGTTCCCAAACGTTTACTGAGTGTTGTTAAAAGGAAAGGCCATGTAACACAGTGGTGAACATACCCTTTCCCAACTACTTTGGCACGTGTTGCACCCATGAAATTCTAAGTTAATTATTATTTGCAAAAAAAAATAAAGTTTATGAGTTTGAACATCAAATATGTTGTCTTTGCAGTGCATTCAATTGAATATGGGTTGAAAAGGATTTGCAAATCATTGTATTCCGTTTATATTTACTTCCAACACAATTTCCCAACTCATATGGAAACAGGGTTTGTATATTAAGTCTGGAAATAAGTCCCTGGACACAGGAGAACTTTGTATGATCCTGCAACAACTTGGTATTGCATTAATGAAAACATTTGTAGTATCACCCAAAACTAATGTAAAGTATCAAACAACATAAGAATAAGTGATTATTACATTTTAACAGAAGTGTAGATAGAACATGTTAAAAGAGAAAGTAAGCAGGTATTAACAGTAAATGAACAAGTAGATTGATTTTCTACAGCTTGTCCCCTCATAATTTTGACAAAATAATAGAAATGTAAATGACACAATATGTTACTGCATATGTCAGCAGACTAATTAGGAGCCTTTGTTTGCTTACTTACTAATAAAAGAGAAGTTGTCTAGTATGTTCACTATTTTATTTTATGATAAAATTCTTCTTTGATTGCAATAAGAAACATATGTTTAATGAATCGTAAGATTTTCCGTTAAAATAAAGCCAATACTTTTTTTTTTTTTGTCCTTTTTATTTTGAAATAGTATTGAAATACATTATGGTACTGGTACCAAAATATTATGCATGGAGACAACCCTACCCTGGATTAAGGTGTTTTGTATGTGGTTTGAGAAATCTGACTCAAGCCACTTTAAAACATTCTGGTGTGTAATTTAGTGCATGAAAAGGTACGCGCTGCTGTTTCATGGTTTGGATCTCAGCTTATACAAAACCCAAAACCAGTGAAGTTGGTACGTTGTGTAATTTGTAAATAAAATCAGAATACCATCATTTGCAAATCCTTTTCAACTTATATTCAATTGAATAGACTGCAAAGACAAGATATTTAATGTTCAAACTGAGAAACTTTTTTTTTTTGTGCAAATAATCATTAACTTAGAATATAATGGCAGCAACACATTGCAAAAAAGTTGGCACAGGAGCATTTTTACCACTGTGTTACATGGTCTTTCCTTTTAACAACACTCAGTAAACGTTTGGGAACTGAGGAGACCAATTTTTGAAGCTTTTCAGGTGGAATTATTTCCCATTCTTGCTTGATGTACAACTTAAGTTGTTCAACAGTCTTGCTGAAATAAGCAGGGGCGTCCATCATAACGTTGCTTGGATGGCAACATATGTTGCTCCAAAACCTGTATGTACCTTTCAACATTAATGGTGCCTTCACAGATGTGTAAGTTACTCATGCCTTGGGCACTAATGCACCCCCATACCATCACAGATGCTGGCTTTTGAACTGTGCGCCTATAACAATTGGGATGGTTCTTTTCCTCTTTGTGCCAGAGGACACGACGTCCACAGTTTCCAAAAACAATTTGAAATGTGGACTCGTCAGACCACAGAACACTTTTACACTTTGCATCAGTCCATCATAGATGAGCTCGGGCCCAACGAAGCGGGCGGCGTTTTGGGGTGTTGTTGATAAATGGCTTTCGGTTTGCATAGTAGAGTTTTAAGTTGCACTTACAGATGTAGCGACGAACTGTAGTTACTGACGGTGGTTTTCTGAAGTGTTCTTGAGCCCATGTGGTGATAACCTTTACACACTGATGTCGCTTTTTCATGCAGTACCGCCTGAGGGATCAGATTCTCTGAACCTTTTGATGATATTACGGACCGTAGATGGTGAAATCCCTACTCAGTGTCCTAGTGGTTAGAGTGTCCGACCTGAGATCGGTTGCTTGTGAGTTCAAACCCCGGCCGAGTCATACCAAAGACTATAAAAATGGGACCCATTACCTCCCTGCTTGGCACTCAGCATCAAGGGTTGGAATTGGGGGTTAAATCACCAAAAATGATTCCCGGGCGCGGCACCGCCGCTGCCCACTGCTCCCCTCACCTCTCAGGGGGTGACCAAGGGGATGGGTCAAATGCAGAGGACAAATTTCACCACACCTAGTGTGTGTGTGGCAATCATTGGTACTTTAACTTTAACTTTAAATTCCTTGCAATAGCTCGTTGAGAAATGTTGTTCTTAAACTGTTTGACAATTTGCTCACACATTTGTTCACAAAGTGTTGACCCTCGCCCCATCCTTGTTTGTGAATGACTGAGCATTTCATGGAAGCTGCTTTTATACCCAATCATGGCACCCACCTGTTCCCAATTAGCCTGTTCACCTGTGGGATTTTCCAAATTATTATTATTATTATTAGCCTTTATTTAACCAGGTAAAATCCCATTGAGATCAAAGATCTCTTTTCCAAGGGAGACCTGGCCAAGAGGGCAGCAGCAAGGTTACATTAAAAACAGTAAACAAATACATAAAACATCACATTTACGATGTGAGCATTCCTCAACTTTCTCAGTCTTCTTTGCCACTTGTGCCAGCTTTTTTGAAACATGTTGCAGGCATCAAATGCCAAATGAGCTAATATTTGCAAAAAATAAAGTTTACCAGTTCGAACGTTAAGTATCTTGTCTTTGCAGTCTATTCAATTGAATATAGGTTGAAAAAGGATTTCCAAATCATTGTATTCTGTTTTTATTTACCATTTGCACAACGTGCCAGCCAACTTCACTGGTTTTGGGGTTTGTAGAAGCACACCTTCCTGGAAACACCAGACACTGCAACATGTTTGTCGTGTGAAATAAAGGAATGTGAGTCAATGAAGTCTTCGGTGTTGCGTGTAAATATAAATGTTTGGGCTGAGGTTCTGTGGGCCTTTGTTCTTTTGGGCCTTTTGGCCGGCTGCCACCTGGCTATGATTTATGACAACGATCAGACATTGGGCCTACCGTCTTTCCTGTTGGGTTCTCCCTGCCAGCGTCATAGAGGCGCTGATCATCTGGGTGCACATTGATGCTGTCTCTCGGAACATCTGCAGTGTACTTGTGCAGATTGCTTCCAGATCTCTTGACTTCACACCTCCAGCAAGGTGTGTTTCCTGCAAGATCAGCACACATGCTACTTGATATCAGCGCCGACACGAAACCCATTTTGTCTTTGGGTCTACGAGCGGCGTGGAGCCCAGCGGGGGTACTGCAGGAATGCTGCCTGGCAGCGTTTGATCCCACCTTCAGATCGTCAATCAGCTTTAGCGTTTTTATATATTTCTATAAGCAGTCGCATTTCTTTAACCCTTGCTGCTACATTCTGCAGCCTGAGCGTGCTGTCGCCTCAGTTATTCAAATTTCAATTTCGATTTATATTTTGGCTTGTCACGATCATAAAAACATAATAATAATAATAATAATAAAAGGATTAATGTGCCGCGCAACGTGCATGCGAATTTCTGATCTTGTACATAACGGATAAGGAGCGTGTGAGTGGAAAAAAAGAGCATGTCTACTCGAAGTTTGGGATCTCACCATGGTTGCTACTTTTTATTTGACACAACGCCAGCATGGCTATGTAATAATCACTAAACTCAACAAAAAAAGTCATGTATTTCCGCGTTCACATAACCACGGACGGAGTCGCAGAATTGGCCAACAAAACAGAATCCGCTGGGAAACGCAGAATATGTCAGGGAACTTGATGCTGTCATTGTGAGGAGAAAATAACATGACCTGTGACACTTGTTCATCTGCCAAACACGTCCTGAGCTAAACAATGCGGAGATGACCACTTCAAACTAGGAAGCTAAAGCTAGCAAGAGCAATCCATACACCCGCAACGCATTTAATCTGCATGTGTTGTTGTGAATGGATGTAAGATCAGCGTACAAACAGCAGTCATAATAACAGCGCCGTGGGCTAACAAAATAAAGGTCTCAAAAAAGTAATCGTAATTGATACATACATTTACAAAAGGACTATGCTTTGAATTAAAATATTGGTCAAAATGGTCCAATTGTGAGTAGTTTTAATTTTATAACATTGTATTTGACACAAAAAGTGCACATTTTATGGTGGCAAGATAAGTGTAAATGGTTAACAACAAAATAAAAATAATAATAAAATGGAAAAACTGAATGTTGTTGTTTTATTACAAACCCCGTTTCCATATGAGTTGGGAAATTGTGTTAGATGTAAATATAAACGGAATACAATAATTTGCAAATCCTTTTCAACCCATATTGCAAATGCACTACAAAGACAAGATATTTGATGTTCAAACTCATAAACTTTATTTTTTTTTTGCAAATAATAATTAACTTAGAATTTCATGGCTGCAACACGTGCCAAAGTAGTTGGAAAAGGGCATGTTCACCACTGTGTTACATGGCCTTTCTTTTTAACAACACTCAGTAAATGATTGGGAACTGAGGAAACACATTTTTTAAGCTTCTCAGGTGGAATTCTTGCTTGATGTACAGCTTAAGTTGTTCAACAGTCCGGGGGTCTCCGTTGTGGTATTTTAGGCTTCATAATGCGCCACACATTTTCAATGGGAGACAGGTCTGGACTACAGGCAGACCAGTCTAGTACCCGCACTCTTTTACTATGACGCCACGTTGATGTAACACGTGGCTTGGCATTGTCTTGCTGAAATAAGCAGGGGCGTCCAGGGTAATGTTGTTTGGATGACAACATATGTTGCTCCAAAACCTGTATGTACCTTTCAGCATTAATGGTGCCTTCACATATGTGTAAGTTACCCATGTCTTGGGCACTAATACACCCCCATACAATCACACATGCTGGCTTTTCAACTTTGCGCCTATAACAATCCGGATGGTTCTTTTCCTCTTTGGTCCGGAGGACACGACGTCCACAGTTTCCAAAAACAATTTAAAATGTGGACTCGTCAGACCACAGAACACTTTTCCACTTTGTATCAGTCCATCTTAGATGAGCTCAGGCACAGCTAAGCCGACGGCGTTTCTGGGTGTTGTTGATAAACGGTTTTCGCCTTGCATAGGAGAGTTTTAACTTGCACTTACAGATGTAGCGACTTTACTGACAGTGGGTTTCTGAAGTGTTCCTGAGCCCATGTGGTGATATCCTTTACAGACTGATGTCGCTTGTTGGTGCAGTACAGCCTGAGGGATCGAAGGTAACGGGCTTAGCTGCTTACGTGCAGTGATTTCTCCAGATTCTCTGAACCCTTTGATGATATTACGGACCGTAGATGGTGAAATCCCTAAATTCCTTGCAATAGCTGGTTGAGAAAGGTTTTTCTTAAACTGTTCAACAATTTGCTCACGCATTTGTTGACAAAGTGGTGACCTTCGCCCCATCCTTGTTTGTGAATGACTGAGCATTTCATGGAATCTACTTTTATACCCAATCATGGCACCCACCTGTTCCCAATTTGCCTGTTCACCTGTGGGATGTTCCAAATAAGTGTTTGATGAGCATTCCTCAACTTTATCAGTATTTATTGCCACATTTCCCAACTTCTGTGTCACGTGTGGCTGGCATCAAATTCTAAAGTTAATGATTATTTGCAAACATTTTTTTTTTTATCAGTTTGAACATCAAATATGTTGTCTTTGTAGCATATTCAACTGAATATGGGTTGAAAATGATTTGCAAATCATTGTATTCCGTTTATATTTACATCTAACACAATTTCCCAACTCATATGGAAACGGGGTTTGTAGATTGCTATTGTTATTTTAATGTATTATTACTATTATTATTATTATTATTTTACTTGTTTATTCATTACTAATTTGGATCCCATCTTTTAAATTGTATTTAAAGTTGAGTTTTGGTGGTACAAGAAATATTAAGGTTTGTGTTATTAATCGTAATTTCAATTTCAATCAAAAATAATTGTGATGATTATTTTTGCCATAATCGTCCAGCTCTACGCAGGAGCACAATTATTTGAGCTGCATAAAACAGTCAGTGTGAAAAGCCTGCAGCACTGTCATCATCCCACGACTGCACGCTGTTAAAGTAGCAGTAGAGTGGAAGAACAAGTTGCCTCTGTATTGAAGCTATTATCATATACATCTGATTTATACACCAAAAGACTTACAAAGTTTGCGAATAACAAGATACAGTATGATCAAAATAGTATCAATCTCACTGAGATTTCCGAGCCATTGTGAGAGATAACGAGGAAGCCAGTCATGTGATCTCTTGATGTCGCGCTAGGAACCACAGATCCCTTCCACATCAACAACAATACTAATCAAGCAGACTTTGTGAGAGCCAACAACGATTACTTTGGGAAAAATGATGACCCAGAACCTTATATTTTTGAGCCCGAACACAAAGAGGATGAGCAATACATTTTAGAAGCGGAGTGCTGAACTCAGTGGCCTTGTGGTTAGAGTGTCCGCCCTGAGATCGGTAGGTCGTGAGTTCAAACCCATTTTGGTGATTTAACCCCCTGAGTCATACCAAAGACTATAAAAATGGGAACCATTACCTCCCTGCTTGGCACTCAGCATCAAGGGTTGGAATTGGGGGTTAAATCACCAAAATGATTCCCGGGCCCGGCCACCGCTGCTGCTCACTGCTCCCCTCACCTCCCAGGGGGTGAACAAGGGGATGGGTCAATTGCAGAGGACACATTTCACCACACCTTTTGTGTGTGACAATCATTGGTACTTTAACTTTAACTTAACTTAGCATCAGGAGCATTGCTAGATGCTAAACATACAAACCAACCATAATAAACTAGAATAAAACAAACACTTATTGTAATATTTCTACTCTGGCTGGGATGCCTGTGAGTGTTTTGCAGGGTTTCAGCAGTTTTGTCTTGTTTTCTTCATAGTCTGTCCGGGCAGAGCACTTCTCGTTGCTCTCGTTTGTTGTTCGTTTATCAATAAATATCCCTTTTTGACCTCACGCTCCTACCTCGTTTGTCTGCATCCTCAAAATCACAACAACCTCCGGCATCTCCGATGACGCACTGTTTGTCAGTGCTTGACAGACGGGAAATGTGGAGCAGACGGCGTCCACAAAGTAGTGCGTGTTAGGCTTAGCATGAAAAGGGTCCTCTGTAGTACAGTGAACAGACAACAACAACATCAACAAAACCGAAAGAGCCGCCAAAATAAAAGCACAGGACAGGAACTAACACAGACCTTTGGAAAACGCTAACAAAACGCAACATAAGGCACTGCCTGGTGTAACCAGCCGTGACAAAGACACCGTCAAAGAGACCCAAACTATGCGATGCGAGACTATTTTCCATTTACTTGAGTCTTTTACCTACAACTCACCTTCCTACGAGCCTCTGAAGCTGCCAGTGTCTAGGCCAGGGGTGTCCAAACTTTTTCCACTGAGGGCCGCACACGGAAAAATGAAAGCATGTGGGGGTCATTTTGATATTTTTCATTTTCAAACCATAACAAAATATATGCATTTTTTATTTATTTTACCTTTAGGGGTCCCGGGGACCATAAAGGGTCTCAGTCATTAAAATGTTAAAAATGAGTCAGATTATTATTATTTTTTAATTATTTAACGCTTACAGTAAATCTCTATATCAACTTCAAGTTGATATAAAGTAATACAAATTTTAAAAAAAGGTTTTATGGCTTTTATGGCTCAAAAACAACTTGGTTTTTTTATAGTAAAACTGAAATATGCAGTATTTAGTAATTAGACCCCTAAAAGATCAATAATGTAGGACACTATTGATTTTAGTTATTTCATATTTTTGAGTAATCACAGTGAAAAGATAAATAAAAAATCACTAAATATATTTGGGATCCAAAAGGTGCCCCACTCATAAAGTAATACATTTTTATTAGGTTTTTCTTTTACTTTCAACACTTAAGTTACAAGATCAACTTCAGATATATCTGTCGATTTTATGCTGGAACTATTATTTTGTTTGTTTTATGCGCTTTTGTCAAAGAAAACTTTGATGTTTGTATATGGCTACTACACAATATATGCAATATTTACCACATAAAACATTTTAAAGTGAAATATTTGAAGTAATTGGAGCCCTGAAAATAATTCATTATAACATGGATTTTTTGTCGTTATTTTTATTTTTTGAGCAATGGCAAAAAAAGACAAAAGAAAAAAAACAGCCTGCATGGCAGCTTTTGTGTCAACATTGCAACTTTTTCTCGTTAGATTTCACCTCATTCCACTTTTTTTAATGTTCTTTTTTATTATTTACAATACTATTTCCAGAATGTGTGGCGGGCCGGTAAGCAATTAGCTGCGGGCCGCAAATGGCCCCCGGGCCGCACTTTGGACACCCCTGGGTTAGGCGGACTATTGTTTTGCTACGCTCCAAACCAGCCGTGTCCACCTCTCTAGTCCTGCTGTAGTGTGATAGTGACCCTCCTAGCATGTCGCCTGAATAGCGTCCACTCTTCTCCCCCACTACTCTGATTGTGGAAAATATCACAACATCTCTTTAGTAACTCTGCCCATTTTTTGTTTTTGCACCTTCATTTTAAAAGCTTATTGTTCAAGTATTCAATGTGATTTTACAATTTTGTTAACATTGTTTTCCAGGCTTGTGTTGACATTTTTAGCTGAGGGGATTATAATCAAATAAAGGTTCATTTTGAAATCCAAATTTCATGCATTATTTTTCTGCTCCTTATTTTTATAGGTCATAAAAAATATAAATAGTTATCGATATCGACTAATATAAATCATTGTTTTTTAGCTAAAGCATGGATTTTGTTTCTTGGTGCCACACTTTTGTTTTAGCATGCTAAAAATAACATGCTAACACATTACTATGCTAACATTCAAGCTTTTTATGAACGTTTTAACCTGATAATCATGGATTTCGTTACTTTACGCCGTCTTAGCGGTATTGTAGCTGTTCTCCTATTAGCATGCTAACGGGTTTTTTTTGGCTAGCATTTTAGCTATGAAAAAATATAAATAATCATCAATATTGGCCAATATAAATCACATACCGTATTTTCCGGACCATAGGGCACACCGGATTATAATGCGCACTGCCGATGAATGGTCTATTTTCGATATTTTCATATATAAGGCGCACCGGATTATAGGGCGCATTAAAGGAGTCATATTATTATAATTTTTTCTAAATGTAAAACACTTCCTTGTGGTCTACATGACATGTAATGGTGGTTCTTTGATCAAAATGTTGCATAAATTATGTTTTACAGATCATCTTCAAGCCGCTTTCTGACAGTCGTCAGGATGCGCCGTTTGGTGTGCGGAGAAAAGACGCTGCCGAAGGTGAGCCACGTAAACCGTGGCTTTTTTACGTAATCTTTGTTGTAGCGGTGTGCAAGGACAGGAGTGGAAGAAGTGTCAAAAGATGGAGTTAACTGTTTTAATGACATTCAGACTTTACTTAAATCAATAACGGAGCAGCATCTTCTCATCTGGAAACAACAACAACGCCGGAAATGTGTTCCGTGAAAAACCGTCCGACCGGAACTCTCTAAAACTAAAGTTCCTTGGGTGAATAATGTAAACTCACTATACCGGTATGTTTTAGCGCTATCATGGAGATTTTACTGACAGATATAAGTAAGAACTTTACACTACTTTATATTAGAAATGGCAACAGCAGAGGATGAATGTCTCATAACAAGAAGAAGCTTATCGACTACAGCGGACTACAAAGGCGGGCGCGCGCAAATTTTCAGGACTTATGCAGATCCCAAATACAGATCAGCAGGTACCAGAAGGTAAGAAAAGTTGCTTTTGCATATTATTGCAAAACAAAGACGCCAGATAATGTCTTACCTTATACACACACCATAATAATACTCCTATGATGAAGCATAGTACAATCCATCAGGCGGTGCGGCTTCATAGCTTACCAAAGTCGTACTAAAACATTTTGACAGATTTTTGAGCGCCGTGTGTAATGTTCTATATTTTCAATGGAACATTGATGGTGTTGTTTACTTGAGTCATATTGCAGTCCACACGTATCTCTTATGTGTGACTGCCATCTACTGGTCACACTTATCATTACACCATGTACCAAATAAAATAACTTTGAGGTCGGTAAGCAAAACCAGAATTATTCTGTATATTAGGCGCACCGGGTTATGAGGCGCACTATCGAGTTTTGAGGGAAAAAAAGGATGTTAAGTGCACCTTATAGTCCGGAAATATGTTAGTTTTCAACCATATCACCCTGCCCTACTACATTTATTGAATTGTTTTTCAAATATTAAAAAAATAACGTTTTTCTTTTTAAAAGGCATGGCACATGTTAAAATGGTAGTGTTTTTGCGGGGCCAAGCACGGATTAAAGTGATTTTAATTATTTTCAATAGGCGGCGCTGATTTGAGATACAAGTGTTTTGAGTTAAGCTCAATAACTGAACTGATTGAGTGCCACTGTTTTTGAGTTTGAGGGTCATCGCCTCGTTCTACTCACCTGAGCAAACCATGCGAATGGTTTCACTTCCCTGTGGTACACTCTTCGTTTTGTCACAGTGTGTATCTTATTGCAACACTCTCACAATAGTCTCACACAGGACACAACAACTTCCAGCTGTGTTGCCGAGTCCCCGGGGGGTACAAGCACAATCCAGGCGCTAATAAAACTCAGGCAGACCGTGTTGGTCCTGTAAACGTAATCTGCAGAGTGTTAATTACAAACTGGCGCCTGCAGTTTGTGTGTGTGTGTGTGTGTGCGTGTGTGTGTGTGTGTGTGTGTGTGTGTGTGTGTGTGTGTGTGTGTGTGTGTGTGTGCAGGAACGGCCCGATATCCTTCCCAAACAAGACGCACGCCATGGCGACAGCCCTGGAAACGAGATTTTTTTTCTCAGTTGGGGATCCTTTTTGAATGGTGTGTTTTAAAGGAGTGTGCGTTTGTGTGTGGCAGGGGGGCATGGCTAGAGACCCTGTGTTGTTTACTTTCATTCATGCGGAGGTGTGTGTTTTTGCCACACTGTCTCACACGTGTCCAGCAGGGGTCAAAGTGCACACTGACATTAAAGGCCTACTGAAACCCACTACTACCGACCACACAATGATAGCCTGATAGTTTATATATCAATGATGAAATCTTAACATTGCAACACATGCCAATACGGCCGGGTTAGTTTAGTAAAGTGCAATTTTAAATTTCCCGCAAAATATCCTGCTGAGAACGTCTCGGTATGATGACGTTTGCGCGTGACGTCACGGATTGTAGCGGACATTTTGGGACACCATTGTGGCCAGCTATTAAGTCGTCTGTTTTCATCGCAAAATTCCACAGAATTCTGGACATCTGTATTGGTGAATCTTTTGCAATGTGTTCAATGAACAATGGAGACAGCAAAGAAGAAAGCTGTAGGTGGGAAGCGGTGTATTAGCGGACGGCAGCAGCAACACAAACAAGTAGCCGGTGTTTCATTGTTTACATTCCCGAATGATGACAGTTAAGCTTTACCATTGGCCTGGGACAACAGAGACTCTTTACCAGGAGGACTTTGAGTTAGATACGCATGCTTGTGGAGATGGGACAACAGAGACTCTTACCAGGAGGACTTTGAGTTGGATACGCGGTACCGTGAGTACGCAGCTGCGGCTTCCAAACATTTGATCGCTTGCCCCTACGTTCGTGCCGCTTTGTGCATGTCACGTACGTAACTCTGGGGAAATATATGTGCTGTATGAACTTTGCGGAGGTGAACGGTACTTTGGGCTGTGGGATTGAGTGTGTTGTGCGGGTGTTTGATTTGTATTGGTGGGTTATATGGACGGGAGGGGGGAGGTGTTTGTTATGCGGGATTAATTTGTGGCATATTAATTATAAGCCTGGTTGTGTTGTGGCTAATAGAGTATATATATGTCTTGTGTTTATTTACTGTTTTAGTCATTCCCAGCTGAATATCAGGTCCCACCCGCCTCTCTCAGCATCTCCCTATCTGAATCGCTTCCACTGCCCTCTAGTCCTTCACTCTCATTTTCCTCATCCACAAATCTTTCATCCTTGCTCAAATTAATGGGGAAATCGTCGCTTTCTCGGTCCGAATCGCTCTCGCTGCTTGTGGCCATGATTGTAAACAATGTGCAGATGTGAGGAGCTCCACAACCTGTGACATCACGCTACTTCCGGTACAGGCAAGGCTTTTTTATCAGCGACCAAAAGTTGCGAACTTTATCGTCAATGTTCTCTACTAAATCCTTTCAGCAAAAATATGGCAATATCGCGAAATGATCAAGTATGACACATAGAATGGATCTGCTATCCCCGTTTAACTAAGAAAATCTCATTTCAGTAGGCCTTTAAAGACAAACAATTAACATGTTTATATTTTGCAGCGCGGTGCCCTAGTGGTTGCTTTGCACGGCGATTAAGTGTTCGAACATCCCTGCGTGGAGTTTGCATCCTCCCACGTTCCCCAAAACAAGGCTGTAGGGATTTCGTGTGAATGCTGAAAAATCCGAAGCCGAACTGATACCGTCAAGTAACAAAAAATATGACCAAAATGAGCTAAAAAAAAAGCTAGCATGCTAACGGTACTATGCTAAAATACTAACAATAGCATGCTTGCAGTTAGCATGAGTGAAATACCAAAATATATGGCACTGAGGTGTATACCTGCTAAGTTTGAAAAAGAAGCTAGCATGCTAAAATGCTAACTAACATGTGTCAAGTACAAAAATATTTCTCTGAGCTGTGTATCTGAAAAAAATGTGTTTAAAATTCTAGCATGCAAACATAAGCATGCGCCAAGTAACAAAAAATATGAGCAAAATGAGCTACAAAAGCCAGCATGTTAACATTACTATGCTAACAATAGCATGCTTGCAGTTAGTATTAGTGAAATACCAAAATATATGACACTGAGCTGTACACCTGCTAAGTTTGATTAATAAAAAGCTAGCATGCTAAAATGCTAACTGTAACATGCGTCAAGTACAAAAATATTACTCTGAGGTGTGTATCTGAAAAAAATGTGTTTAAAATGCTAGCATGCAAACATAAGCATGCACCAAGTAACAAAGATTGAGCTACAATTGCTAGTATGCTAACTTTACCATGCTAACATGCTAACAATAGCATGATTGCAGTTAGCATTAGTAACACTGAGGGCTACACCTAAGCTTGCTAAAAAAAAACAAAAAAAACTACCATGCTAATATGCTAACTGTAACATGCGTCACATATAAACATGTTACTCTGTACCTGGAAAAATGAGTGCTAACATAAGCATGCATCAAGTGCCAAAATATGATTGAGGTGTATACCTACAAAATTACCTGAAAAAGATAGCACACTAATGTTAACATGCTAACAGGTATCATTCGTCAAGTAAAAAAATACAATCATGTGTATACCTGCAAAATTAGCAGAACAACATGGGTAGTATGCTGATATTAGAAAGCTAACGACGGATATACAGTATATGGATATATATATATACAATATCTGGGTATTTTTTCTAATAATGTTTATACTGTAAACTTTGAGTTGTTAAAGTTCAAGTGCACCTCTCTCCTCAAGTGTGCATGTGAGTGTGTATGAGTGGATGTGTGATTGTATGAAGGCTTTGCATGAGCAAAGTATGACTGTTAAATTTGATTTTAACTGTAAAATTCAATACAAATATTTGCAAAAAAAAGAAGAAAGAAAGCTAACGATTGTGTTGCAGGCTGTCTCGCGGGCCGCACGTTGGACACCCCTGATGTAACAAAATAAATCATGGCATTCATATTTTATTATCGTAAATTCCAACTTTTTTCCTACGCTTTGGACCCTGCAGCTAATAAAATGATGCGGCAAAATTTATGGATTTTTCTTCGGTGTCGGCCATGATGCAAATAGTTTTCATAAAACACATGCAAATACATTGGATCGGATTGTTATTGTTTGCGATATGGCGCCATCTTTTGGCCGAGTTCGCTCTTTGCAGGTGCGGCTGGGTGAACGGCGACAAGTGTTTCCTACTATGTAAAGATTTGAACCGGAAGTACAAGTGCCGTCCCGTCTTCTAATCATCCGTAGCGTTTCTACTCGTATGGATTCTTCATTCATCACTCCAAACAACGTTTGTAAGTTTTACAATGTAACTAAAACAATTATTACTTACGAAACCATCCCATGTGTGATGTCTGTAGGAGTGTTTTCATGCATATTTGCACGTGTTATATTAATGTAATGAAGCTAGCGTCGTTAGCATTAGCTAATATGCTAACACGTTTACGAGTGTCTGTGTTAGTATTATTAACTTAGAATGGCATTCAAGACGTCACCGTGGACTTATTGAGCCTGTTTAGCTGATTGAAACGATGCTTTATAATTTCTAGTTGTTTGGAACGTGTCTGAAATGAGTAGCAAGAAGCAGAGCTTACGTCTCCGTGTCTCAGCTTTAACTGGTATTTTTCTTAACATCCTGTGTTTCGCTGTTAAAGTACAAAACCCAAAACCAGTGAAGTTGGCACGTTGTGTAATTCATAAATAAAAACAGAATACAATGATTTGCAAATCCTTTTCAACATGTATTCAATTGAATAGACTGCAACGACAAGATATTTACCGTTCGAAACTGGAAAACTTTATTTTTTTGCAAATATTAGCTCATTTGGAATTTGATGCCTGCAACATGTTTCAAAAAAGCTGGCACAAGTGGCGAAAAAGACTGAGAAAGTTGAGGAATGCTCATCAAACACTTATTTGGAACATCCCACAGGTGAACAGGCTGATTGGGAACAGGTGGGTGCCATGATTGGGTATAAAAGCAGCTTCCATGAAATGCTCAGTCATTCACAAACAAGGATGGAGCGAGGGTCACCACTTTGTGAACAAATGCGTGAGAAAATTGTCCAACAGTTTAAGAACAACATTTCTCAACCAGCTATTGCAAGGAATTTAGGGATTTCACCGTCTAAGGTCTGTAATATCATTAAAAGTTTCAGAGAATCTGGAGAAATCACTGCACGTAAGCAGCAAGGCCGAAAACCAATATTGAATGCCGTGACCTCTGATCCTCAGGCGGTACTGCATCAAAAACCGACATCAGTTTGTAAAGGATATCACCACATGGGCTCAGGAACACTTTAGAAAACCACTGTCAGTAACTACAGTTTGTCACTACATCTGTAAGTGCAAGTTAAAACTCTACTATCAACAACGCCCAGAAACGCCGTCGGGTTGGACTGATGCAAAGTGGAAAAGTGTTTTGTGGTCTGCTGAGTCCACATTTCAAATAGTTTTTGGAAACTGTGGACGTTGTGTCCTGCAGACAAAAGAGGAAAAGAACCATCCAGACTGTTATAGGCGCAAAGTTGAAAAGCCAGCATCTGTGATGGTATGGGGGTGTATTAGTGCCCAAGACATGGGTAACTTACACATCTGTGAAGGCGCCATTAATGCTGAAAGGTACATACAGGTTTTGGAGCAACATATGTTGCCATCCAAGCAACTTTATCATGGACGCCCCTGCTTATTTCAGCAAGACAATGCCAAGCCACGTGTTACAACAGCGTGGCTTCATAGTAAAATAGTGCGGGTACTAGACTGGCCTGCCTGTAGTCCAGACCTGTCTCCCATTGAAAATATGTGGCACATTATGAAGCCTAAAATACCACAACGGAGACCCCCGTACTGTTGAACAACTTAAGCTGTACATCAAGCAAGAAAGGGAAATAATTCCACCTGAAAAGCTTCAAAAATTCCCAAAGTTCCCAAATGTTTACTGAGTGTTGTTAAAAGGAAAGACCATGTAACACAGTGGTAAACATTACCCTGTTCCAAGTTCGAGTTAATGATTGTTTGTAAAAATAAATAAATACGTTTTTCAGTTCGAACATTAAATATCTTGTCTTTGCAGTCATACTTACAGTATATAATTGAATATAAGTTGAAAAGGATTTGAAAATCATTGTATTCCGTTTTTATTTACCATTTACACAACGTGCCGACTTCACTGGTTTTTGGGTTTTGTATATTTTGTAGAAGGAGGTTGAGGTCAGAGGTCAGCCCTGACAGTGTTTTCACAAGTGTCGTCTTGTCTCCGACTGTCCCCGGTCCCTGCCGTCCGGGAGGACCAACCCGAGCCGCCAAGTGATGTTGTTATTGTGTGGAGGGCCTGCCCAGATTGATGGATGGTCTCCCTGAAGAGAGTGGACCTTCTATCTGGACCAGGATCTACCGCCGGGAGACAGACACGCTTGTTTAGGCCGCACAAAGCCCGCTAAGCTGTTGTCTCGCAGAGGGGGGGGAAAAGCCGTCCGTCTCCAGATGGACTGGAGGCTGCGATGGCTGGAGCCAAAGTAATGAGCTGTGAAATCCACCCGTAGACTTGTCCTGCTGCACACAGGTCCGCCGGCACCGGGTCCTCATTCATCCCGACGCCACTCCTGGTGCCAGAAGCTCCCTGTGTCGGACAAACTCGAAGGAAGTTTGAATGGATTATTGGTCAACGGGCGGCCATGTTTTAATATTTGCTCCGCCCACATGTGTCATTTAGCTGAGACTAGCAGGGAGGAAGATGCCTTCTAAGGTATTATTACCGTAGGGCCCCTCGTAGGTGGGGATACTAGAATTCAAGTTTAACCATTTATTCTAAAAAATAGGTGGAAGCAGTCTCTGAAATGGTCGCTTTTGTCGACCTTTGTTGCATCGCCTTAGCAGGAACTGAAACTGAAAGTCGACTTGACGCGTGTCAAGCTGGTACCTCCATGATGCCATCAATGGTAACGCGTGTGTGTGAGAGTGCATGGATGTGTGTTTCTCTTAGAGCAGAACCAAGGCCAAAGCTTTTTGATGATTTCTCAGGCGTTCTATTCTGCCAAAACGAGGGAAAATATTCCCTCAAAGTCAAACAAGGTGATTTTTATATGCTTAAATGTGTTTCATTGTATCCATTAAACCAGGGGTGTCCAAACTTTTTCCATTGAGGGCTGCACACGGAAAAATGAAAGCATGTGGTGGCCATTTTAGGGATGGCGTGGCGAAGTTGGTAGAGTGGCTGTGCCAGCAATCGGAGGGTTGCTGGTTACTGGGGTTCAATTCCCACCTTCTACCTTCCTAGTCACGTCCGTTGTGTCCTTGGGCAAGACACTTCACCCTTTGCCTCTGATGGCTGCTGGTTAGCGCCTTGCATGGCAGCTCCCGCCATCAGTGTGTGAATGTGTGTGTGAATGGGTAAATGTGGAAATAGTGTCAAAGCGCTTTGAGTACCTTGAAGGTAGAAAAGCGCTATACAAGTATAACCCATTTATTATTTTGATATTTTTCATTTTCAAACCATAACAAAATATATGCTTTTTTTTAATTTATTTTACCTTTAGGGGTCCCGGGGACCATAAAGGGTCTCAGTCATTAAAATGTTAAAAATAAGTCAGATTTTTTTTTTTTTTTTAATTATTTAACGCTTACAGTAAATCTCTATATCAACTTCAAGTTGATATAAAGTAATACAAATCAAAAACAATGTTTTATGGCTTTTCTGTCAAAAACAACTTAGTTTTTTTATAGTAAAACTGAAATATGCAGTATTTAGTAATTAGAGCCCTAAAAGATCAATAATGCAAGACACCATTGATTTGAATTCTTTCATATTTTTGAGTAATCACAGTGAAAAGATAAATAAAAAATCACTAAATATATTTGGGATCCAAAAGGTTCCCCACTCATAAAGTGATACATTTTTATTAGGTTTTTCTTTTACTTTCAACACTTAAGTTACGAGATCAACTTCAGATATTTCTGTCGATTTTATGCTGGAACTATTATTTTGTTTGTTTTATGCGCCTTTGTCAAAGAAAACTTTGATGTTTTTATATGGCTACTACACAATATATGCAATATTTACCACATACATTTTTTTAAAGTGAAATATTTTAAGTAATAAGAGCCCTGAAAATAATTCATTATAACATGGATTTTTTGTCTTTTTTTTTTTTTTTTGAGCAATTGCAAAAAAAGAAAAATTAAGAAAGACAAAATAAACAAAAACAGCCTGCATGGCAGCTTTTGTGTCAACATTGCAACTTTTTCTCGTTAGATTTCACCTCATTCCACTTTTTTTAATGTTCTTTTTTTATTTTTACAATAGTATTTCCAGAATGTGTGGCGGGCCGGTAAACAATTAGCTGCGGGCCGCAAATGGCCCCCGGGTCGCACTTTGGACACTCCTGCATTAAACCATATATCATTGTATTTACAATCCGCAAAGTGTGCGAAAATAACAACTAAACAACACAAATTGCCACAAATTGAGTCTGCCATTTTGAATATTCTGCTCAGAATATATTTGACAATTGCCATAGATTCTACGTCACGGTAGTAACACTTCTACACTTTGACCATATTATTAGATCAGTCATACTGGAAATATGCAAACATTGTAAAGAGATGTGCTGTTTATCATTCACAATCCTTATGTAAGACACAAGTACGTGTTTGGCTTTTTTATGCATTCAAAACCGTAAATAGATAGCTAACAATTGAGTCAACAGATCAAAGATCCTCTATTGCGCTCATTATACTCACTAAGACAGTGGTTCTTAACCTGGGTTCGATCCAACCCTAGGGGTTCGGTGAGTCGGTCTCAGGGGTTCGGCGGAGGTCAAGACACACCCGACTCATCGTGTAAATAAAAACTTCTCCCTATCGGCGTGTTACGGATACGGCAACAGCAGAAGTCACACTGATTTGCAAGTGTGTAATTTTTTGTGAGTTTATGCACTGTGTTGGTTTTGTTCTTTGAACAAGGTGATGTTCATACACGGTTCATTTTGTGCACCAGTATAAAAACACGGGAACACTTTAGTATGGGGAACATATTCACCATTAATTAGTTGCTTATTAACATGCAAATTAGTAACATATTGGCTCTAAACTAGTCATTATTAAGTACTTATTAATGCCTTATTCAGCATGGCCTTATTATAACCCTAACCCTCTATCCCTGGCCCTAACCCTCTAACCCAAACCCTAACCAAATAACTCTAAATTAAGTCTTTGTTACTTAGAATATGTTCCCCATACTAAAGTGTTACCAAAAACATATAACTTTGTCTTGAATTTGAAAAAAAACATTTTATTTTTTACTAAAGTAGGGTTAGGTGAATGCGCATATGAAACTGGTGGGGTTCGGTACCTCCAACAAGGTTAAGAACCACTGCCTTAAGAACATCCAGGGGCCTCCAACAATACTCCATTTACTTGTCATAACCTGAAAATGAACTAAATATGAGTGATGTTATTATAAGCTCTGACGCCGACAGACTATTTTAGCGGCGCATTGATAGCAGTGAGCTAATGCTAGTTTACGGCTGCTATTGTTGACACACTGAGCCGGCGGCTGCTTCTGCTTTGTCTCAAACTTGCTAAAAGTAAATTCTAGATTATAATTCATGCATCTCTCACCTGCTAGTAGACACATGTGGCCATGGACTGACAGGATGGTCCACTTTCACATCCAAGAGATGGCGAAAAAGACGCTAGTTGCGGCAACTTTTCTTTAACCCTTTGTGAGGATTGATATTGATTCTTCATCTAAACGGGATTATGTGAGCGTCCCATCGGTCGGCATTCCAGCGAGAGCGGAAATTGTACAGTAAGTGTTTGTTTTATTAATGTTTGGTTAGTTTATATGTTTAACACCTAGAAATGCTACTGATGCTATAGTGTCACAATAATGCTGCATCCATTTAGTGCTCTGCTTCTAAAACTTATGCTCACCCTCTTTGTGTTCGGGCTCAAAAATATAAAGTCCTGGATCATAATTTTCCCCAAAGTAATCGTTGTTGGCTCTCGCACAATCTGCTTGATTAGCATTGTTGTTGATGGGGAAGGGAGCTGTGGTTCCTCCTCTACGCCACGGAACACACAACTTGCTCATTAACTCTCAAAATGGCTCAGGAACCTTCGTGAGATCAATACTATTTTGATTATATCTACTTCCTCGCAAATTTTAGAAGTCTTTTGGTGTCATAAATCAGATATATATGATAATAGCTTCAATATAGAGGCAACTTGTTTTTCCACCCTACTGGAACTTTATTAGTACAACATTTAACACACACTTCCAGTATATAATTTTAGAAGACCTTATAAACCTAACTGGACTACAGACTTCCAGTGTTTGTCCAAAATCATTCCTTGCCGACCGCTAGCACTTCTCTCTTCATCTCCATCCTGTATCGCTGTGCCCCAAGAGGGTCTGCATCCTTCAGAGGCTGCAATATAAGCACAGTGATGTCATCATCAGCTGTAACCATTCAGCTTTGCCTGCTGTGTTGGCTGTCTTTTACTCTTAAAAGTGGAATAATACATGGCAAAGCCAAAACAGTATCAGCAATCTAAAATTCTGGACTATAAGAATTTTCTCCCACGCTTTGAACCCTGCGACTTGTAAAACAGTGCTTCTACTTTATGTATTTTTCTTCACTGACGGCCATAATGCGAATATTTAAAAAACAAACAAGCAAATACACAAAAAAACAAACGGTGTTATTGTTTCTGCTATGGCGCCATCTTTTTGACGAGTTCGCTCACTGCAGTTGCTGCAGTGTCCTTCTTTTTGGACTGGCTTTCAACCAGAAGTAGAAATGCTGTTCTGTGTTCTAGTTGTTCATAGCGTTTATACTCATATTGATTCTTCATTCATCACTTGATCACTTGAAGCAACGTTTGTGAGTTTTACAATATAACCAAAACAATTCTTACTTACTAAACCGTCCCATGTGTGATGTCTGTAGGGAGTATTTTCATGCATATTTGTACGTGCTGTCGTGATGTAATGAAGCTGGCATCATTAGCATTAGCTAATATGCTAACATGTATTCTTAACTTACAAAGGCAGTCTTTTTGTATTGTTTCAGTTTCACAAATTCTTCAGTAAATTCACCAAGACGTCACCGTGGAGTTATTGAGTCTGTTTAGCTGATTGGAGAGCTAACTTTCGCAGCTAGTAGGTCCATGAAGATTACTTCTGATTTGTTTGATCGGCCGTTTTACTGCCGTGTTACAGACACCGTTTGGAAACAATCAAGGCATGTAAATAAACATTTACAGAATCTTTCTGTGTAAATAACACATTTCACAACGTATATATCTGCGACTTATTCCGGTGCAGATAATAGATAGAAAAAAATTGTTCTCCAATTTGGTGGGTGCGGCTTATATACTCTATAGCCGACCTAGGCAAATTAAGGCCCGTTAAGCTTTTCAATCTGGTACGCCGGACATTCCCAAATATTTTTTTTTTATCTTTAAGATGGAAACTGTAGCTGCCATTTTGATGTGCATTGATGTTTTCAAATGACCGTAAGTCTTGAACTATACAAAGTATTTCAATGGTTGGAACCTGCGCTTTTGCGTGATATACTAGTTACTATGGTAATCTAATTAGTTACTATGGTAATCTACGTCACAGCAGCTCAGACGAGGCACCAAGCAGCGTGGGTGGGGTGCGTTTCCACAGAGTGTTTCCAGAGTGGCCAGCCTGAAATGCGGGTGTCAGGGACAGACGCGGAAGGATATTTTTGCAACAAAGTTCTAAAGCTTAGTGATATATCAGATGTATCAGATCATAGGTGGGTTTTTTTTACCCTTCGCGTTCATATTTCGCTGTGTTTGTTGCATTGTTGTTGTGTTTCCCTTGATTGTAAAATATGTCGATCGAGAGGGGGTGTGACGGTCATTTGTTGTCAATATTCAGTGTTTTATCGTTCATAGTTAATATTGTAAATCCCTCATTCTTGTGTCTCATTCAGTTAAAAAAATGTAAAATTCCATTCTGTTTTTTTAAGGCGATCTGTCATAATGTTATTAGCATTCAATTAGACATTATTGTGAGGTTTTGTATTAGTGTTCCTAAAAATGTATATACCGGCCTCCAGACACAATTTTTTTCTCTAAATTTGCCCCCCCAGTCAAAATAATTGCCCAGGCCTGCTCTTTAGTTTGGAATATACGGTAATAACAACACTTTTTCAAAACAAGTTACAGGTTAGAAAAAATCCTTCTGGTTGCATGGAGACGGCCTAAAATTTTTTTAATATTAATTATTTCAAAAATATCTATATATATATATATATATATATATATATATATATATATATATATATATATATATATATATATATATATATATATATATATATATATATATATATATATATATATATATATATATATGTGTGTGTGTGTATATACAGTATATATACATATATATATATACTATATAAAATATATAAAAATAATATATATATAAAAAATAAAATATATATATATATATATTTATATATATATATATATATATATATATATATATATATGTATTTATTTATTTTTTATTTTTTTTATTTTTTTAAATGTATTTATTTATTTTTAATAAGATTCTTAATTTAGTTTTTTAGCGATTTTTGAAAATGATGACCCGATTGTAGCTGAGATACGCTCCAGCGACCCCCCGTGGCCCCAAAAGGGACAAGCGGTAGAAAATGGATGGAGGGATGGATGGACTCAATTTAAAATTGGGGTGAATAAGAATCACGATTTGATTGTGAATCGATTTTTTTTTTTGTGCACCCCTAATTGCTAGCTAGTTTACCAAGTTGACTCCTGACAACATGAACACTTCTTGGCCATCACTTATGTGTACCATGTGGGGAAGTTGATACAGGTTTTCGTACTGAAGACTGCGATTACTAATCCTAGTATCGTTCCACCACCATGTGACGTATTTGGTAGCCTTAGGCGAGTACCGCCATGATTATTTTAACATGGCTCCTCTCTGCCTGTTTGGCCTTCAGGTGACTGCGAAGGCATCACGCAGGAGGCGGGGTCACGCCAGCAGGAGGATAAGGCGACTTGGAGGCGGGGCCCGGCGTGGAAAGCGAGAGCGCGACTGTCAGACATGCGGACTCCGGCGCGGTGATGGATGGTGAGTGAGACAAGACGGATGACACGGTGTGTTGTCACAGCGGAGGACGGCCTCTCCATATCACAGAGCAAAGTGACGTTTGTTGACTCTGCCGCAGACCGCTGATTTAGAATGCGGGGCGAGGGCCACGCTTGCTCCGCGCTCGGATCGGGTTTCCAAACATTCCCTTTGAAATGGAATAGCGTCGGTCCCAGGCGGCCCAGACTCGAGCCGGCCTTTTTACTTTCAGCCAGGCAGACGGCCAGAGTCCAAACATGCAAATGAAAAGAGCTTGAAGATGAGGACGATGGCGTCACCTTCATCTGCATACATTCTCATCGTGAAACACTTCACAACTAAATGCAGCGCAACTCCACTAAACTCTGCCTTTCAAACGTGGGAATAAGAATAATCTGTGTCAAACTTTAGTGGATCACATTACCTTGTGTATCTAATGTGCGTCTTATCATACGTTAAACAACACAGTGGAACCTCTATTTACGACCTTATTTGTTCTTGAACAGACTTGAAATGCAAAACCAGTGAAGTTGGCACGTTGTGTAATTCTTAAATAAAAACAGAATACAATAATTAGCAAATCCTTTTCAACTTATATTCAATTGAATAGACTGCAAAGACAAGATATTTAATGTTCGAACTGAAAAACTTACTTTTTTTTTTGCAAATAATCATTAACCTAGAATTTAATGGCAGCAGCACATTGCAAAAAAGTTGGCACAGGGGCATTTTTACCACTGTGTTACATGGCCTTTCCTTTTAACAACACTCGTTTGGGAACTGAGGAGACCAATTTTTGAAGCTTTTCATTTAAAATTATTTCACATTCTTGCTTGATATACAGCTTAAGTTGTTCAACAGTCATGGTATACGCACACCATTGTGATATTTTAGGCTTCATAATGCGCCACACATTTTCAATGGGAGACAGGTCTGGACTACAGGCAGGCCAGTCTAGTACCCGCACTCTTTTACTATGAAGCCACGCTGATGTAACACGTGGCTTGGCATTGTCTTGCTGAAATAAGCAGGGGCGTCCATGATAACATTGCTTGGATGGCAACATATGTTGCTCCAAAACCTGTATGTACCTTCCATCATTAATGGTGCCTTCACAGATGTGTAAGTTACCCATGTCTTGGGCACTAATACACCCCCATACCATCACACATGCTGGCTTTTGAACTTTGCGCCTATAACAATCCGGATGGTTCTTTTCCTCTTTGTTCCGGAGGAAACAACGTCCACAGTTTCCAAAAACAATTTGAAATGTGGACTCGTCAGACCACAGAACACTTTTCCACTTTGTATCAGTCCATCTTAGATGAGCTCGGGCCCAGCGAAGCCGGCGCCGTTACTGGGTGTTGTTGATGAATGGATTTCGCTCTGCATAGTAGAGTTCTAACTTGCGCTTACAGATGTAGCGACCAACAGTGGTTTTCTGAAGTGTTCCTGAGCCCATGTGGTGATATTTTTTACACACTGATGTCAGTTTTTGATGCAGTACCGCCTGAGGAATCCAAGGTCACGGGCATTCAATGTTACGTGCAGTGATTTCTCCAGATTTTCGGAACCTTTTGATGATATTACGGACCATATATGGTGAAATCCCTAAATTCCTTGCAATAGCTCGTTGAGAAATGTTGTTCTGAAACTGTTGGACAATTTGCTCACACATTTGTTCACAAAGTGGTGACCCTCGCCCCATCCTTGTTTGTGAATGACTGAGCATTTCATGGAAGCTGCTTTTATACCCAATCATGGCACCCACCTGTTCCCAATTAGCCTGTTCACCTGTGGGATGTTCCAAATAAGTGTTTGATGAGCATTACTCAACTTCCTCAGTCTTTTTTGCCACTTGGGCCAGCTTTTTTGAAACATGTTGCAGCCATCAAATTCCAAATGAGCTGATATTTGCAAAAAATAACAACGTTTTCCAGTTCGAACATTAAATATCTTGTCTTTGCAGTCTATTCAATTGAATATAGGTTGAAAAGGATTTGCAAATCATTGTATTCTGTTTTTATTTATGATTTACACAAAGTGCCAACTTCACTGGTTTTGGGGTTTGTAGAAAAGTTCTTATAGTGCAGGGTTGTCTAAACTAAGACCCGCGGGCCAAATGCGGCATGCAGACGTAATCACTTTGACCCAAGAGATGTCATGAGTTTAAAAGGGGATTTTACCCACAGGGAGATTGCATTTATTTTAATAGTCTGACAGTTTTGATGCTGCTATTGTGTTGCCATATAGAGCAGTGGTCCCCAACCTTTTTTGCACCACGGACCGGTTCAACGTAGGCATTATTTTCAAGGACCGGCTTTCCACGTGTGCCAGATAAATACAGCAAAAATAAGTGCATGAAAAATACAACTCACTAAAATGCTGAATTAATGGGAGCCCCGGGCTTGTTTCTTTGCAATGAGATGCAGATGGAAATCAGCCTTTGGCTACAATCTGTCACATTTATATTTTATATGTTCATTAATGTGCATTGTATCATGTCACAAAGTTATAACAAATATTACAAAAGGCAACTTCCAATGAGGGGTTTAATGTACTTCTGTAAACAAGCTTATTGGTGTGTCTGGTGGGAGAGGCGGAAGTTAAGTCGGAGAAAATTCAGTCATTTATAAATTATTAATTGTTTCTCTGCGGCCTGGTATCAAATGCGTCGGAGAAATTCAGATCAATGACCTTTAATTATGCTCTGATTGGAAGTGCGCGCAGAATTTATTTATATAACCAAATGCCAACAACATTCCCTAGTCATGGTGCTAAAAAATCAAAATCAAAAATCCAACCAACCCAAATGTCAACAGACATGGTCACACATAACACAACCTGCTCACTGAACTTTGTGGACATTATAAAAAACGTCCATGCACCATAAAAATGTCAAAATTACACCCATCAAAGGCCACACCTTTTCTCCTCCAAACATATTGCTGGGTATTGTGGCCAAACAGCTAAATGTTTGTTTCATCTGACCACATAACTTTCCTCCAGAAGGTCTTATCTTTGTCCATGTGATGTCAGATGTAACAAAAATTGAGCTGTTTGGCCACAATACCCAGCAATATGTTTGGAGGAGAAAAGGTGAGGCCTTTAATCCCAGGAATACCATGTCCACTGTCAAGCATGGTGGTGGTAGTGTGATGCTCTGGGCCTGTTTTTCTGCCAATAGAACTGGTGCTTTAAATGGGACAATGAAAAAGGAGGATTACCTCCAAATTCTTCAGGACAAATCATCAGCCCGGAGGTTGGGTCTTGGGCGCAGTTGGGTGTTCCAACAGGACAATGACCCCAAACACACGTCAAAAGTGGTAAAGGAATGGCTAAATCAGGCTAGAATTAAGGTTTTAGAATGGTCTTCCCAAAAGTCCTGACTTAAATGTGTGGACAATGCTGAAGAAACAAGTCCATGTCAGAAAACCAACAAATTTAGCTGAACTGCACCAATTTTGTCAAAAGGAGTGGTCAAAAATTCAACCAAAAGCTTGCCAGAAGCTTGTGGATGGCTACCAAAAGCTCCTTATTGCAGTGAAACTTGCCAAGGGACATGTAACCAAATATTAACATTGCTGTATGTATACTTTTGACCCAGCAGATTTGGTCACATTTTCAGTAGACCCATAATAAATTCATAAAAGAACCAAACTTCATGAATGTTTTTTGTGACCAACAAGTATGTGCTCCAATCACTCTATCACAAAAAAGTAAAAGTTGTAGAAATTATTGGAAACTCAAGACAGCCATGACATTATATTTTTTACAAGTGTATGTCAACTTTTGATCGCGACTCTACATATATATGTATATGTATATATATATATACATATATATATATATATATATATATATATATATATATATATATATATATATATATATATATATATATATATATATACATATATATATATGTATATATACATATATGTATATGTTTATATATATATACATATATATATGTTTATATATTTTTATATATATATATATATATATATTTATATATATATATAAAAATATGTTTATATATATAGGTGTATATATGTATATGTATATATATATGTAGGGATGATGTTTGATAAGGAATTATCGAGTTCGAGCCTATTATCGAATCCTCTTATCGAACCGATTCCTTATCGATTCTCTTATCGAGTCCAGATAGGTTGTTGTATATGGAAAAAAAACACACAATATTTGGTTTAACAAAAGCTCACTTTTATTATATAATAAAAAAATAAAATCTAATAAATAAATAAATATTGACTGTTACCCACCTAAAAAAATAAAATAAAATAAATAAATATTGACTGTTGTTACCCAAAGTATATTAAGTGGGATTTTTCAGAGAAACAAATATATACAGTAACACAAAAACAACCTGTCTCTGTGATCACTATAGGTGTATAAATAATAATATAGTGTTAAATAAAATCAGTCCCTTGGGCACAAAACTGAAAATAATACAGCTCTCCAAAAAGTGCACTTCTGCTGCTATTTGACATAACTGTTTGTTATGATGCTTTGACATTTTTGCACTTTATGTCTTTGTTGAAAGAAAATTCTATGAAGAGAAAAGTTCTTAGCAAATGTGGCTACAATGCTAAAAAATGAAAAGTTAAAGCTAAAAAAAGAAATACACTTTATTGAGTTAACATTATTTCTTTATAGGGGGAAAAATGTTATGAGCTAGATAATATAACAACTACACTACCCAGCATGCAACGGGAGTTACGAGCATGCGCGGTAGCCCCGAAAAGTGTTGCATGTTGCCACGCTGTGAAAGTAAACGTCAAGAATTCAGCCAACACGCCTCGTCTGCATTATTTATAATTAGACAAACAACACATCTACAGTGGGATTTTGTTTTGTTTACAAGGAAAGAAAAACAAAAGTTAAAAAAGGGAGATATGTTGTATATATATGTATGTGCTGCGGTTGTTTTAAGAACGTTGCGACAGCTGCCGTAAAGGAGGTGCGTTGCTAGCCTGGTTGCTATGTTTCCGGTTGGTCGTAAACGTGTTCGTCATGTGTTTGTACCCTGCTAAAATCTCTCAGTAAAGTTATTCGATGGATTATAGCTTTTGTTTTGAACTGTATTACACCTTGGAGCGCTTTTTCCCGTCCATTGTTTTCCTGCTTTCGCTATCTGCGCCTAATGACTGAGCTACGTGACGTCATTTCTTGTGATGTCCCACGGAGCATTACTGGTCGGGACGGGATTCAAATAAGGAATCAACTCTTTTTCTTTATTATAGTGGTCTCGATAACGGGTACCGGTTCGTATCGTCCCTATATATATGTATGTATATATATATATACATATGTATATATATATATATATATATATATATATATATATATATATATATATATATATATATATATATATATATATATATATATATATATATATATATATATATGTATATATATGCATACATGCATTTATATGTATATGTACTGGTGCACAGTCATGTTGGAAGAGGAAGGGGCCCACTCCAAACTGTTCCCACAAGGTTGGGAGCATGGAATTGTCCATAAACATATATGTATGTATATAAACATATATATATATATATATATATATATATATATATATATATATATATATATATATATATATATATATATATATAAACTGGCCACGTAAACTGACAGAGAGGGGTCAGTATAGTGCAAAGACTTTCTGCACAGCCAGTTGCTACAGAGCTCTAGACTTCATTTGACCTTCCAATTAGCCAACGTATAGTATGCAGACAGCTTCATGGAAAGGGTTTCCATGGCCGAACAGATGCATCTAAGTCATACATCACCAAGTCCAATGCAAAGTGTCGGATGCAGTGGTGTAAAGCACGTCGCCACTGGACTCTAGAGCAGTGGAGACGCGTTCTCTGGAGTGATGAATCACACTTTTCCATCTGGCAATCTGATGGACAAATCTGGGTTTGGAGGTTGCCAGGAGAACGCTACATTTAGGACTGCATTGTGCCGAGTGTGAAATTTGGTGGAGAAGGAATTATGTTGTGGGGTTGTTTTTCAGTAGTTGGGCTTGGTCCTTAGTTCCAGTGAAAGGAACTTTGAATGCTCCAAGATACCAAAACATTTTGGACAATTCCATGCTCCCAACCTTGTGGGAACAGTTTGGAGCGGGCCCCTTCCTCTTCCAACATGACTGTGCACCAGTGCACAAAGCAAGGTCCATAAAGACATGGATGACAGAGTCTGGTGTGGATGAACTTGACTGGCCTGCACAGAGTCATGACCTGAACACGATAGAACACTTTTGGGATGAATTAGAACAAAGACTGAGAGCCAGGCCTTCTCAACCAACATCAGTGTGTGACCTCACCAATGCGCTTTTGGAAGAATGGTACAAAAATTCCAATCAACGCACTCCGCAACCTTGTGGACAGCCTTCCCAGAAGAGTTTAAGCTGTAATAGCTGCAAAAGGTGGACCGACATCATATTGAACCCTACTCCGAAGGGAATAAGCGGTAGAAAATGGATGGATGGATGGGTTAAGAATGGGATGGCACTTCAAGTTCATATGTGACTCAAGGCAGGTGGCCAAATACTTTTGGCAATATAGTGTATATACCTATACTGTATATACCTACATACATATACTGGCTCACCTGCACTGGCTTCCTGTACACTTACGATGCAACTTTAAGGTTTTACTACTTACGTATAAAATACTACACGGTCTAGCTCCATCTTATCTTGATGATTGTACTGTTCCATATGTCCCGGCCAGAAATCTGCAGAGGTGGGTAGTAACGCGCTACATTTACTCCGTTACATCTACTTGAGTAACTTTTGGGATAAATTGTACTTCTAAGAGTAGTTTTAATGCAACATACTTTTACTTTTACTTGAGTATATTTATAGAGAAGAAACGCTACTTTTATTCCGCTACTTTTATCTACATTCAGCTCGCTACTCGCTACTAATTTTTATCGATCTGTTAATGCACGCTTTGTTTGTTTTGGTTTGTCAGACAGACCTTCAAAGTGCCTGCGTTTCACCAATCAGATACAGTCACTGGTGACGTTTCACTGCGTTCCACCAATCAGATGCAGTCACTCACTGGTAACGTTGGACCAATCAAACAGAGCCAGGCGGTCACATGACCTGACTTAAACAAGTTGAAAAACTTATTGGGGGGTTACCATTTAGTGGTCAATTGTACGGAATATGTACTGTACTGTGTAATCTACTAATAAAAGTTCCAATCAATCAATCAAAAGTGTGAAGGAAAAAAGACACTTTTATTTCAACCGTACATCCTGTCAAAAGCCTAAAGACTGACCGCACAGTTCCTGTCTTCACAATAAAAGTGCCGCTCCATTGCGCCTGCCCTTACAAAATAAGAGTCTCCGAAAGCCAGCGCAAACAAGCTAGCAAGCGACGGAGTTTGCCGCCAATGTATTTCTTGTAAAGTGTATAAAAACGAATATGGAAGCTGGACAAATAAGATGCCAAAAAGCAACCACTTTCATGTGGTATTAGACAGAAAGGAGGAACTTTTTTTCCCTCCTCCATTTGAAAACGTGGACGTTATCAGCACTACTGTCTGATTCCTATCAATGCAAGTCATCAGAATCAGGTAATACACCAACTTATATTCTTGTCGTCATGAAAGAAAGGAATCTATATGTTAAACATGCATGTATATTCATTAAAACACCTTTAACATGTAAACAAAAACGGCAAAATAAATAAATATAAATTATATACTGTATATATCATCCATCCATCCATCTTCTTCCGCTTATCCGAGGTCGGGTCGCGGGGGCAGCAGCTTAAGCAGGGAAGCCCAGACTTCCCTCTCCCCAGCCACTTCGTCCAGCTCCTCCCGGGGGATCCCGAGGCGTTCACAGGCCAGCCGGGAGACATAGTCTTCCCAACGTGTCCTGGGTCTTCCCCGTGGCCTCCTATCGGTCGGACGTGCCCTAAACACCTCCCTAGGGACGCGTTCGGGTGGTATCCTGACCAGATGCCCGAACCACCTCATCTGGCTCCTCTCGATGTGGAGGAGCAGCGGCTTTACTTTGAGCTCCCCCCGGATGGCAGAGCTTCTCACCCTATCTCTAAGGGAGAGCCCCGCCACCCGGCGGAGGAAACTCATTTCGGCCGCTTGTACCCCTGATCATGTCCTTTCGGTCATAACCCAAAGCTCATGACCATAGGTGAGGATGGGAACGTAGATCGACCTGTAAATTGAGAGCTTTGCCTTCCGGCTCAGCTCCTTCTTCACCACAACGGATCGATACAGCGTCCGCATTACTGAAGACGCCGCACCGATCCGCCTGTCGATCTCACGATCCACTCTTCCCTCACTCGTGAACAAGACTCCGAGGTACTTGAACTCCTCCACTTGGGGCAGGGTCTCCTCCGCAACCCGGAGATGGCACTCCACCCTTTTCCGGGCGAGAACCATGGATTCGGACTTGGAGGTGCTGATTTTCATCCCAGTCGCTTCACCCTCAGCCGCGAACCGATCCAGCGAGAGCTGAAGATCCTGGCCAGATGAAGCCATCAGGACCACATCATCTGCAAAAAGCAGAGACCTAATCCTGCAGCCACCAAACCAGATCCCCTCAACGCCTTGACTGCGCCTAGAAATTCTGTCCATAAAAGTTATGAACAGAATCGGTGACAAAGGGCAGCCTTGGCGGAGTCCAACTCTCACTGGAAATGTGTCCGACTTACTGCCGGCAATGCGGACCAAACTCTGGCACTGATCATACAGGGAGCGGACCGCCACAATCAGACAGTCCGATACCCCATACTCTCTGAGCACTCCCCACAGGACTTCCCGAGGGACACGGTCGAATGCCTTCTCCAAGTCCACAAAACACATGTAGACTGGTTGGGCAAACTCCCATGCACCCTCAAGGACCCTGCCGAGAGTATAGAGCTGGTCCACAGTTCCACGACCAGGACGAAAACCACACTGTTCCTCCTGAATCCGAGGTTCGACTATCCGGCGTAGCCTCCTCTCCAGCACACCTGAATAGACCTTACCGGGAAGGCTGAGGAGTGTGATCCCACGATAGTTAGAACACACCCTCCGGTTCCCCTTCTTAAAGAGAGGAACCACCACCCCGGTCTGCCAATCCCGAGGTACCGCCCCCGATGTCCACGCGATGCTGCAGAGTCTTGTCAACCAAGACAGCCCCACAGCATCCAGAGCCTTAAGGAACTCCGGGCGGATCTCATCCACCCCCGGGGCCTTGCCACCGAGGAGCTTTTTAACTACCTCAGCAACCTCATCCCCAGAAATAGGAGAGCCCACCACAGATTCCCCAGGCACTGCTTCCTCATAGGAAGCAGTGTTGGTGGGATTGAGGAGGTCTTCGAAGTATTCCCTCCACCGATCCACAACATCCGCAGTCGAGGTCAGCAGAACACCATCCTCACCATACACGGTGTTGATAGTGCACTGCTTCCCCTTCCTGAGGCGGCGGATGGTGGTCCAGAATCGCTT